>NC_090328.1:81245358-81580045 GCF_035084215.1 Heptranchias perlo
TAGAGAGAGATAGGGGGATAGAGAGAGAGAGATAGGGGGATAGAGAGAGAGAGATAGGGGGATAGAGAGAGAGAGATAGGGGGATAGAGAGAGAGAGATAGGGGGATAGAGAGAGAGAGATAGGGGGATAGAGAGGAGAGAGATAGGGGGGATAGAGAGAGAGAGATAGGGGGATAGAGAGAGAGAGATAGGGGGATAGAGAGAGAGAGATAGGGGGAATAGAGAGAGAGAGAGAGAGAGAGAGATAGGGGGATAGAGAGAGAGAGAGAGAGAGAGAGATAGGGGGATAGAGAGAGAGAGAGAGAGAGACCGGGGGGACAGAGAGAGAGAGAGATAGGGGGATAGAGAGAGAGAGATAGGGGATAGAGAGAGAGAGAGATAGGGGGATAGAGAGAGAGAGAGAGAGATAGGGGGATACAGAGAGAGAGATGAGAGAGAGAGAGAGAGAGAGACCGGGGGACACAGAGAGAGAGAGAGAGAGAGACCGGGGGACAGAGAGAGAGAGAGAGACCGGGGGGAGAGAGAGAGAGAGAGAGACGGGGGGAGAGAGAGAGAGAGAGAGACAGGGGGAGAGAGAGAGGGAGTTACAGGGAGAGAGAGAGAGGGAGATACAGGGAGAGAGAGAGAGGAGATAACAACAGAGAGAGTTACAGGGGGAGAGAGAGATAAAGTGGGAGAGGGGGGAGAGAGGTACATGGGACAGAGAGATACGGGGGGGAGAGAGGAGAGAGAGATACAGTGGGGGAGAGAGATACATGGGGAGAGAGAGAGAGAGTGAGTTACAGGGGGAGAGAGAATGAGTTACAGGGGGGAGAGAGTTACAGGTGGGGCAGAGAGAGAGAGGGAGAGATGCAGGGAGAGAGAGATACAGCGGGGGAGAGAGTGATTCCAGGGGGAGAGAGAGAGAGAGATACCCGGGGTGGAGGGGGAGAAAGCTACAGGGAGAGAGATATGGGTTGTGAGAGAGGTGCAGGGGGGAGTGAGAGAGGTACAGGGGGGGAGTGAGAGAGATACAGTGGGGGAGAAGAGATACATGGGGAGAGAGAGAGAGAGTGAGTTACAGGGGGAGAGAGAATGAGTTACAGGGGGGAGAGAGTTACAGGTGGGGCAGAGAGAGAGAGGGAGAGATGCAGGGAGAGAGAGATACAGCGGGGGAGAGAGTGATTACAGGGGGAGAGAGAGAGAGAGATACCCGGGGTGGAGGGGGGAGAAAGCTACAGGGAGAGAGGATATGGGGTTGTGAGAGAGGTACAGGGGGGGGAGTGAGAGAGGTACATGGGGGGAGTGAGAGAGGTACAGGGGGGGGGAGTGAGAGAGGTACAGGGGGGCAGTGAGAGAGGTACAGTGGGGGAGTGAGAGAGGTACAGGGGGTGGAGAGAAAGATACAGAAGAGAAGGAGAGATATTGGGGGGGTGGAGAGAGAGAAGGAAACAGGGGGAGAGAGAGATACAGGGGGTGTACAGAGAAAGAGATAGAAAGATACAGGGGAGGAGAAAGATACCAGGGAGGGAGAAAGATACAGGGAGGGAGAAAGATACAGGGAGGGAGAAAGATACAGGGAGGGAGAAAGATACAGGGGGGGAGAAAGATACAGGGGGGGAGAAAGATACAGGGGGGGAGAAAGATACAGGGGGGGGAGAAAGATACAGGTACAGGGAGTAAGATACAGGTACAGGGAGTAAGATACAGGTACAGGGAGTAAGATACAGGTACAGGGAGTAAGATACAGGTACAGGGAGTAAGATACGGGGAGAGGGAGAAAGATACAGGTACAGGGAGTGAGATACGGGGGAGAGAGGGAGAAAGATACAGATACAGGGAGTGAGAAAGATACAGATACAGGGAGTGAGATACGGGGGGAGAGGGAGAAAGATACAGATACAGGGAGTGAGATACGGGGGAGAGGGAGAAAGATACAGATACAGGGAGTGAGATACGGGGGAGAGGGAGAAAGATACAGATACAGGGAGTGAGATACGGGGGAGAGGGAGAAAGATACAGATACAGGGAGTGAGATACGGGGGAGAGGGAGAAAGATACAGATACAGGGAGTGAGATACGGGGGAGAGGGAGAAAGATACAGATACAGGGAGTGAGATACGGGGGGAGAGGGAGAAAGATACAGATACAGGGAGTGAGATACGGGGGAGAGGGAGAAAGATACAGATACAGGGAGTGAGATACGGGGGAGAGGGAGAAGAAAGATACAGATACAGGGAGTGAGATACGGGGGAGAGGAGAAAGATACAGATACAGGGAGTGAGATACGGGGGAGAGGGAGAAAGATACAGGGAGTGAGAGAGATATGGTGGGTGTGGAGAGAGAGAGAAGGGCTATAGGGAGAAAGAGATACAGACAGGAAGAGAGAGAGTTACAAGGGGAGAGAGAGATCCAGGGGGTGGAGAGAGAGAGAGAGATCCAGGGAGAGGGAGAGAGAAAGATCCAGGGAGAGAGAGAGAGAAAGATACAGAGAGAGCAATAGAAAGATACAGGAAGAGGGAGAGATACAAGGAGAGAGGTACAGGGGGAGAGAGAGGAAAGATACAGGGAGTGAGAGAAATACGGGGTGGTGATGGAGAGAGAGAGAGAGAGAAGGATACAGGACGAGAGAGTGATACAGACAGGGAGAGAGACATGGAGGGGTGGAGAGAGAGAAAGACACAGAGGGAGAGATATATACAGATAGGGAGAGAGAGGGAGAGATACTAAGGGAGAGATGCAGGGTGAGAGAGTGAGATACAGGGAGATTTATAGATATAGGGAAAGAGAGATTGAGATACAAGGAGATTGGGAGAGATATATACAAGGAGAGGGAGATATATAGGGAAATAAAGAGAAATAGAGAGACGGAGAGAGAAAGAAACAGATAGATAGAGATATAAAGGAAGGGAGAGAGAGAGTGAGATATAGGGAAGAGAGAGAGAGAGAGATACACAAGGAGAGGGAGAGATACAGAGAAATAGATACGGGGAAGAGAGAGAGAGATACCGGTGGAGAGGGAGATACGGGGAGATAGAGAGCAGGAGTTACAGGGAGGGATACAGGGGGGAGAGAGAGATGCATGAGAGAGAAAGCGATACAAGGAGAGAGAGCTACATGTGGAGAGAGAGATACAACGAGAGAGAGAGAGAGCTACAGGGAGAAGAGGGAGATACAGAGAGAGATACAGGGGAGAAAAAATGATACAGTGAGAGACAGATACAGAAGAAGAGAGAGAGAAATACAAAGAAAGAGACATACAGAGAGAGGTATACAGTGAGGAAGAGAGAGGAAAAGATACATGGAGAGAGCTACGGTGAGAGATATACAGGGAGTGAGATGTACAGAGAGAGACATACAAAGATACAGGGAGAAAGAGAAATACAGGGGATAGAGTGAGGGAGAAAGAGGTGGAGTGAGAGAGAGATACAGGGAGCAAGAGGGAGAGATACATGGAGAGGGAGAGAGATTCAGGGGGAGAGAATGAGACATAGATACAGGGAGAGTGATGCGGGAGAGAGAGCGATGCAAGACGGGACAGGGACAGAGAGAGAGATACCCAGAGGGTGAGATTCAGGGAGAGAGATACCCAGAGGGAGAGATTTAGGGAGATTGAGTGAGTCATAAGAGAATGGGAGAGAGACGGTGAGAGATATAGAAACAGTGAGGCAGAGATGCAGGGAGAGAGGGAAATACAGATAGAGAGAGCTAGTGAGAGATACAGGGAGAGAGAGTGGTTTAGGGAGAGAGAGATACAGGAGGGAGAGATTAGGGAGAGAGAGATACATGGGAGAGATACAGTGAGGGAGTCATACAGGTAGGGGGAGAGAGAGTGATACAGGAGGAGAGAGAGAGAGGTTTAGGAAGAGAGATATAGAGGGAGAGATTGATTCAGGGAGAGGGAGAGGTACAAAGCGTGAGATATGGAGATAGAGAGAAATAGATACAGGGAGAGAGAGATATAGGGAGAGGTAGATATAGGGAAAGAGAGAGGTAAAGGAAGAGAGATACAAGTAGAAAGAGATATAGGGAAAGGGAAAGAGACATATAGGAAGAGATACTGGGAGAGGGAGAGAGAGCTACAGGTAGATAGAGAGAGAGAGAGATACTGGGGAGAGAGAGAGTGAGATACAAGGAGAGGGAAGATATAGAGATACAGGGAGATAGAGTGAGACAGAGAGGGAGAGATAGATACAGGTGAGACAGATACGGGGGGAAGAGAGATACAGGGGGAGAGAGAGATACAGGGAGAGAGTGAGTTAGAGGGGGAGAGAGAGTGAGTTAGAGGGGGAGAGAGAGTGAGTTAGAGGGGGAGAGAGAGTGAGTTAGAGGGGGAGAGAGAGTGAGTTAGAGGGGGAGAGAGAGTGAGTTAGAGGGGGAGAGAGAGTGAGTTAGAGGGGGAGAGAGAGTGAGTTACAGGGGGAGAGAGAGGGAGAGATACAGGGGGAGATAGAGAGTTACAGGGAGAGGGAGAGCGAGAGAGATACGGGGGGAGAGCGAGAGAGATACGGGGGGAGAGCGAGAGAGATACGGGGGGAGAGCGAGTGAGTTACAGGGGGAGAGCGAGTGAGATACAGGGAGAGAGAGAGATACAGGGGGTGGAGGGAGAGAAAGCTACAGGGAGAGA
This sequence comes from Heptranchias perlo, assembly GCF_035084215.1. Classification (NCBI taxonomy): domain Eukaryota; kingdom Metazoa; phylum Chordata; class Chondrichthyes; order Hexanchiformes; family Hexanchidae; genus Heptranchias; species Heptranchias perlo. The sequence continues at coordinate 81,249,965 of NC_090328.1, forward strand.
GATACAGGGGGAGAGAGAGAGATACAGGGGGAGAGAGAGAGAGATACAGGGGGAGAGAGAGAGAGATATAGGGGGAGAGAGAGAGATATAGAGAGGGAGAGAGAGAGAGATATAGAGAGGGAGAGAGAGAGAGATATAGAGAGGGAGAGAGAGAGAGATATACAGGGGGGGAGAGAGAGATATACAAGGGGAGAGAGAGAGAGAGATACAAGGGGAGAGAGAGAGAGATACAAGGGGAGAGAGAAAGATACAGGGGATGGAGAGAGAAAGATACAGGGAGCGAGAGATACATGGAGGGAGAGAGATTTACAGGGGGAGACAAAGAGAGATACAGGGGATGGAGAGAAAGATATAGGAAGAGAGGGAGAGATACAGGGGGTGGAGAGAGAGAAGGATGCAGGGGAGAGAGAGAGAGAGATACTGGGGGTGTATAGAGAAAGAGATAGAAAGATACAGATAGGGAGAAAGATACAGGGAGAGAGAGAGAGACATACGGGGAGAGACATATGGGGGAGAGAGAGAAAGATACAGGGAGTGAGAGAGATACAGCGGGTGGGGATAGAGAGAAGGCTATAGAGAGAGAGAGATACAGACAGGAAGAGAGAGAGTTACAAGGAGAGAGAGAGAGAGAGATCCAGGGAGAGAGATAGATAGATACAGAGAGAGCGATAGAAAGATACAGGGAGAGAGATACAGGGGGAGTGAGAGAGGGAAAGATACAGGGAGTGAGAGCAATACGGGGGTGGAAAGAGAGAGAGAGAGAGTGATACAGACAGGGAAATAGACATGGAGGGGGTGGAGAGAGAGAAAGACACAGAGAAAGAGAGAGAGATACAGATAGGGAGAGATACTGAGGGAGAGATGCAGGGTGAGAGAGTGAGATACAGGGAGATTTATAGATATAGGGAAAGAGAGAGTGAGATACAAGGAAATTGGGAGAGATATAAGGAGATTGGGAGAGATAGATACAGGGAAATAGAAAGACAGAGAGAGAGACAGAGAAAGAAACAGGTAGAGAGAAATAAAGGAAGGGAGAGAGAGTGTGAGATACAGGGAGGAGAGAGAGATGCAGGGAGAGAGATGCAGGGAGAGAGATGCAGGGAGAGAGATGCAGGGAGAGAGATGCAAGGCGAGAGATGCAAGGCGAGAGATGCAGGGAGAGAGATACTGGGAGAGTGAGAGAGATACAAGGAGAGAGAGGTTTAGGGAGAGGGACAGATACAGGGAAATAGAGAGAAATAGATACGGGGAAGAGAGAGAGAGATACCGGTAGAGAGGGAGATACAGGGAGAGAGAGAACAGGAGTTACAGGGAGGGATACAGTGGGGAGAGAGAGATGCATGAGAGAGAAAGCGATACAAGGAGAGAGAGAGGAGAGCTACAGGGAGAAGAGGGAGATAGAGAGAGAGAGATACAGGGGAGAAAAAGTGATACAGTGAGAGGGAGACAGATACAGAAAGAGAGAGAGAGATACAAAGAAAGAGACATACAGAGAGAGGTATACAGTGAGGAAGATAGAGAAAGAGATACAGGGAGAGAGCTACGGTGAGAGATATACAGGGAGTGAGACGTACAGAGAGAGACATACAAAGATACAGGGAGAAAGAGAAATACAGGGGATAGAGTGAGGGAGAGAGAGATACAGGGAGCAAGAGGGAGAAATACATGGAGAGGGAGAGAATGAGACATAGATACAGGGAGAGTGATGCGGGAGAGAGAGCGATGCAAGAAGGGACATGGACAGAGAGAGAGATACCCAGAGGGTGAGATTTAGGGAGAGAGATACCCAGAGGGAGAGATTCAGGGAGAGTGAGTGAGAGTCATAAGAGAAAGGGAGAGAGACGATGAGAGATATAGATGCAGGGAGGCAGAGATGCAGGGAGAGAGGGAAATACAGATAGAGAGAGCTAGTGAGAGATACAGGGAGAGAGCGGTTTCGGGAGAGAGAGATACAGGAGGGAGAGATTAGGGAGAGAGAGATACATGGGAGAGATACAGGGAGGGGGAGTGGGAGTGGTACATGAGGAGAGAGAGAGAGAGAGAGAGACAGGGAGAGAGAGGTTTAGGGAGAGATTGATTCAGGGAGAGGGAGAGGTACAGAGCGAGAGATACGGAGATAGAGAGAAATAGATATAGGGAGAGGTAGATACAGGGAAAGAGAGAGAGGTAAAGGGAGGGAGATACAGGCAGGGAGAGAGATACAAGGAGAAAGATACAGGGAAAGGGAAAGAGACATATAGGGAGAGATACTGGGAGAGGGAGAGAGCTACAGGTAGATAGAGAGAGAGGTATAGGGAGAAAGAGACATATAGAGATACTGGGGAGAGAGAGAGTGAGATACAAGGAGAGGGAAGATATAGAGATACAGGGAGATACAGTGAGACAGGGAGGGAGAAATAGATACAGGGGAGAGAGATACAGAGAGGGAGTCATACAGGGAGAGAAAGAGAGAGAGAGATAAAGGGGAGAGTGATACAGGGGGAGAGAGAGTGATACAGGGAAGAGAGTCAGGGAGAGAGATATACAGAGGAGAGAGAGTGATACAGGGAAAGAGCAATACAGGGAGAGCGATGCAAGGAGATAGAGTTACAGGAGGGAGAGAAAGAGATACAGGGAGAGAAAGGTGCAAGGAGAGAGAGAGGAACAAGGAGAGAGATACCCAGAGAGAGTGAGATATACAGGGAAAGAGGGAGATACAGAGAGAAAGAGAGAGAGATTGAGAGATACAGGCGGAGTGATACAAGAGGAAAGGAGAGACAGGGTGAGAGGTAGAGATACAGGGAGGCAGAGAAACGAAGACCGAGCAATACAGGGGGCAGAGAGAGTCAGGGAGATAGAGAGAAATAGATACAGGGAGAGAGGAAGATGCAGGGGAAGAGAGAGATATAAAGGGAGAGAGGGAGACTGAGAGAGAGAGATACACAAGGAGAGAGCGAAACAGAGAGAGAGCTACAGGTAGATAGAGAACGAGGTATAGGGAGGGAGAGAGACATACAGAGAGATAGAGGTACTGGGGAGAGAAAAAGATACAGGGAGAGGGAAGATTAGAGGGAGAGACAGGGAGAGAGAGAGAGAGACAGGCAGGGAGAGAGAGAGACAGGGAGAGAGAGAGACAGGGGAGTCACATAGGGAGAGAGAGAGCTATAGGGAGAGAGAGTGATACAGGGGGAGAGACAGAGACAGGGAGCAGAGAGATACAGTGAGAGAGACAGCGATACTGGGTGAAAGAGATATACAGAGAGAGAGAGTGCGCTACAGGGGAGAGAGTTACAGGGAAAGAGAGTGATACTAGGTGAAAGAGAGTGATACAGGGAGAGCGAGAGAGAGATACAGGGAGGGAGAGATAGATATTTAGGGAGATATATATTTTTTTATTCGTTCATGGGATGTGGGCGTCTCTGGCAAGGCCAGCATTTATTGCCCATCCCTAATTGCCCTTGAGAAGGTGGTGGTGAGCTGCCTTCTTCAACCGCTGCAGTCTGTGTGGTGACGGTTCTCCCACAGTGCTGTTAGGAAGGGAGTTCCAGGACTTTGTCCCAGCGACGATGAAGAAACGGCGATATATTTCCAAGTCGGGATGGTGTGTGACTTGGAGGGGAACGTGCAGGTGGTGTTGTTCCCATGTGCCTGCTGCCCTTGTCCTTCTATTGTAAACAATTTTACAACACCAAGTTATAGTCCAGCAATTTTATTTTAAATTCACAAGCTTTCGGAGGCTACCTCCTTCCTCAGGTGAACGATGTGGACATTTCCACATCGTTCACCTGAGGAAGGAGGTAGCCTCCGAAAGCTTGTGAATTTAAAATAAAATTGCTGGACTATAACTTGGTGTTGTAAAATTGTTTACAATTGTCAACCCCAGTCCATCACCGGCATCTCCACATCTTGTCCTTCTAGGTGGTAGAGGTCGCGGGTTTGGGAGGTGTTGTCGAAGAAGCCTTGGCGAGTGGCTGCAGTGCATCCTGTGGATGGTACACACTGCAGCCATGGTGCGCCAGAGGTGAAGGGAGTGAATGTTTAGGGTGGTGGATGGGGTGCCAATCAAGCGGGCTGCTTTGTCCTGGATGGTGTTGAGCTTCTTGAGTGTTGTTGGAGCTGCACTCATCCAGGCAAGTGGAGAGAATTTCATCACACTCCTGACTTGTGCCTTGTAGATGGTGGAAAGTCTTTGGGGAGTCAGGAGGTGAGTCACTCGCCGCAGAATACCCAGCCTCTGACTTGCTCTTGTAGTCGTAGTATTTATGTGGCTTGTCCAGTTAAGTTTCTGGTCAATGGTGACCCCCAGGATGTTGGTGGTGGGGGATTCGGCGATGGTAATGCATTGAATGTCAAGGGGAGGTGGTTAGACACTTGTTGGAGAAGACTCTCTCATGTTGGAGAGACTATCCCTCTATATACAGGGAAAGGAAGAGAGATACAGAGAGAGAGAAATTTAGGGAGATATATATATATATAGAGTGATAAAGGGATAGAGCGATACAGAGCGAACGAGAGAGCTACAGGGGGAGAGAGAGATGCAAGGGGAGAGAGGGACAGGGAGAGAGATATGCAGAGAAATATTCAGGGAGAGATTCAGGGAGAGAGGGGGATACAGGGGAAGAGAGAGAGATACGGGCAGAGAGAGATACAGGGAGACAGAGAGATACAGGAAGAGAGAGAAAGAGGTATAGAGAGAGATACACGGAGAGAGAGCTACAGGTAAATAGAGAGGTACGGGAGAGAGAGAGATATAGAGGGAGCAAGAGATAAGGGGAGAGAGATTCAGCGAGAGGGAGAGGTACAGAGGGGAGAGATACTGGGAGATAGAGAGAAATAGATAAATAGAGAGAGAAATAAAGGGAGAGAGGGATATACAGGGGAATAGAGAGTGGTAAAGGGAAAGAGATACAAGGAGAGAGGGAGTCAGAGACAGAGAGAGAGATACTGATCAAGAGATACAGGGAGAGAAAGAGCCTTATAGGGAGAAATGCAGAGAGAGGGAGAGATACAGGGAGAGAGAGAAAGCTATAGGTAGAAAGAGAGAGTGTTACAGAGAGAGAGAGACATACAGAGAGATAGAGATACTGGGGGGAGAGAGAGAGATAGAGGGGGAGAGAGAGATACAGAGAGGGAGTCATACAGGGAGAGAGAAATATATATACAGGGAGAGAGAGATATATATTCAGGGAGAGAGAGATACGGGGAGAGTGATACAGGGGGAAACAGAGAGGGGGAGACAGGGAGATAGAGAGATAGAGGGAAAGAGAGAAAAAGAGTTGAGATACTGGATGGGCTAAAAATTGATAAAGAAGGGTTACTAGAAAGGCTAGCTGTACTTAAAGTGGATAAGTCACCCATTCCAGATGGGATGCATCCTAGGTTGCTGTGGGAAGTAAAGGTGGAAATTGCAGAGGTACTGGCCATAATGTTCCAAACATCCTCAGATACAGGGGTGGGGGGGGGGGTGCCAGAGGACTGTAGAATTGCAAATGTTACACCCTTGTTCAAAAAAGGGTGTAAGGATAAACCCAGCAACTATAGGCCAGTCAATTTAACTTCGGTGGTGGGAAACTTTTAGAAACGATAATCCAGGGCAGAATTAGACAAGTGTGACTTGATTAGGGAAAGCCAGCGTGGATTTGTTAAAGGCAAATTGTGTTTAATTAACCTGATAGAGTTTTTTGATGAGGTAACAGAGAGGGTAGATAGAGGCAATGCAGTTGATGTGGTGTATATGAACTTTCAAAAGGCGTTTGATAAATTGCCCCATGGTAAGCTTGTCATCAAGATTGCAGCCCATGGAATAAAGGGGGCAGTAGTAACATGGATACAGCATTGGCTAAGGGACAGTGTAGCGGTGAACAGTTGTTTTGCGGACTGGAGGGAGGTGTACAGTGGTGTTCCCCAGTGGTCGGTGCTGGGACCACTGCTTTTCTAGATGTATATTAATAACTTGGACTTGGGTGTACAGGGCACAATTTCAAAATTTGCAGATGACGCAAAATTTGAATAGTGAGGAGGATAATGATAGACTTCAAGAGGATATGGACAGGCTGGTGGCATGGGCAGACACGTGGCAGATGAAATTTAACGCAGAAAAATGTGAGGCGATGCATTTCGGTAGGAAGAATAAGGAGAGGCAATATAAAATAAAGGGCACAATTCTAAAAGGGGTACAGGAACAGAGAGATCTGGGGGTATATGTACACAAATTGTTGAAGGTGGCAGGGCAGGTTGAGAAAGTGATTAAAAAAGCTTACGGGATCCTGGGCTTTATAAATAGAGGCACAGCGTACAAAAGTAAGGAAGTCATGATGAACCTTTATAAAACATTGGTTCAGCCATAGCTGGAGTATTGTAACCAATTCTGGGCACCGCACTTTAGGAAAGATGTGAAGGCCTTAGATAGGGTGCAGAAGAGATTTACTAGAATGATTCCAGGGACGAGGGACTTTAGTTACATGGATAGACTGGAGAAGCTGGGGTTGTTCTCTTTGGAACAGAAAAGGTTGAGAAGAGATTTGATAGAGGTATTCAAAATCATGAAGGGTCTAAACAGAGTAGATAGAGAGAAACTGTTACCATTGGCGGTAGGGTCAAGAACCAGAGGATTTAAGGTGATTGGCAAAAGAACCAAAGGTGATATGAGGAAAAACATTTTTACACAGTGAGTGGTTAGGATCTGGAATGCACTGCCCTAAGGGGTGGTGGAGGCAGGTCCAATCATGGCCTTCAAAAGGGAACTGAATAAATACTTGAAAGGAAACAATTTGTAGGGCTACGGGGATAAGACAGGGAAGTGGGCCTTGCTGGATTCCTCTTGCACAGAGCCAGCGCAGACTCAATGGGCTGAATGGCCTCCTTCCGTGATGTAACCTTTCTATTATTCTATGAGAGAGAGCGATACTGGGTCAAAGATATACAGGGAGAGAGAGAGAGAGAGAGAGAGAGCTACGGGGTGAGAGTTACAGGGGGAGAGAGAGGTACAGGGAGATAGAGAGAGAGAGATACAGGGAGTAAGAGATACAGGGAAAGAGAGAGAGAGAAACAGGGAGCGCGAGAGAGAGATACAGGGAGAGACCGAGAGATACCCAGGGAGAGAGAGAGATTCAGGGAGAGTGAGAGAGCTACAGGGAAAGAGAGAGAGCGATATACAAAGAGCAAGAGGGAGAGATACAGGGAGAGAGATTGAGAGATACAGGGAGAGTGTGTGAGAGATACAAGAGAAAGGGAGAGAGACAGAGTGAAAGCGAGAGATATACAGAGAGAGCGAGAGCAATACAGGGGAGAGAGAGATTCAGGGAGAGGGAGAGGTACAGAGCGAGATATACAGGGAGATAGAGAGAAATAGATATAGGGAGAGAGGGAGATACAGGGGTGGAGAGAGAGAGAGATACAGGCAGCGAGAGAGATGCAAGGAGAGAGAAAAAGAGACATATAGGGAGAGATATAGAGAGGGGAAGAGCTACAGGAGAGAGAGAAATACAGGGGAATGAGTCACACTGGGAGAGAGGGAGTCATACAGGGAGAGAAAGAGATACACAGGATGAGAGAGGGATACAGGGGAGAGTGTTACAGGGAGGAGAGAGAGACAGGGAGATAGAAATATACAGGGAAAGAGAGAGACCGAAAGAGAGATACTGGGAGAGAGAGAGCTTCGGGGTGAGAGATACAGGGAGATAGAGATATAGGGAGTGAGAGATACAGGGAAAGAGAGAGAGAGAGAGCGACACAGGGTGAAGTGGAGAGATACAGGGAGAAAGAGAAATGGAGAGCAAGAGAGATACAGGGAGAGAGAGAGAGATTTAGGGAGAGAGAAATATATATGCAGGGAAAGGGAGAGATACAGGGAGATAGATACGGAGAGATACAGGGAGATAGAAATAGATCCAGAGAAAGAGAGAGATACAGGTAGAGAGAGAGATACAGGGGAGAGAGAATGCGATACAGGAAGAGAAAGCAATACAAGAGAGAGAGAGCTACGGGGGAGAAAGAGATACAGAGAGAGAGAGACATACTGAGAGAAAGATACAGGGAGATAGTTACAGAGAGAAAGAGAAATACAGGAGAGAGAGTAAGGGAGAGGGAAGTACAGGGTGGGGAAGAGTTACAGAGGGGGAGAGAGAGATAGAGGGAGAGAGAGATACAAGGAGCGAGAGGGAGAGATACAGGGAAAGAGAGATGCAAAGAGAGAGCGAGGGACAGTGAGGGAGAAGGAGTGAGATACCCAGAGAGAGATTCAGGGAGAGAGAGAGAGAAAAATACAGGGAAAGAGATTGAGAGATACAGAGAGAAAGAGAGAGATATACAGGGAGAGAGATTGAGAGATAAAGGGAGAGTGTGTGAGAGATACAAGAGAAAGGGAGAATGACAAGGTGAGAGATAGAGATACAGGGAGGCAAAGATAAAGGGAGAGAGATGCAGGGAGAGAGAGGGAAATACAGATAGAATGAGCGAGAGAGAGAGATACAGGAAGAGCAAGCGGTTTAGGGAGAGAGATTCAGGGAGAGGGAGAGGTACAGAGCAAGAGATACAGGGCGATAGAGAGAAATAGATACAGGGAGAGAGGGAGATACGGGGGAAGAGGGAGAAGTAAAAGGAGAGAGATACAGGCTGAGAGAGAGAGTTACAGGGAGAGAGAGGGCGACAGAGAGTGAGATACAGGGAGAGAGAGAAAGAGACATATAGGGAGAGATACAGAAAGGGAGAGAGATACAAGGAGAGAGAGAGAGAGGTACAGGGAGTGACAGCCATACAAGGAGATAGAGATACTAGGGAGAGAGAGTGAGATACAGGGAGAGGGAAGATATAGAGGGAGAGATACAGGGGGAGAGAGAGAGAGAGAGAGACAGGGAGTGAGAGACACAGGGAGAGCGAGATGGAGAGAGAGATACAGGAACATAGAGGGAGAGAGAGATGCAGGGTGAAAGAGAGATGCAGAGAGAGAGGTACAGGGTGAGATACGGGGGGGGGGAGAGAGATATACAGAGATAAATTGAGAAACAGGGAGAAGGGAGAGATGTAGGAGAGGGGAGAGTCACATGGAGAGAGAGATACAATGGGAGAAATACAGGGAGAAAGAGATACAGGGAGAGCTATATAGATAGAGCAGGGAGGAAGAGAGAGAGAGATACAGGGAGGAGAGGGTGAGATACTGAGAGGGAAATACAAATAGAGAGAGAGTTATGCAGGGAGAGACACGTATAAGGAGAGAGAGATACAGGGGAGAGAGAGAGAGAGGGAGAGATACTGAGAGAGATACAGATAGATAGTGAGTTACAGGGGGTAGGGAGCGAGAGAGAGGGAGAGAGATTTAGGGAGAGAGGTATAATATAGGGAAAGGGAGAGAGAGATACAGGGTTGGAAGGGGAGAGAGAGAGAGAGGTACCAGCAGAGAGAGAGAGAGATACCGGTGGAGAGAGAGAGGTACCGATAGAGAGATATGGGTAGGGAGACTGAGAGAGAGAAAACGGTAGACAGAGACGGAGATGCAGGGGGAGAGAAAGGGAGATGCAGGGGGAGAGAAAGGGAGATGCAGGAGGAGAGAGAGGAAGATGCATGGAGAGAGAGAGAGGGAAATACACAGAGAGACAGAGATATAGGGAGAGAGAGAGGTACAGGGAGAGAGATACACTGAGAGAAAGCGATACAGGGAGAGAGAGATACAATGAGAGGGAGAGATATCGGTAGAAAAGAGAGATATCGGTAGAGATAGCGAGAAATAGAGAGACAGCAGAAGCAACATGCTATAGACAGAGCTAAGTGATTCCACAACCAACGGATCAGATCAAAGTTCTGCAGTCCTGCCACATCCAGTCGTGAATGGTGGTGGACAATGAAACAACTAACGGGAGGAGGAGGCTCTGCAAACATCCCCATCCTCAATGATGGCGGAGTCCAGCACGTGAGTGCAAAAGACAAGGCTGAAGTGTTTGCAACTATCTTCAGCCAGAAGTGCCGAGTGGATGATCCATCTCTGCCTCCTCCCGATATCCCCACCATCACAGAAGCCAGTCTTCAGCCAATTCCATTCACTCCACGTGATATCAAGAAACGGCTGAGTGCACTGGATACAGCAAAGGCTATGGGCCCCGACAACATCCAGGCTGTAGTGCTGAAGACTTGTGGTCCAGAACTAGCTGCGCCTCTAGCCAATCTGTTCCAGTACAGGTACAACACTGGCATCTACCCGACAATGTGGAAAATTGCCCAGGTATGTCCTGTCCACAAAAAGCAGGACAAATCCAATCCGGCCAATTACCGCCGCATCAGTCTACTCTCAATCATCAGCAAAGTGATGGAAGGTGTCGTCGACAGTGCTATCAAGCGGCACTTACTCACCAATAACCTGCTCACCGATGCTCAGTTTTGGTTCTGTCAGGACCACTCTGCTCCAGACCTCATTACAGCCTTGGTCCAAACATGGACAAAAAGCTGAATTCCAGAGGTGAGGTGAGAGTGACTGCCCTTGACATCAAGGCAGCATTTGACCAAGTGTGGCACCAAGGAGCCCTAATAAAATTGAAATCAATGGGAATCGGGAAAACTCTCCAGTGGCTGGAGTCATACCTAACACAAAGGAAGATGGTAGTGGTTGTTGGAGGCCAATCATCTCAGCCCCAGGGCATTGCTGCAGGAGCTGCTCAGGGCATTGTCCGAGGCCCAACCATCTTCAGCTGCTTCATCAATGATCTTCCCTCCATCATAAGGTCAGAAATGGGGATGTTCGCTGATGATTGCACAGTGTTCAGTTCCATCCGCAACCCCTCAAATAATGAAGCAGTCCGAGCCCACATGCAGCAAGACCTGGACAACATCCAGGCTTGGGCTGATAAGTGGCAAATAACACTTGCGCCAGACAAGTGCCAGGCAATGACCATCTCCAACAAGAGAGAATTTAACCGCCTCCCCTTGACATTCAACAACATTACCATCGCCGAATCCCCCACCATCAACATCCTGGGGGTCACCATTGACCAGAAACTTAACTGGACCAGCCACATAAATATTGTGGCTACAAGAGCAGGTCAGAGGCTCGGTATTCTGCGGCAAGTAACTCACCTGCTGACTCCCCAAAGCCTTTCCACCATCTACAAGGCACAAGTCAGGAGTGTGATGGAATACTCTCCACTGGCCTGGGTGAGTGCAGCTCCAACAACACTCAAGAAGCTCGACACCATCCAGGACAAAGCAGCCCGCTTGATTGACACCCCATCCACCACCCTAAACATTCACTCCCTTCACCAACGGCGCACTGTGGCTGCAGTGTGTACCATCCACAGGAGGCACTGCAGCAACTCGTCAAGGCTTCTTCGACAGCACCTCCCAAACTCGCGACCTCTACCACCTAGAAGGACAAGAGCTGCAGGTACATGGGAACAACACCACCTGCACGTTTCCCTCCAAGTCACACACCATCCCGACTTGGAAATATATCGCCGTTCCTTCATCGTCGCTGGGTCAAAATCCTGGAACTCCCTTCCTAACAGCACTGTGGGAGAACCTTCACCACACGGACTGCAGCGGTTCAAGGCGGCGGCTCACCACCACCTTCTCAAGGGCAATTAGAGATGGGCAATAAATGCTGGTCTCGCCAGCGAGGCCCACAAACCATGAACGAATAGAAAAAAATACAAAGGGAGAGAGATACAGGGAGAGAGAAATGCAAAATGAGAGAGAGAGAGAAAGATACAAGGATAAATTTTAATGTGGAGCCTGGAAGAGGGTGGAGGGAAGGGATTTCCTGATGGGAAACCCGGAAGAATGGGCTTCCCGGATGTCCCTACGATTTTGAAGTAAGGACATCTCTCAATTTTTTTCTGTACGCTTCCCTCCCGACAGCCGGCCAGATTGGATGGATTCGATCAGTGGATGGAAGAGCAGCCAGGGAGTGGATGCCAGCAGGTATGTACTTGATCGGGGGTGGGGGCGGCCGGCCACCGGAGGGAGGTGGAGTGTCAGTCATTGGTGGGGAGCTCGGGATCAAGGGGCATTGGGGCGGGGGGGGGGGGGGGCGTCACTCAGCTGCGAGGAGGATTAGGTCATCGAAGGGGAGGTCGATCACTGGGGGGGGGGTGGTCAGTCATCTGGAGGTGGGGAGTCGGAGGTCATGGGGTGGGGGTCGGTGTTCATGGGGGGTAGTCGGAAATCACTTGGTCCGTAGCCCTTCAAGTGCTTTTAAATGAGTTGAGGGTTTCTGCCTCTACCATCCTTTCGGGCAGTGAGTTCCAGACTCCCACCGTCCACTGGGTGAAAAAATTTCTCCTCAGCTCCCCTCTACTTCTACCAGTTATTTTAAATCAATAACCCCCGATAACGGACCCCTCTGCTAAGGGAAATAGGTCCTCCATATCCCACACTATTTAGGCCCCTCATAATTTTATACACCTCAATAAAATTGTCCCTCAGCCTCCTTTGTTCCAAAGAAAACAACCCCAGCCTATCCAATCTCTTCTCACAGCTAAAATTCTCCAGCCCTGGCAACATCTTCGTAAATCTCCTCTGTATCCTCTCTAGTGCAATCACATCTTTCCTGTAATGTGGTGACCAGAACTGTATGCAGTACTCAAGCTGTGGCTTAACTAGTGTTTTATACAGTTCTAGCATAACCTCCCTGCTCTTATATTCAATGCCTTGGCCAATAAAGGAAAGTATTCCATATGCCTTCTTAACCACCTTATCTACCTGTCCCGCTACCTTCAGGGATCTGTGGACATGCACTCCAAGGTCCCTTTGTTCCTCTACACCTCTCAGTATCCTTCCATTTATTGTGCACTCCTGTGCCTTGTTTGCCCTCCCCAAATGCAATACCTCACACTTCTCCGGATTGAATTCCATTTGCCACTTTTCTGCCCACCTGACCAGTCCATTGATATCTTCTTGCAGACTACAACGTTCCTCCTCACTATCAACCACACGGCCAAATTTTCTATCATCTGCAAACTTCTTAATCATGCCCCCTACATTTAAGTCCAAATCATTAATATATATCACAAAAAGCAAGGGACCTAGTACTAGGCCCTGCGGAACCCCACTGGAATCATCCTTCCAGTCACATAAACACCCATCAACCATTACCCTTTGCTTCCTGCCACTGAGCCAATTTTGGGCTTGTACTTTTCTGACCAGTCTGCCATGTGGGACCTTGTCAAAAGCCTTGCTAAAATCCATGTAGACTACATCAAATGTGTTACCCGCATCGACCCTCCTCGTTACATCCACAAAAAATGTAATCAAGTTAGTCGGACACGACCTTCCCGTAACAAATCCAAGCTGACTGTCCTTGATTAACCCATGCTTTTCTAAATGACAATTAATACTATCCCTCAGGATTGATTCCAATAATTTGCCTGCCACTGAGTTTACCTGACTGGCCTGTAATTACTTGGTCTATCTCTTTCTCCCTTTTTAAACAATGGTACAACGTTAGTAGTCCTCCAGTCCTCCGGCACCATGCCTGTAGCCAGAGAAGATTTGAAAATGATGGTCAGAGCCTCCGCTATTTCCTCTCTAGCTTCTCTTAACAGCCTGGGATACATTTTATCCGGGCCTGGCGATTTATCTACTTTCAAAGATTTTAAACCCTTTAATACTTCCTCTCTCACTATGTTTATCCCATCCAATATTTCACACTCGTCTTCCTTAAATATAATCTCTGCATCGTTCCCCTCTTTTGTGAAGACAGATGCAAAGTATTCATGAAGAACTGTACCCACATCTTCCGCCTCCATACACAGTTTACCTTTTTGGTCTCTAATAGGCCCTACTCTTTCCTCAGTTATCCTCTTGCTCTTTATGTATTTATAAAACATCTTTGGCTTTTCCTTGATTTTATTTGCCAGTATTTTTTCATGCCCTCTCTTTGCTTTCCTAATTTCCTTTTTAATTTCACCCCTGCACTTTCTATACTCCTCTAGGCATTCTGCAGTATTGAGCTCTCGGTGTCTGACATAAGCTTCCCTTTTTTCCATATCCTACCATGTATGCTCCTTGTCATCCAGGGAGATCTAGATTTGGGAGTCCCACCCTTTTTCTTTGTGGGAACCTATTTGTTCTGAACCCTTGAATGCTTCCCACTGCTCTGACACTGATTTACCTTCAAATAGCTGTCTCCAGTTCACTTTTGCTAAATCAGTTCTCAGCTTAGTAAAATTGGCCTTTCCCCAATTGAGAAATTTTACTCTTATTCTATCTTTGTCCTTTTCCCTAACTATTCTAAATCTAACTGAATTATGATCACTACCACCAAAATGCTCTCCCACAGATACCTCTTCCACCTGCCCATCTTCATTTCCTAAAACTAAGTCCAGAACTGTCCCCGCTCTTATTGCATTTACTACGTATTGGCTAAAAAAGTTCTCCTGAATGCAATTTCATCCCGGCTCCCAAGAGTTAAAAATAAAAAACCCTATTAAAATGGAGGCCCTCAATCTCCTTGAAAGATTTTACTGACCGACCCGCCACTTGAGAGCGGGTTGGTCGCCCGGCCCTTGACCTGCCTCCGTTAAAACCAGAAGTGGGTGGGTTGAAGGCGGTTTGGGGTCGGGTTTTACATTTTTACAATTTTAACTTCTCTCCCACCCCCAACCCACTTGTTAGTGGGGTTAAAATTTACCCCACAGAGAGAGAGGGATACAGAAGAGAGAGAGAGAGAGGGATACAGAAGAGAGAGCGAGAGGGAGATACAGAAGAGAGAGAGAGAGAGAGATACAGAAGAGAGAGAGAGAGAATTACAGAAGAGAGAGAGAAAGAGAATTACAGAAGAGAGAGAGAAAGAGAATTACAGAAGAGAGAGAGAAAGAGAATTACAGAAGAGAGAGAGAGAGAGAATTACAGAAGAGAGAGAGATACAGAAGAGATACAGGGGAGAGAGAGATACGTAAGAGAGCGAGAGATACGTAAGAGAGAGAGAGAGATACAAAAACAAGAGAGCGATAGAGAGAGAGGTAAAAAGAGCGGGAGATGCAGGGAGAGAGTTATACAGGGAGGGAGAGATGCAGAATGAGAGTGACGGAGAAAGAGAGATATGGAGAGAGAGATACAGGGAGAGAGAGACACACATAGAAAGAGAGAGAGAGAGATAAAGGGGAGAGAGTGATAACAGACAGAAAGAGATACGAGAGTGGGAGATATAGG
Source organism: Heptranchias perlo (assembly GCF_035084215.1). Classification (NCBI taxonomy): domain Eukaryota; kingdom Metazoa; phylum Chordata; class Chondrichthyes; order Hexanchiformes; family Hexanchidae; genus Heptranchias; species Heptranchias perlo. The sequence goes on from NC_090328.1 coordinate 81,265,079, forward strand.
GAGTGAGATATGGGGGAGAAAGAGATACAGAGGAGAGAGATACAGTGAGAAAGAGAGATAGATAAAGAGAGATACAGAGAGAGGGATACAGTACGGCTGTAGGGAATTTAGGGTCTTTCCCAGAGATTTGTGGACCTGGACTTCAGACAAAGAAAGCCACCCTGACTCAGTATTTCCTTAATCAAAGTGATTATTTATTTAGTGATATAAAAAAAAGCACATAGCAAGCATGAAGCAACTCAATAGGTGGATTACTCTAACAAATCATACAAGTGGGGGTTCGCAAAGTTCCTTATTTTTAATGATTTAGAAGAGCACATGAGCAGGCATGAAGCAAAACAAGCAAATAGGATATATAACCTTGTGCATCAAAGCAGCCCTCTAGGTCTTGAAGTAGGCTGTCAATTGCTGCAGTATTGGGAGATATGTTGAGTGATGTGTTGAAGTTCTTCTCATCAAGATTTGTCTTTTCATCAAAGTTTAGAGACAAAATGGTTGGGTCAAAGCTCAGAATCAAAGTCTTTTTGTCAAAGTTCAGAAACAAAAGGCCCGATTTTCCCGGCAAATTGTGGGTGCGTTGTGGGTTGGTGGGCTCCGAAAATCGAGGAAATCCCGTTCGGGTTCAGAGCCCGGCTCCAACCTGCAGACCTCCAGGTTCCCCATTGAAGCATCCGGGTGCACGCGCGCCTTCCGAATGTGGAAGTCCCACCGGCAATTAAAGCCAGCGGGATGATACTTTACACAGTTGTTGAGGTAGTTTAAGTACTTGAAGTACTTAATTTTCTCCAGATTTTGGCAGGGGTGTGATTTTGAATCATTCTCAGCGTGTTTCTGGTGCTGTAGGAAACACTCCATGTTGCAACAAATGTGTTTCAGCCAGCAGCCAGTGGGAGATTCAAATGCTTAATTGACAGATGGGGAGAAAAGGTTACTTATTGCAGCAGGACACTCTGTTATTTCAGACAAAGTTTTGGCTGCACGATCTTTGTGTTTGCACTGAAAATTCTCACTTTCTACTCAAAATTCTGCTGTTCAAACATATTTAACTACTCCGCGGACCCCCTCAAATTCACATGGTCAGGATCGGGGGGGGCGGCGCCATGGCTGCATTCACCACTACATCCAAGGACAAGCAACATCACCATCCTCGCCAGGGGTGGTGTCCACCTCCACCACATGGAGCCCCACAACACAGAGCTGCGCCACAGGCACCTGCACAAGTGCACGGAGGACAACAACAGAGAGATCCATGTCGCAGGAGGCACTACCCTCGCCGCAGGGTCTATAGACCGAGGCTCAGCTGGACCTCTCTGAGGAACAGTGCATATGGAGGCTCAGAGTCAGTCGCCAGGTAGTCGCAGACATCTGCAGCCTCCTTCATGCCGAGCTGCTCCCGACTGGGCCGAGCAGCATCTCCTTACCTGTCACTGTCAAAGTCACCACTGCCCTCAACTTCTTTGCCTCCGGATCATTCCAGGGTGCCACCAGGGACATCGCCGGGGTCTCCCAGTCATCTGCACACAAGTGCATAAGGCGGGTCACCGACGGCTTGTTTCGCAGGGCCTCGCAGTACGTCAATTTCTCCGTGGATGACCTCGACCAGACGGCAGTGGGATTCCACTCCGTGGCTGGTTTCCCACGGGTACAGGATGCAATCGATTGTACCCATATAGCAATACAAGCACCTCCACATGAGCCAGGACTGTTCATCAACAGGAAGGGGTATCACTCCATCAACACTTAGCTCATTTGTGACCACCGCAAAAGATTCCTTCACACGTGTACCAGTTTCCCTGACAGCTGCCACGATTCCTTCATCCTCCGGAAATCCAACATCCCACCCCTCTTCCATGCACTGAACACCCTTAAGGGTTGGCTCTTCGGGGACAAGGGATACCCCCTGCTCACATAGCTCATGACACCTCTGAGGAACCCTGAGCAACAGCGTTGATATAACGACAGCCACATCGCCACCAGATCTACAATTGAGCATGCTGTAGGGCTGTTTAAGATGCGATGTAGGTGCCTTGATCATTCTGGGGGAGCGCTTCAATACGCACCAGACAGAGTGGGACGCATTATAGTCGTCTGTTGTGCCCTGCACAACACGTCACAACAGAGAGGGGTGCTGCTTGAGGAGGCCCTATCCACATCTGCCACCCACATTGAGGAGGAGGAGCAACCCATGGGCAGAACAGCGGCTCACCTGGCTGTTCGTGAGGCCAGGGAGTCACTGATATGTAAACGGTTCTTCTAACATCAGACAATGTGAAGAGTCCAGTCCTCACCACCTGGATAGAGCAGTGCCCATACCAGCGCCCCCTCCCCCACCCCCACCCCCACCCCCACCCCTCCCTGCACAAGACAGGCCTGCAACTACACATACACCCACTGTAAGGTGACCACTGTAAGGTGGCATCAAGTGTCGCAGTTCATGGTGAACATCATGAAAGGGCCCTATTACAGAAGCCAGTCAAGAATGGACAAGACGTGGCAGTAGAGGTGACAATATTAATATTTAATGTGAGTGCAACAAAAAGCTAAAAGCTAATATAAATAAAAAACATGACCAACCGTCAAAAACCCTTGTGCATCCCCTTCGTGCTTACAAAACCTTTGCCTTTCTCTTCTGACTACTTCTATGTGGTGCATCCCCTGTGGCTGCAGCAAGGGTAGTGGCAGGTTGCTCTTGTTCATGCCCTGGCCGATTAGATGCTTTGGGCCTATGCCCTCTTGGTTTTGGTGCCAGTGAGGGCTCCTCCAAAGACTGTTCCATCTGTGCAGGGGCAGACTCAGCCACCTGGACAGGAGGCAGCATTGCAGGTCCTGGTTGAGAGGGGGGCAACAGGTGAGATGTGGGGGTGCTTTGAGTGGCGTCCCCACTTCCATGTCCCCTTTCGCCATCTTCCCTCCCCTGGGCCAGGTCCACATCACTCATTCCACTCCACTGGACGACAGTTTGGAGGACATGTGTGAAGCCTTGTAAGGCCAGTGCTAGTGTATCTGCCTGCCTGTTTAAGGTGGCAGAATGTTGTTCACTGTGATTCCGAACGGCCGTTGTCAGGGCCTGAATGGACTCTCCATCGCAGACATTCCCGCACTTATCTGTGACAATATCTCAGAGATGCCCTCACGTCCCTGTGACAGTATCTCATGGAGTTGCTTGTGTCCCTGTGACACTATCTCAGAGATTCCCTCCCGTACCTGTGCCACCATTCCACTCATGCAGGAGTTGGACTGCACTATTGTGGAGAGTGTGCGTGGCATCTATTCCAGCACCTCGCAAATGTGCTGCTTCCCCTCAATCATTCTCCTTTTAAAGGATAGCCCCCAGGGCTCAGCATCTGCATCCAGCTGAGCAGAGCCTGGAGAGGAGTGCTCCCACTTACGCGGACTCTCCGCAGCCGCCGCTGCCACCAGTGTTTGCTCATGCTCACATGTGTATGGTAACTCACCAGGTGCCAACTCAACTAACTGAGGACTAGGACCCACCGAGGTGTGTGTATCTGCACTGGTGGACGGCTCGCTTAGATGTGACGGTGCCCCCTCAGAGGCTGGCAGGTCCCCTGAGGAATCGCCCTCTGCCATCACAGTGCTCGCTGAAGGCCCTGTAAGAGAACAGAAGGCAATATTAAGCATGATCACAGATGTATTGTGTTGTGATGAGCATACTGAGGTGCTGCAGATGGCAAGGCATGTTAACATCAATTCATATTGTGTGTGCTAAATGTTAAAGTTATGTCACCAGATGTTTGTCGGTTGCCAGTCTCGGCGACCCCGACGGACAGGCACTTGAGGGTTCGGCTCAGCTCCAGCACCTCCTGCTCCGCATCTGTGAGGATGACGATTTGTTCTGGCCCCCCTCCGGTCCTCGCCCTCTCCCGTGAATTCTGAGCTCTCTTCTCCTATAAGGGGAGAAAGTACAGACGTGTGAGTGAGTGATGGTGACATGGCCAACCGATGAATGCATTGGTTTGGGTGCGGCTGACCGTGAAAGAGATGCATCAGAGGGTGAGTATGAGACAAAGCCATGACATTGTATGAGGATTGGGTTGAGTGGCAGTGGTGGGGTGACTAATGGGGAGGTGAGGAAGTTGAGGATGAGCTTTAAGAGGGTGTGGGAGTGATGTGATAGAGTAGTGTTGGCAGTGCAGAATGAGTTGGAGGGTGGGGGTGGTGATGTGGAAGACGGAATGTAGGAGAATCAGTAAGTGTACTCACTTTGGCTGACCTAGTTAGGTCATTGAAGCGCTTCCTGCACTGGATCCAGGTGCGGGAGACGTTGCTGCTGCTGGTGACCTCCTCTGCCACCTTGAGCCAGGCCTTTTTGGTGGCAGAGGCAGGCCACTTCCTCCCGTGCGTCGGGTAGAACACATTCCTCCTCCTCCTCACCCCATCCAGTAGCACCTGGAGTGAGGCATCACTAAATCTAGGAGCAGCCTTTCCCCTGTGCTGCTGCATTGTGGTGTGTGGGTGTTTGCCTCAGGAGCAGCCATTGGAGGACTGCCCCTTTAAATAGAGCTCCTCCAGCTGACAGCCTGTGATGCGGGTGCGCAGTCCGCCCGCTGCGCAGCTTTCAGACGGCAAACCCGGAAGCCACATTAAGTGGTTCCAATTGACTCACGATCGCGTACGAAATGATCATTTTTTATTGGGCGGGTTACCTTCCCACCTCTCCACTAATATCGGGGCCAAAGTCTTGTTGGAGGAACTCATGCTGCAGTCATTAACTCTTGAAGCTTCTTCCAGCTTCTCTGATGTTGTCTGTTGTTTTGACTGCTACAATGTCTTATCTTTATATGCTTCTTAGCAAATAGGTGTGAACCAAGTTACGAGAAGGCCCACTTTGTTCATAGCATTAAGATGGATGACTGGTTGGATCACTCATGAACTGTGTGAACCCCTTATATCCTCCCTTCTACGTGAAGCCAGGTGTCCTATCAGTTCTTTGTCCTTCGCAGTTGTTGTTGACTCGAAAACCTTCTGGAAGCGTCTCTTTATCAGTTGTTATTGAAAGTCGCAGCCTGTTTACAGTTTCTGTACTGTATTGCTCCTGCAGTGTTAAACTGATGTTCAACTGTCCAGTTTAAACGGTCTGCACTTTGCTGTTTTGCAATTGTGCATTTATACTGTAATGTCCCAGGCAAGTTAACCCTTGCTTTCAAATGTATTGTAAATGTACTGTCCAAGTGAATGTCCAAATCCTTAAAGGGGCTAGTTAGTCCTTTATATCCAATGTCCAAAATCCTTACAGTCCCTCCTCAAGTGGATCTGACTAATTTTTTTGACTGATCCACTTTCACAAACCTTGAGCATTGTCCGTGGTTGTTAAGTTTTCTTTATCATTGGGTTATGTTCCTGTGTAGGACGGGTTTGCCGTGGCCTACACAGAAAGAATATTGCTTTGCCATGATTGCGGATTAAACGTCGCATTACACATAAGCAGATTATCATAATAAACACTAGTATACATTGTGGTACAGATTAAAGCCATGCTAATCATGCTAACCCATGGGTGTTGTCCAACATTATATACTGTCTCCCATCACTCATGGTCTACTAGCTTGAGTATTTTTTTGTTCTATAAGCACATTGGCTAGTTTCATCTTCATCAAGTTTGTCAGAAAATTACAGTGTGCAATATTATCAAGAAATCTTGGACTTAAAAGATCCTCCAACTCTCCTTTAACCATTATCCATTTTATGGATAATTCTTGCTAAGTATAATTTCTCCCTTGACCTCAGTTGTCCCAAACTCAATGCTGAATCTTGAAACTCCAAATTCTATGTTCTTTACTTTAATTAGTTGGTTTCTCCATGGAGCTTGTGTCAGTGCCTTCATTAAAAGTTTTCTCTCTCTCTTGAGCCACATTAACCACTTCATGTCGTGCAAGAGATTGGGTTGGGCGGGGGGAGGTGGGTGTCTAGAGGCTTTTGCTTATCTCCCCCTTTATGGTCCTGATATTTTGGGTAATAGCCAGGTTATCTGGACAGGCAAAGACACAAACATCTCCAAGAGAAAGCTATCAATTAATCATTTCATCTCAGTCATGAACCCTGGAGGAGCTTTACTGTTCAATATTATTGAGACATAGACTAAACATTCCCAACCTGTTCTAAGTTATGTTGCTTGTTTATTTTACTTAAGCTCTTCTTCGACCTTTTATTTCCCAAAATATCCCGCTATATTGTGTTTGAGTCCCATTATGTTACTTACGCTTGCCATTATTTGCTCCATGCCTTTTGTTATTTCGGCTATTGATACTGTATCCTACTGGGTTTCATATATCAGATTTCTACCCCTTTATTCATGCTCTTTAAAAGGTCCTTCATTTGTTCCCGCACGCTCTCTATATATATCTGATACCAGGCTAGTGTTCCAGCCGTGACTCTGATTCCTAACCATTCTCATCTCCCCGAGTGCTTCTACTGTGGGTCCTTGTAGCATTGGTGAGTGGGGTGGTTGTAACATTGTCCCAGACAACATTAATCGCCATATTTGTAAAAGATAATGCCACAGCTAAACAGTTCCTCATGCCTTTTATTAAATGCTAGCCTTTTAAGGTTTCCTTAATTAGGTCCCCTTAGAAATCATAGAAATTTACAGCACAGAAGGAGGCCATTCGGCCCATCGTGTCTGTGTTGGCCGAGAACGAGCTATCCAGCCTAATCCCACTTTCCAGCTCTTGGTCCGTAGCCTTGTAGGTTATGGCACCTCAAGTGCACATCCAAGTACCCTTTAGATGCAATGAGGGTTTCTGCCTCCGCCATCCTTTTATGCAGTGAGTTCCAGACCCCCAACACCCTCTGGGTGAAAAAAATTCTCCTCAACTTCCCTCTAACCCTTCTACCAATCACTTTAAATCTATGCTCCCTGATCACTGACCCCTCTGCAAAGGGAAATAGGTCCTTCCTATCCACTCTATCTAGGTCCCTCATTATTTTATACACCTCAATTAAATTTCCTGTCAGCCTCCCCTGTTCCAAAGAAAACAACCCCAGCCTATCCAATCTTTCCTCATAACTAAAATTCTCCAGTCCTGGCAACATCCTCATAAATCTCCTCTGTACCCTTGCTAGTGCAATCACATCTTTCCTGTAATGTGATGACTAGAACTGTACACAGTACTCAAGCTGTGGCCTAACTAGTGTTTTATACAGTTCTAGCATAACCTCCCTGCTCTTATATTCTATGCCTCGGCTAATAAATGAAAGTACCCATATGCCTTTTAACCGCTTTATCTACCTGTCCTGCTACCATCAGGGATCTGTGGATATGCACTCCAAGGTCTCTCTGTTCCTCTACACTTCTCAGTATTCTACCATTTATTGTGTATTCCCTTGCCTTGTTTGCCCTCCCCAAATGCATTAAATCACACTTCTCTGGATTGAATTCCATTTGCCACTTTTCTGCCCATATGACCAGTCCATTGATATCTTCCTGCAGTCTCCAGCTTCCTTCCTCACGATCAACCACACGGCCAATTTTTGTATCATCTGCAAACTTCTTAATCATCATGCCCCCTACTTTTAAGTCTAAATCATTGATATATAGCACAAAAAGCAAGGGACCTAGTAATGAGCCCTGCGGAACCCCACTTGAAACAGCCTTCCAGTCACAAAAACACCCGTCGACCATTACCCTTTGCTCCCTGCCACTGAGCCAATTTTGGATCCAACTTGCCACTTCCTCTTGAATCCCATGGGCTTTTACCTTTCTGACCAGTCTGCCATGTGGGACCTTGTCAAAAGCCTTGCTAAAATCCATGTAGACTACATCAAATGCGCTACCCTCATCAACCCTCCTTGTTATCTCCTCAAAAAATTCAATCAAGTTGGTCAGACCCGACCTTCCCTTAACAAATCCACGCTGACTGTCCTTGATTAATCCGTGCCCTTCTAAATGATGATTAATACTATCACTCACTGAATTTTTTCCAATAATTTACCCACTACCGAGGTTCAGCTTACTGGCCTGTAATTACTCGGTCTATCCCTTTCTCAACAACGGTGCAACGTTAACAGTCCTCCAGTACCATGTCTGAAGCCAGAGATGATTGGAAAATGATGGTCAGTGCCTCAACTATTTTCTCCCTTTCTCAACAACCCTTCTATGTTACCATCCAGGATCTCTCCTTTCTTCCAGGCCAGGGAGAGGCTTGGTGTACCACTCTCCCCTGTGCATTTACAATGTGGTCTAACTTTTTCCTCTCTTACCCATCCCAGCTTCCCATTCCAGTTTTGCCCTGTTGAGTCGTTACCTTGATATACCGTTATGCCACATTCTTCATTTCTTTCTTGAAATCTGTTTACACCCAATATTAACATATATATAGTAATTTCATTCTTGATGATGAATTGTTTGCCTTTCTCGATGTTGGTCTTAAGTCAGGATCTAGGACAAAACAAAACATGGGTAATGTCTGCTCTTTGTTAATATCTTATTACCCTTTTCTTTTATTGGGTTTCATATAAATGTCTTCTGCCATTTACGTATCGTAACCGTCTTTGTCTATAATGCCATGGGGGATTGTACCTATCAGATGGATGGACTGGCCTTTGTCTCAGTCACCTAGGACTGGCAGCTCACTGTCCTATCAGAGGTGGGTGCAATATGTTGTCATCCTCCTTGTCCTCTAGCATAGGAGGGAGGTGAGTAATCTCTTCCTCCATCTGGCTCATTACACCATGTACATCTCCCTTGTACTCTTTTAGTTGGTTGACATGGAACCACTTTCCTTTTCCCTTTTTCAGGGCTACTTTGTACACAGATGGACTGGCTTTATCCATAATAGGAAATGGTCCAGAAAAGCGAGCCGCAAATGGCCCTGTTGATTGATATGTTTTTACCACCACTGTCTGTCCACATGTTAATTGTATCCATATGATTTATATCAATTAGTGTTAATTGTATTCAGGTGGTGTGTATCAGTTGGGGACTCTCTTGTGTCCATTTATATGAAAGCTTAACTGGGGTGTGGAGTGGGTAATGTTGATCTCTGTGAATAAAGGCTTGGAAGCAACTGAAGACCAGGCTCTAGTATTCTATACTTCACCACCCAGCTTACCAGTTTATTTCACCAATCCCATTCTACAGCTTTGACTTTGGTGTCAAAATACATTTTGTTGGCCTTTTCAAATTGTCCAATATTAATGGCTGCAAAGACCATTGTCTGTTGCAGTTGGTCATGTAACTGGTTAATGTACCGCTATTGAGTCAAGGCCTGATACTGCGGCTCAGACATATCCTGATATATTAAATGTTCAGGGGTCCTCAGCACACTTCCTGTCATTAATTCATGGGGTGAAACCTTGATGGTATGTGACTCAGTGGATCTCATAGCCATTAATGCCAAGGGCAGCAACTGATCTCAGGTTTTGCGGGATTGCTCAATCAACTTCTTCAGCATTATTTTCAATGTTCAGTTCATTCTTTCCACTATGCCTGATGAGGTAGGATTATGTGAAATATGGAATCTTGTTTTGATTCCTAACTGCTGCATAGCAGTTTGCATTAGCCTCCCCATAAAATGACTGCCTTGGTCCGAGTCGATGGACTTTGGGAGTCCCCATGTGGTGAATATGTGGTTCACCAGTATTTTAGCAGTGGCCTGTGCTGTCACATTGGGTGTTGGAAATGCTTCTACCAACTTTGAGAATGTGTCTACTTCCACCAATACATACTGATTACCTCGAGAGGAAGGGGGAAAGGGCCCAATATAATCTATCTGTAGATCGGTCTAAGGGCTGGCTGTCAGCCGGGTGTGGTGCAACAGTGCCTTCTTGGTGTTAGCATCCAGGTTGTGTTGTATGCAAATTAAACAGTTTTGACAATAATGCTCCACCTGGCTTTTCATTCCTGGCCACCATGCTACTTGCTGGAGTCTCTCTAACCTTCCCCATGGACCGGGGTGTCCTGAAGTGGGTGCATTGTGGGCTTGGTAAAGAAAAGCATTGCGCTCATTCTGTGCTACCACCCACTTTTGATCATACAACAGGATCCCATCTTTCACCTTTAATTTGGGCTAATTAGCATATTCGCCCCTTGAGCTTTCTTTCTTTTCTAGCATCACCAATACTGCCTTTATTTCACGATCTTTTTGTAATTGTTTCAAATCGATTGAGTCGGGCAATTTCTCAGTCTGATTAGTTTCCATTGGGGGAAACATTTCTACTGGATCCCAGTCCATTCCCTCCTCGCCTCCTTCTTTAGCCAATTTGTCTGCTTTCTGATTTCCTTTAGGTGCTTTTATTGAACCTTTTGTGGTGGTTGTGGTTGGTCACTGTTCTCTGCTACTTTTCTCCGTAATACATCAGATTTCCTTCTATCACCGTGGGGAACTATCTTAAATTAAGAAACTTAAAAATTTTATATGCTTTACTAAAGCGCTGCAACAATAGTTTTAAATTCCAAAGAAACCCAACAAAATATGTCGAGGAAAAAATATGGGTGGGACTGGCTACCTTTTCTGCCTTATCTTCCAAGGTCACTCTCTCTTTTGCTTGCAGCTTGTCTGAAATTAACCCTGTGTATCCCACACACAGATGTACACAGGACAGTTGAATTTGGAATTTCCAACTCCAAGTCCTTCTCTTTGTGTTTTCAAGATGTAATCACGTTAAGAAAAATTTGTAAATGGTCGTAGTGATTTAAAACAATTAAAGCAATAAACACTCAAGCTAAAGAAAAATTCTCTAGCTTGTAACAGAAGAGAGACGGAATCTTACTAATTTTCCCGTTTCTCCTGTTTTAAATCCCGTATTATCCTTTATCCCTGAACTCTGTTTTCAATCTCCAAGGTTTCCTTAACTCAATTTGGAACTGATTTAACATCTCATGTGGGAAAGACCATTTATCAGGCTTGTATTGGCTCTCCTGTTTAAAAGTTTTCTCCTTCTCCTCCATTGCTGGAAGTCTTTCTCAGTTCACTTTCTAGAACCTCTTCGACTGCCTCTCTCACTCCTGCAACTCCCAGACCATCTTTGCACCTCTCACATTTTCCCTTTTCACTCTCAGGTTTGAGACTGTCCCCTTCTACAGAAACTTTAAATGCTTCTGAACAAGCTACTGCTGCTTGTTGGTCAACAATCTCATCTCCAAATTGTTGGATTTCCTTCTCCTGTGCTTCTATTTCTAACTGTTTCTGCTTATTTTCTTTTTCCTTTAACTGAGCGTCCTGCCAACTGAGCGTGGAGGCAGTAACCGTAACAGGGGTCTGTTTTAACAATACAGGCTCGTCGTCTAAAAACTGCAACCACGTGTTGCAAGCCTCCCAGCTCTAATTCATGTAGGGTTTGTATCGTTTGCCGAAAGCTATTCTTCAGAACATCCCTATTTAATTCCACCTCACTCAGATTATTCTATAATTCCAGTACATTTCATGCCAATACCTCGCATCCTTGACTTCTCTCTATCAATTGCCATTTCTCCTCCTGTGACTTCTTTGAGACATCATTCATTAGATCACCCATTTGTTTGCCCTCACTAGATCCTATTTTGATAGGAATTGGCTGGGATTCAACACCCACCTGGGACTTCCCCTTAAATCCACTTAATTTGGAGGGTGTTCCAGAGGAAAACGGAGATTCCCTCAGTTCTCGTGCAGATATGACAGTTCTGGACGCTCCCATATCAACCAAATATATGCCACGGTGGCCTCTAACCTCAGCGGTTACACACGGCCGTCCATGTACGTCATACTGTAATCGGCACAAATACTTAGAAGAGGCCTGTCTCCATCATTGGGGGGGAGGGGGGGGAGCCGGCAATTTAACCGCTGGAATCCCTTGTTCGATTACGCACATCGGAGAAGCGTTGGGTAGCCCTTGTACTGCAGCAGGAGGGGCAGCAGGTAGTACTACCCATTTTAATGCAGTGGTATTACAGTTTTCTATGTCTGCCAAATTAGGATACAGCTTGGCTGGTTTCCCGCCCCCCACCAGTTTCTGCTTCTCTTCTGGGGGCAGGGTTCCGGCAAGGGGGTGCTCTACAAAGTTAGGCACGATGTCCCACTTTCCCACAATTGTAACATTGCTTGTCAGCCCAGGCATTTATTCTGGGTCCCTCTCTTTGAGGACCCTCATTTTTCCATGCTGGAGCTTGCATGGTACATACTGCTTGTTTTGGTTTACCCGCCACATCTCTGAACTATAGGGTCAGCCTGGGCTTCATTTTCTGGGTCAAAATCTGCCCACGCCACTTGCAGGTACGGTTGTGCGTGACTAATCAAAGTCCTCAGCCACCTAGCCTCAGCAGGACGGTCTGCCAGGGCAGCTCGATCTAGTCCTGGCCCATAGACTCTATCATAGTATTGCCATAAGCGATTGGCTTATACCTCGGGATGTTCATTGGGTTTTTGCTTACACTTGGTCAATACTTTGCTGGGATCGCCCCTGTTAAAGCCAATGGTAGTGAGTATGGACGATTGAGTTTGTGCCCAGGATTTTCTCCCATGTTTTCTATCCTGAGGGAGCGCCCCATATACCGTTGACCCCAGGGTGTACAGCAACAAGCGGACCTTTTCAGCTTTGTCCACCCCACTAACCTCAGCAACTTGTTCTATGCCTGCTCAATGTTTCACCACATCTCCCTTTCTATCAAATTTGGGAATCTGTTCAGACATTTCCTATAGCTGCTGTGGGGTATAGGGGACAGTAAATCTGCTGACCACAGTCCCCTTTACGCCATTGCGCTGACCTGTTCCATTGGAGGGGCCACTGGTACAGTGGAAGGGGCCGCTTGTCCTATGGTTGATCTTTCTTTAACTCACCCCAATCCTGGTCGTCTAAATCACTATCACTGTCATCTCCCTTCACGGTGCAGATAATTCCTTGTTTTACTTGCAGATCTTTTTCGAATGCAACTTACGTCTACAGTGGGAATGAAATATTTCTGCTTCTCTATGAATTCCTTTATTGACACTTATCTGTGCTCGTATGGCTGCCTTTAGATCATTTTGTTCCATAACTATTTTGTGCAAGTGCTGTAATGCCCCACTTTGAGTTTCCTGCATATGACCTAATTCTGTTTCTGTCACTACTGCCTGGGTCTGAAAGTACTCTACACAGCCTTGTAAAGTTTGGACACGTGTTTCACTGTTTTGTTCCTCCTGTTTCACATCTTCAAGCGTCTTTTCTAACTTTTTCTCTGCCTCTTCCAATGCCTGCTTTAGATTTGATACATTTATGTCTAAACCTGTCTTTTCTGTCGTAGTGCTCCCTAACTGTGCCTTTACCTCTTCTAGGTCCCGCTTTAGATCTGATACTTTTGCTTCTAACCCTGCCTTGTGCATCTCATCGCTCTTTTTTTGTTTACTGAAGGCTAAGAGCCACACGGCTTTAGCCTTTTAAAAAAAAATTCAGCCTCTCTACTAACATATGTATCCAGATATCATCATATGCTTTGAGGTGGCCTACCTGATGGTCCTCAACCGGGAACCATTCCTCACTCTTTGGCAACTTCTTTGCTATCTGTTTTTGAACTATCGCTTCCATTTTATATTCCACCCACCTTACCTGACCTGCAGAATAATTTCTCTCAGTTTATACCTCCCACCTGTTCCTGCCCAGAAAACTCTGTTCCCTGTTTTCTGTCCAGAAAACTCTGTTCCCCGTTTTCTGTCTAAACGTGGTTCCAGTATTTTTCTTCACCCTGCTTATTAAATCTTCCCACGTCTCTCTAGACGTTGGCCAAGGATATTTTTCTTTTAGCCTTTGTTCTGCAGGGTCATTTCACGTGCACTGGTATGTTTTCTTTGTTGAACGATGTCAGGGTCCTTGTTCGGGCACCATTATGTAGGGACTTTAGGGTCTTTCCCAGAGATTCATGGACCTGGACGATAGTTCAGACAAAGAAAGCCACCCTGACACAGTATTTCCTAAATCAAAGTGTTTCTTTGTTTAGTGATTTAAAAAGAGCACATAGCAAGCATGAAACAACTCAATCAATATGTGGATTACTCTACCTGATAATAAAAGTGGGGTTCGCAATGTTCTTTATTTAATGATTTAGAAGAGCACATGAGCAGACATGAAGCAAAGCGAGCAAGTAGCATATACAACCTTGTGCATCAAAGCAACCGCCTAGATCTAGAAGTAGGGTGTCAATTGCTGCAGTAACAGGTGCGTCGTTGAGAGATGTGTCGAGGTTCTTCTCATCGAGGTTTGTCTTTTCATCAAAGTTTAGAGACAATGTGGTTGGATCAAAGCTCAGAATCAAAGTCTTTTTGTCAAAATTCAGAAACAAAGTCTTGTTGGAGGAACTCATGCTGCAGTCGTTAACTCTTGAAGCTTCTTCCACCTTCTCTGATGTTGTCTGTTGTTTTGACTGCTACAATGTCTTATCTTTATATACTTCTGAGCAAATAGGTGTGAACCCAAGTTACGAGAAGGCCCACTTTGTGCATAGCATTAAGATGGATGACTGGTTGGTTCACTCATGAACTGTGTGAACCCCTTAAGGCGTAAGGCGATTATCCCAGCATCAAAGCTGAAGGTCAGGCTAGGGTGTGTGGCCCAATTAAAAGTTCTATATACAAATGCACGGAGTATAAGGAATAAATTAAATGAACCACAGGTTCAAATTCAAATTGGAGGGTATGACATGATAGCTATTACTGAGACATGGCTGCAGGATGGTCAGGATTGTGAACTAAATATACCGGGTTATAAGGTATACAGGAGAGATAGGGAAAATGGAAGAGGGGGAGGAGTAGCCTTAGTGATTAGAAATGAAATCAACTCAATGATAAAGGAGGATATAAGAGGTAAGCAGCCAACAGAGACCTTATGGGTTGAATTGAGAAATAGGAAAGGATCTAAGACTATGGTGGGAGTTGTGTATAGGACCCCTAGCAGCAGCTCTGAAGTGCTAGATTGTATAAATGCAGAGATTAGACAAGCGTGTAAGAAAGGCATAGTGGTCTTAATGGGGGACTTTAACCTTCACATAGATTGGGGAAAGCAGACTAGCAACTGTCAGAAAGGTAGTGAATTTCTTGAGTGTGTCCGGGATAGTTTTCTACAGCAGTATGTCCTAGAGGCAACAAGGGGGCAAGCCATACTAGATTTAGTAATGAGTAATGAACCAGATTTAGTTAACGGCTTGACTGTGCGTGAACATCTATCCAATAGCGATCATAACATGATCGAGTTCAATTTAGTGTTTGAAAGGGAAAAAAGTGAGTCAGCTGCTAAAATTCTAGACTTGCGTAAAGCCGACTTCAAAGGGATGAGACAGAGACTGTCCACAGTAAACTGGGCAAATCTGTTAATGGGTAAAACGACTGATGATCAGTGGGAAATGTTTAAAGAAACTTTTAATGAGATACAGAACTGGTTTATACCCCTGAGGGGCAAGAACTCTACTTGCCAAAAAAAACAGCCATGGACAACTAAAGAGGTAAGGGACAGTATAAGACGGAAGGAAAGGGCGTACAAAAAGGCAAAAAATGGCACAGATCCTGGCGAACGGGAAAGATACAAAGGTCAACAAAGGGTCACAAAACAGATAGTAAGAGCTACAAAAGAGAGAGTATGAAATGAAACTTGCAAGGGATATCAAAACCAATACGAAGAACTTTTATAGTTACATTAGGAAAAAGAGGGTGGTCAGGAGCAGTGTTGGCCCCTCAAAAACTGAAAGTGGGGATATTGTCGTTGACAATGGGGAAATGGCGGACATGTTGAATAATTACTTTGCGTCAGTATTTACAGTAGAAAAAGAGGATAGCATGCTGGAAATCCCAAGAAAACTAATATTGAATCAGGGACAGGGACTCGATAAAATTTATAAGTAAAGCAACAGTAATGAAGAAAATAATAGCACTAAAGAGTGAGAAATCTCCAGGACCAGATGGTTTCCATCCCAGGGTTTTAAAGGAAGTAGGTGAGCAGATTGCGGATGCCCTAACTATAATCTTTCAAAGTTCTCTAGATTCAGGAACTGTCCCTTCATATTGGAAAATTGCACATGTCACTCCGCTTTTTAAGAAAGGAGAGAGAGGGAAACCGAGGAATTATAGACCAGTTAGCCTAACATCTGTTGTGGGGAAATTGCTGGAATCTATAATTAAGGATAGGGTGACTGAACACCTCAAGAATTTTCAGTTAATCAGGGAGAGCCAGCATGGATTTGTGAAAGGTAGGTCGTGCCTGACAAACCTGATTGAATTTTTTGAAGAGGTGACTAAAGTAGTGGACAGGGGAATGTCAATGGATGTTATTTATGTGGACTTCCAGAAGGCATTTGACAAGGTCCCACATAAGAGACTGTTAGCTAAGTTAGAAGCCCATGGAATCGAGGGAAAAGTATGGACTTGGTTAGGAAATTGGCTGAGCGAAAGGTGACAGAGAGTTGGGATAATGGGTAAGTATTCGCATTGGCAGGATGTGACTAGTGGAGTCCCGCAGGGATCTGTCTTGGGGCCTCAATTATTCACAATATTTATTAACGACTTAGATGAAGGCATAGAAAGTCTCATATCTAAGTTTGCCGATGACACAAAGATTGGTGGCATTGTAAGCAGTGTAGATGAAAACATAAAATTACAAAGCGATATTGATAGATTAGGTGAATGGGCAAAATTGTGGCAAATGGAATTCAATGTAGACAAATGTGAGGTCATCCACTTTGGATCAAAAAAGGATAGAACAGGGTACTTTCTAAATGGTAAAAAGTTAAAAACTGTGGATGTCCAAAGGGACTTAGGGGTTCAGGTACATAGATCATTGAAGTGTCATGAACAAGTGCAGAAAATAATCAATAAGGCTAATGGAGTGCTGGCCTTTATATCTAGAGGACTGGAGTACAAGGGGGCAGAAGTTATGCTGCAGCTATACAAAACCCTGGTTAGACCGCACCTGGAGTACTGTGAGCAGTTCTGGTCACCACACCTTCGGAAGGACATACTGGCCTTGGAGGGAGTGCAGTGTAGGTTTACTAGAATGATACCCGGACTTCAAGGGTTAAGTTACGAGGAGAGATTACACAAATTGGGGTTGTGTTCTCTAGAGTTTCGAAGGTTAAGGGGTGATCTGATCGCAGTTTATAAGATATTAAGGGGAACAGATAGGGTGGATAGAGAGAAACTATTTCCGCTGGTTGGGGATTCTAGGAGTAGGGGGCACAGTCTAAAAATTAGAGCCAGACCTTTCAGGAGTGAGATTAGAAAACATTTCTACACACAAAGGGTGGTCGAGGTTTGGAACTCTCTTCTGCAAACAGCAATTGATACTATCTCAATTGCTAAATTTAAATGTGAGATAGATAGCTTTTTGGCAACCAAAGGTATTAGGGGATATGGGCCAAAGGCAGGTATATGGAGCTAAATCACAGATCAGCCATGATCTTATCAAATGGTGGAGCAGGCACGAGGGGCTGAATGGCCTACTCCTGTTCCTATGTTCTTATGTTCCTATATCCTCCCCTCTACGTGAAGCCAGGTGTTCTATCAGTTCTTTGTCCTTTGCAGTTGTTGCTGACATCGAAAACCTTCTGGAAGCTTCTCCTTATCAATTGTTATTGAAAGTCGCAGCCTGTTTACAGTTTCTGTACTGTATTGCTCCTCCAGTGTTAAAAGGTCAGAAATGGGGATGTTCGCTGATGACTGCACAGTGTTCAGTTCCATTCGCAACCCCTCAGATAATGAAGCAGTCTGAGCCTGCATGCAGCAAGACCTGGACAACATCCAGGCTTGGGCTCATAAGTGGCAAGTAACATTCGCGCCAGATAAGTGCCAGGCAATGACCATCTCCAACAAGAGAGAGTCTAACCACCTCCCCTTGACATTCAACGGCATTACCATCGCCGAATCCCCCACCATCAACATCCTGGGGGTCACCATTGACCAGAAACTTAACTGGACCAGCCATATAAATACTGTGGCTACGAGAGCAGGTCAGAGGCTGGGTATTCTGCGGCGAGTGACTCACCTCCTGACTCCCCAAAGCCTTTCCACCATCTACAAGGCACAAGTCAGGAGTGTGATGGAATACTCTCCACTTGCCTGGATGAGTGCAGCTCCAACAACACTCAAGAAGCTCGACACCATCCAAGATAAAGCAGCCCGCTTGATTGGCACCCCATCCACCACCCTAAACATTCACTCCCTTCACCACTGGCGCACTGTGGCTGCAGTGTGCACCATCCACAGGATGCACTGCAGCAACTCGCCAAGGCTTCTTCGACAGCACCTCCCAAACCCGCGACCTCTACCACCTAGAAGGACAAGGGCAGCAGGCGCATGGGAACAACACCACCTGCACGTTCCCCTCCAAGTCACACACCATCCCGACTTGGAAATATATCGCCGTTCCTTCATTGTCGCTGGGTCAAAATCCTGGAACTCCCTTCCTAACAGCACTGTGGGAAAACCGTCACCACACGGCCTGCAGCAGTTCAAGAAGGCGGCTCACCACCACCTTCTCGAGGGCAATTAGGGATGGGCAATAAATGCCGGCCTTGCCAGCGACGCCCACATCCCGTGAACGAATAAAAAAAAAACTGATGTCCAAATGTCCAGTTTAAACAGTCTGCACTTCGCTGTTTTGCAATTGTACATTTATACAGGACAAGTTAACCCTTGCTTTCAAATGTACTATAAATGTACTGTCCAAGTGAATGTCTAAATTCTTAAAGGGACTGATTAACCCTTTATCTTAATCGTCCAGTAGTTCAAAAGAGTAAAATGGGGTTTGACCCAATGTCCAAAATCCTTACATGGGAGCGAGAGATACAGAGAGAGAGAAAGATAGAGAGAGAGAGACATGCAGAGATAGAGGGAGAAGGAGAATCAGATATAGGAAGAGAGAGAGTGAGTGATCGATACAGGGAGAGAAAAAAACAGGGAGAGAGAGATAGAGGGAGAGAGAGAGAGATACAGGGAGAGAGATATCGGGAGAGAGCGATACAGGGAGAGAGCAGAGAGAGAGATTGAGAGCAAGAAACAGGTAGAGAGAGATATAAGTAGAGAGTGATACAGGGAAGGAGAGACATACAGTGAGAGAGACACACAGGAAGAGAGAGATACAGACAGAGAAAGCTACCGAGACACATAAAGAGAGATATGGAGAGAGGGAGATACAGCGAGAGAGAGAGATAAGAGAGAGAGAGATACAGAGAGATAGATACTGAGAGAGAGGGAGTTGCAGGGAGAGAAAGACACAGGGGAGAGAGATTCAGTGAGAGACAGAGACAGATACAGAGAGAGGGCTACAGTGTGGGTGAGAGAGATACAGGGAGAGAGAGAGAGAAAGTGATACAGGGTGACAGATATGGAGAGAGAGAGAGACATACAGAGAGAGAGATATTGTGAGATACAGGGAAAGAGAGATACAGGAGAGAGAGTGTGGGATAGATACTGGGAGAGAAAAATACAGGGTAAGAGAAATAGAGGGAGAGAGATACAGGGAAAGAGAGATACAAGGATAGAGAGCGATACAGTGAGAGAGATACAGAGAGAGATAGATGCAGAATGAGAGAGAGAGAGAGAGATACAAGGATAGAGAGAGATACAGGGAGAGAGAGAAAGCGATACAAGGAGAGAGAGATGCAGAATGAGAGAGAGTGTTACAGGGAGAGAGAGAGATACATGGAAAGAGACATACACAGAGAGAGATACAGAGAGAGAGAGATACAGAGAGAGAAAGATGCAGAATGAAAGAGAGAGATGCAGAATGATAGAGAGAGATTCAGAGAGAGAGAGAGATACAGGGAGAGAGTGAGAGATACAGGGAGTGAGAGAGGTACTGGAGAGGGAGAGAAAGGGAGAGGGACAGATAGAGAGAGAATGGGAGATACAGTGATAGAGATAGAGAGAGAGAGCGATACAGGGAGTGAGAGATAGAGAGATTGAGAGTGAGATACAGATAGAAAGTGACACAGGGAGAGAGAAAGACATACAGGAAGAGAGAGACATACAGGGAGAGAGAGATGCAATGAGAGAGAGAGATGCAAGGAGAGAGAGATGCAAGGAGAGAGAGAAAGACACGGAGAGAGAGACACACACAGGGAGAGAGATACAGTGGAGAGAGATAGATACAGGGAGACAAGGAGAGAGATACAGAGAGCAATACAGGGAGAGTGCGATGCTGAGAGAGACAGATACAGGGAGATGGGGAGAGATGGATACAGGGATAGAGAGAGATACAGGGAGAGAGAGAGAGGGAGATAAAAGTAGAGAGAGATACAGGGAGAGAAGGAGATACAGGGGGCTAGAGCTAGAGGGAGACAGATACAGGGAGAGAGATACACAGAGAGAGATACAGGGAAAGAGTGTGATTGATACAGGAGAGAAAGGGAGAGGGATAGATAGAGAGAGAATGGGAGATACAGTGATAAAGATACAGAGAGGCAGAGACCCAGAGAGAGAGACACAGGGGGAGAGAACGATTTAGGGAGAGAGCAAATCAGGGAGAGAGAATTACAAGGAGAGAAAGAGAGATAGGGGAAGGAAACAGATACTGGGAAAGGGAGAGAGAGAGTTATGGAGGGAGAGATAGATACAGGGAATGAGAGAGAGAGATACTGAGAGAGTGAGATACAGGGAGAGGGAGAGAATAAGATACAGGTGGTGAGAGAAGGCGGGAGAGAGAGAGATACGGCGTGAAAGATATACAGGGTGAGAGAGGCAGAATGAGAAAGATATGTAGGGAGAGAGAGATACAGGGAGATACAGGGAGAGAGAGGGAGATACAGGGATAAAAAGAGAGATACAGGGAGAGAGTGAGTGATACAGGGAGAGAGATACAGGGAGAGAGAGGGAGATACAGGGATAAAAAGAGAGATACAGGGAGAGAGTGAGTGATACAGGGAGAGAGAGGGAGATGCAGGGAGATGGAGTGAAAAATAGAGGGTGAGAGATACTGGAGAGAACTGGAGCTATGGGGAGAGAGAGACAGTGAGAGGTAAAGGGAGAGAGATAAAGATACAGGGAGGCAGAGATACAGAGAAAGAAATATAGGGAAAGAGATACAGAAAAAGAGATTCAGACAGAGATAAAAGGAGAGATAGAGAGACAGGGTGAGAAAGAGAGATACAGGGAGGGTAAGATACAGAGAGGTACAGGGACAAAAGGAGAGATACAGGGGGAGAGAGAGTGATACAGGGAGAGAGAGATACATGGAAAGAGAATGATTTAGGGAGAGAGCAAAACGGAGAGAAAGATACAGGGAAGGAAAGAGAGATACTGGGAAAGGGAGAGAGAGAGTTATGGAGGGAGAAATAGATACAGGGAATGAGAGAAAGAGATACAGAGAGTGAGAGAGATACAGGGAGAAGGAGATAATAAAATACAGATGGTGAGAGACAGAGGGAGAGAGAGAGATACGACATGAGAGATATACAGGTTGAGAGAGAGGTAAAATGAGAAAGAGGGAAATGTAGGGAGAGAGAGTTACAGGGAGAGAGAGAGAGAGCTACAGGGAGAGAGAGGGAGATGCAGGGAGAGGGAGTGAAAGATAGAGGGTGAGAGATATTGGAGAGAACTGGAGCAATGGGGAGAGAGAGACAGTGAGTTATATAGGGAGAGAGCTAGAGATACAGGGAGGCAGAGATGCAGGGAAAGAGATATAGAGAAAGAGAAGCAGAGAGAGATAAAAGGACAGGGAGGGATATGGGGTGAGAGAGACAGGTTGAGAGAGAGATAAAGTGAGCGGTACAGGGAGATAGAGAGAAACAGAGGGAGAGAGAGGTAAAATGAGAAAGAGGGAAATGTAGGGAGAGAGAGTTACAGGGAGAGAGAGAGAGCGAGCTACAGGGAGAGAGAGGGAGATGCAGGGAGAGGGAGTGAAAGATAGAGGGTGAGAAATACTGGAGAGAGCTGGAGCTATGGGGAGAGAGAGACAATGAGGGATACAGGGAGAGAGATCAAGATACAGGGAGGCAGAGATATAGGGAAAGAGATACAGAGAAAGAGAAGCAGAGAGAGATAAAAGGATAGGGAGAGATACGGGGTGAGAGAGACAGGTTGAAAGAGAGATACAGTGAGAATAAGATACAGAGAGGTACAGGGAGATAGAGAGAAATAGATACAGGGAGAGAGAGGGAGATACAGTGAGAGAGAGGGAGATACAGGGAGAGAGAGCGACATACAGGAGAGGGCAAGATGCAGAGTGAAAGGGAGAGAGGAAGACACAGGGAGAGAAACAGGGAGAGAGAGATAAATACAGGATGAGAGTAAGATACAGGGAGAGAGTGATAAAGGGAGAGAGAGATACGGTGAGAGAGAGATACGGTGAGAGAGATATGGCGAGAGAGAGATACAAGGAGAGAGAGACAAATGGGGAGAGAGAGATACAGGGAGAGAGTGATGCAGGGAGTGAGCGATACAGGGAGAGGGAGTTACAAGAGGAGAGGGAGATATAGGGACAGAAAGAGAGATACTGGGAGAGAGAGAGAGAGTGAGTGATATGGAGGGAGAGAGAAATACAGGGAATGAGAGAGATAAAGAGAGAGATGGAGATACTGGGGGAAAGAGAGAATGAGATACAGGTGGCGAGAGATAGAGAGCGCGATACAGATATGGTGAGAGAGAGAGATACAGGGTGAGGGAGATACAAAATGAGAGAGAAAGACATAGGAGGAGAGAGATACATGGAGAGAGAGAGAGGCAAGGAGAGTGATACAGAGATAGAGAGAGGACGAGATACAGGGTGAGAGAAATACAGGGTGAGGGAGAGAGATACAGGGAAAGAGAGAGCAAGATATACTGGGAGAGAAGAATACAGAGAGAAAGAGAGAGAGTTATAGGGAGAGAGAGAGATACAGGGAGAGAGAGAGATTCAGGGTGTGAGCTACAGAAGAGAAAGGGAGAGAGTCACAGTGAGAGATACAGGAAGGGAAATAGAGATAAAGGGAGGCAGAGATACAGAGAAGAAGATGCTGGGTGGGAGCGATTCAAGGAGAGAGATACAGGGAGGGAAAGATACAGAGAGAGATACATGGTGATCGAGAAAAAATGATACGGGAGAGTGAGCGAGATACAGGAGAAGAAAGAGAGATACGTGGGAGAGAGAGATACAGGGGGAGAGAGATATACAGGGTGAGAGAGAGACAAGGAGAGAGGGATATACAGGGAGAGAGAGATACAGGGAGAGAGAGCGATAGAGATACTGAGAAGAGAGAGAGAGAGAGAGATACAGGGAGAGGGGGAGATACAGAAGAGAGTGAATGAGATACATTGGGCAAGAAATACGATGAGAGACAGATAAAGGGAGGGGTAGTTGCAAAATGAGAGAGCGATACATGGAGTGAGAGATACAGAGAGAGAGGGATACAGGGAAAGAGAGAGAGTGAGAAATGCAGGGTGAGAGATACAGGAGAGAAAGGGAAAGATACGGGGAGAGAGATAGAGATACAGGGAGACAGTGATACACAATGGGAAGGATACAGAGATAGGTATAGGGAGATAGAGAGAAAGAGATACAGGGGGAGAGAAAGCGAGATACAGAAGAGGGAGAGAGATACGGGGGAGAGAGAGTGATACAGGGAGAGAGAGAGGGACAGAGATACACGGAGAGAAAGATATACAGGAGAACATAGAAAGGTACAGGGAAGAGATATAGGGGGAGAGAGAGGGATACAGGGAGAGAGAGAGATACAGGGAGACAGAGAGAGAGAGACAAGAAGAGAGAGACATAGAGAGAGACATATACATGGAGAAAAAGAGAGATACTGGAAGAGGGAGAGAGAGAGATACAGGGGTAGAGAGAGATGCACTGAATGAGAGAGGGAGATACAGGGAGAGAGAGAGAGAGAACGAGATACAGGTGGTGAGAGATAGAGGATGAGAGAGAGAGATATAGTGGGAGAGATACAGGTTGAGACCGATGCAGAATGAGAGAGAGAGATACAGGGAGCGAGAGATACCGGGAGAGAGGCAGATGTAGAGAGAAAGAGAGAGTGCTACAGAGAGAAAGAGGGAAAGATACAGGGAGAAAGAGAGAAATAAAGGGAGAGAGTGATACAGGTAGAGAGAGAGAGAGTGAAAGTGGTACAGGGAGAGAGAGAAAGAATGAGATACAAGGGGCAAAAGTTTGAAGGAGAGAGAGAGATACTGGGTGAGAGAGATACAAGAAGAGAGAGAGATACAGGGAAAGAGAGGGAGAGAGATACCAGGAGAGAGGGATACAGAGAGAAAGAGAGAGAGTTACAGGGAGAGAGTGCGATATAGGGAGAGAGAGGGAGATGTAAGGTGAGAGAAAGGGAGAGCTACAGAGAGAGAAAGACAGTGAGTGAAAGAGGGAGAGAGAGAGAGAAACAGGGAAAAAGTGGGAGAGAGATACCAGAAGAGAGGAAAACAGAGAGAAAGAGAGAGAGTTACAGGGAGAATGAGAGATTCAGGGAGAGAGAGAATGAGATACAGGGGGGGTGAGAGAAACGGCGAGAGAGATATACAGGGAGAAAGAGTTGCAGAATGAGAGAGGGAGAGAGAGATACAGGGAGAGAGCTGTACAGAGAGAGAGAGAGAGACAGGAGAGAAAGGGAGGCAGAGATACCGGGCTGGAAAGATACAGGAAGATAAAGAGAAATAGATACAGGGAGTGAGAGATGGAGATACAGGGGAGAGAGAGAGCAAGATACAGGAGAGGGAGAGAGATACAGGAGAAGAAAGAGAGATGCAGATAGAGAGAGAGATACAGGGAGAGAGGGAGATACGGTGAGAGAAAGAGATAGATACAGGGAGAGGGCGATACATGGAGAGAGAGATAAGGCGAGAGAGCGAGAGATATGGGGAGAGAGCAAGAGATACACAAGGAGAGAGAGATACAGGGAGAGAGAGAGAATGAGATACACATGGTGAGAGATAGAGGACGAGAGAGAGGCACTGTGAGAGATACAGGGTGAGAGAGATACAGCAAGATAGAGATACAGGAAGAGAGCGAAAGATATGGGGAGAGAGCAAGAGCTATAAACGGAGACAGAGATACAGGGAGAGAGGGAAATACAGGGAGAGAGAGAGAATGAGATACAGGTGGTGAGAGATAGAGGGCGAGAGAGAGGTACGGTGAGCGAGAGATACAGGGTGAGAGTGATGCAGAAAGAGAGAGAGAGATACAGGGAGAGAGAGGTATAGGGAGAGAGATACGGAGAGAGAGAGAGAGAGATAGCGGGAGAAAGGGACATACAGAGAGAAAGAGAGAGATACAGAGAGAAAGAGATATAGGGAGAGAGAGAGAAAGGGAGAGAGGGATACAGGGAGAGAGAGAGCGAGGTACAGGGGGCGAAAGATTGAGGGTGAGAGAGATATTAGGTAAGAGAGAGATCCAGGGAAAGAGAGAGAGATATACCGGGAAAGAGGGAGATACAGAGAGAACGAGAGAGTTATAGGGAGAGAGCAGGAGAGATACAGGGTGAGAGATACAGGAGAGACTGGGACAGATGCAGGAGAGAGAGACAGTGAGAGAGATAGAGATACAGGGAGGCAAAGATACAGAGAAGGAGATGCAGGGAGAGAGACAAACAAGGAGAGAGAGAGATACAAAGAGGGAAAGAAACAGAGTGAGGTATGGGGGAGAGAGAGAGAGAGAGAGATACAGGAGGAGAGAGAGAGACAAGGAGAGAGAGGCATATGGGGAGAGAGAGATGCAGGAAGGAATAGAGAGATAGAGAGAGAGATACTGGGTTGAGGAGGAGAGAGAGAGCAAGAGAGATAGAGAGAGAGATACAGGGAGTGGGGGAGATACAGGGAGAGAGAGAACAAGATACAGGGGCCAGGAGATACAGGGAGAGCAAGTTGCAGAGTGAGAGAGAAAGAGAAAGAGACAGAGACAGGGAGAAAGAGATATACGGAGAGAACAGTACAGGGAGAGAGATACTGAGAGAGGGAGGTACAGGGAAAGAGAGCGAGATACAGGGAGGGAGAGGGAGAGATGCAGGGTGAAAGATGCAGGGTAAGAGATGCAGGGGAGAAAGAGAGAGATACAGGGTGAGAGATAGAGATACAGGGAGGTAGAGAGACAGGGAAAGAGAGTCAGGGAGGGAAAGATGCAGAGAAAGATACCGGAAGATATAGAGAAATAGATACAGGGAGAGTGAGAGAGGGAGATACAAAGGGTGAGAGATAACGAGATACAGGAGAGGGAGAGAGATACAGGGGAAAGAGAAATATGGGGAGAGAGAGCTAGATACAGGGGGAGAACAATACAGGGGGAGAAAGAGGGAGATTCAAGGAAAGAGAGATAGACAAGTAGAGAGGGACATATGGAGAGAAAGAGAGATATTGGAAGAGGGAGAGGTAGAGAGATATAGAGGTAAGGAGAGATATAGTGAATGAGAGAGAGAGAGAGGGAGAGAGACAGGGAAATATAGGGAGAGAGAATGAGATGTAGATGGTGAGAGATAACGGGCGAGAGAGAGATACGGTGAGAGAGATGCCAGGTGAGAGATGCTGAATGAGAGAGGGTGAAATACAGAGAGAGAGAGATGCAGGGTGAGGGAAACAGACAGCGAGAGCTATCGGGAGAGAGAGAGATACTGAGAGAAAGATGGAGGGATACATGGGGAGCGAGAGAGAGAGAGAGAGGTGTATAGGGAGAGAAAGAAAATGAGATACAGGGGCTCGAGATTGAAGGAGAGAGAGATACAAGCTGAGCGAGAGATACAAGATGAGAGTGAGAGATATAGGGAAAGAGAGAGACAGAGATATACTGGGAGAAAAGGATACAGAGAGAAGGAAAGTTACAAGGGGAGAGGGAGATGCAGGGAGCGAGAGAGTGAGAGATGCAGTGCGAGAGTGTGAGAGATACAGAGATAGAGAGTGAGAGATACAGGGTAAGAGACACAGGGAGCGAAAGAGAAAGAGATACCAGTGAGGGAGACAGAGAGATAGAGAGAGAGAGGTACAGGGAGAGGGGGAGATACAGGGAGAGAGAGAATAAGATACAGGGGGCGAGAGATACAGTGTGAGAGAAATACAGGGAGAGAGAGTTGAAGAATGAGAGAGATGCAGGGAAAGAGAAAGGGAGAGGTACAGGAATAGAGATACAGGGTGGCAGAGATACAGGAAGGGAAAGATACAGAGAGAGATACAGGGAAAGAGAGAGATAGAGATACAGGGAGAGAGAGCGAGATACAGGAGAGGGAGAGAAATACAGGGACAGAGAAGGTGATGCAGGGAGAGAGAGAGAGAGACAGATACAGGGAGAGAGAGGGAGATACAGGGAGAGAAAGAGATAGATACAGGGAGAGAGTGATGCAGGGATAGAGATATGGGGAGAGAGAATGAGATACAGGGAGAGAGAGATACAGGGAGAGAGAAAGTGAAGGGGATGCAGGGAGAGAGCAACAGGGAGAAATAGAGAGATAGATTCAGGGAGAGAGAGGAGGAGATACAGGGGGAGAGATTGCAAGATACAGGGGAGAAATATATATAGGTAAGAGAGAGGGAGATACAGGGAGAAAGAGAGATATAGGGAGAGAGAGAGATACAGGGTAAGAATGATATACGGGGAAGAAAGAGTGATACAGGGATAGACAGATTGAGATACAAACACAGAGACAGACATACACGGAAGAAGAGATAGACAAATGGGAGAGAGAGATAAAGGGAGAGAGGGAGATACAAGAGAGAGAGACATAGAAGAAGAAGTGGAGATACAGAGTTACAGGGACATAGCGAAATACAGGCAGAGAGATAGAAAGAGGGAGATACAATGTGAGAAAGATACTAGGATGTCAGAAATAAAGGAGCAGAGGTATACAGGGAGAGTGAGGGATACAGGGAGACAGAGGGAAATGTGACAAATTCCCTCCCCTCCCACCCAAGGAGTTGGTCCCTCGCTTTAGGACTCGATCACTTTCTGACTCGATTGCGAAGACTATGTGACCAAACTAGGTGCACTACCATGACTGCCAGTCCTCTTGGGCACTAGGAGTACATGAGTTTTTATTTATTCGTTCATGGGATGTGGGCGTCGCTGGCGAGGCCAGCATTTATTGCCCATCCCTAATTGCCCTTGAGAAGGTGGTGGTGAGCCACCTTCTTGAACCGCAGCAGTCTGTGTGGTGAAGGTTCTCCCACAGTGCTGTTAGGATGGGAGTTCCAGGATTTTGACCCAGCGACAATGAAGGAACGGCGATATATTTCCGAGTCAGGATGGTGTGTGACTTGAAGGGGAACGTGCAGGTGGTGTTGTTCCCATGTACCTGCTGCTCTTGTCCTTCTAGGTGGTAGAGGTCGCGGGTTTGGGAGGTGCTGTCGAAGAAGCCTTGGCGAGTTGCTGCAGTGCATCCTGTGGATGGTACACACTGCAGCCACGGTGTGCTGGTGGTGAAGGGAGTGAATGTTTAGGGTGGTGGATGGGGTGCCAGTCAAGTGGGCTGCTTTGTCCTGGATGGTGTTGAGCTTCTTGAGTGTTGTTGGAGCTGCACTCATCCAGGCAAGTGGAGAGTATTCCATGACACTCCTGACTTGTGCCGTGTTGCATGGAAACCTGTCCATGATTCTTGCAAGCACTCCGTCTGACATCACTGACTGCTTGCGCCAACTATAGAACCACATATTGTACAACTGCATTGTCTGGCAGTCTCTGGATTGCCTTTGCAGCCCTATAGCTAGACCACTGCACACCCCCGACTTCATCTCAGGATAGTAGCTGGGTGCTGCTCCTGGGTTCCACCATGGGCTGTCTCCAACTGTCCACCTACCACTTTGCTGAGGCTTGCCCCAAACCCAGCTGGGCAGTGAACCACATAACCTCTCATGTCTCTCCCTTGAGCAAGTAATGATGTGGAGATGCCGGTGATGGACTGGGGTTGACAATTGTAAACAATTTTACAACACCAAGTTATAGTCCAACAATTTTATTTGAAAATCACAAGCTTTCGGAGGCTTCCTCCTTCCTCAGGTGAATGTGGAAATGAAATCCTCGAACCTTTCGCATTTATAAATCACAGAACAATACCTGGTGATTACAGATAGTCTTTCCAACTGCCCGTTGCCAAGGCAATCAAAGTGTTCAGACAGAGAGGTGTTACCTACAGGGCCACCGAATATACAAACAACCAAAAAAAGAGAGAGGCAGAAACATAGAAACATCCGGAAGGAAGAGAAAGACAGCAAATGACTCGTTATATTAAAAACAGATAACTTTTGTTCGCTGGTGGGGTTACGTGTAGCGTGACATGAACCCAAGAACCCGGTTGAGGCCGTCCTCATGGGTGCGGAACTTGGCTATCAATTTCTGCTCGACAATTTTGCGTTGTCATGTGTCTCGAAGGCCGCCTTGGAGTACGCTTACCCGAAGGTCGGTGGCTGAATGTAAAACTGCACGAAATGAAACAGGCTGCGAGATATGAAACAGGTGCCAGTCAAAGAGGCTCCAGCCCATGATCATTTTAAGAGACTCATTTACATCAAACAATGATCCCCTGGCGAAGTCACATTAACATCGAGACAATGTATAATCAAACTGAGCCTCTGAGCCATGCTCAGTCTCGGACAAGAACGGTAGGCCTTTCACACCTAATCAATGCTGTGAGCCAAGGGCCCATCATAGTGAGGAATACCGCATTGTCCTGATGCTGTGCAGGTAGCGGGGGAGGAGATAAGGAGTTGTTTCTTGACCTCACAGCTCTGCACAATTAAGGAGTTTTGAATCACCGAGATGCCCAGATGAAGACGTGTGAATGTCAAGCAATCCAATAGATTGATAGCTGAAACCACAGATGAGGCCCAGGTGGGGGTTTGCATGACTGGAACACCATAAGAAGGTACAGCAGCAGCACGTGGAGGCTGCAGTCAGGTGAAGACGGACGGAGACCAGTCACCTCCAGATCCAGGCCTACAATTAACATCAGTAATGACCAGCCACGTGGGTGTTTGTAAGTTCCAGGCAAACCACTAAGGGATTTGAACTGCGGAGGCTGCAGTCAAGGAAAGAAGGACGGAAACCGATCATTTCCAGGTCCAGGCCCCCTTCAATGCATGTACAAATAAAATCTTCTTGGTCTGTAAGCCACGTTAACTAGATATCTACATGTAGGAAACAAACGACTTCTGTGGTTCATCACACTAAGTGCCTTTAATCTAGTCTTTTCCATATCATCATCCTTCTCCTAATCATAACTGAGGAATAGAGGGCTTTCCGTTGGGAAATCTGTGTCCCAGGTCCAAAATTTTACTTGGGCAAAGCTAACTAAAAATAACAGCAAAAGTTTTGACAGTGCCTTCAAAGTACCAAGTGGTTTGATCTGCAGGCAAAGTGACATGGGTAAAATAGTGTAGTGTTTATATTACTAGACTGGTAATCCAGACAGATAGTTGGGTTATTAATCCAGAGAATATGGGCTCAATTTTCAAATAGAAGTCCGGGTCCATGGCAGTTGTCCAGGCGGGGGGGGGGGCATCGAAAATCGGGAAAATCCGGAGTGGGTAAGGAAGCCGGCTCCAACTCGCCGACTTCCGAGTTTCACACAGACACATCTGTGTGCATGCATGCTTCAGGAATCCGGAAGTCCCGCCAGCAATTAAAGCCGGCAGGCTGATATTTAAAGCAGTCATTAAGATAGTTAAACTTGTTAAAGTACTTAATTTCATGTGATTGAAGCAGGGAAAGGATTTTCATTTTGCCTCAGCATGTTTTCCGTGCAGTGTGAAACACTCCATGTTGAAGGAGCCGTGTTTCAGCCAGCAGCCATTTGGACATTTAAATCCCTGTTTGACAGATGGGGCCAGAAGGTCAGTTATTGCAGCCGGGCACTCAGTTGTCTCAGACAAACTTTGGCTGGGAGATCTTTGTGTTTAGACTGAAAATTCTTGGTTTCCACTCAGAATTCTTCTGTTTACGCATATTTACCAACTTTTCAGACCCCCTCAAACTGACACCATCAAGATGGGGGGGGGGTGGGGGGCGCGATGACTGCATTCACCAGTACATCCGAGGACGAGGAACATCATCATCCTTGCCAGGCACGGCAGGGAGCGATGTCGAAGGTGGCACTACCCTCGCCAGAGGGCCTACAGACAGAGGCTCAACTTCCTGGACCTCTCTGAGGAGCAGTGCATACGGAGGCTGAGAGTGAGTCGCCAGGTGGTCGCAGACATTTGCAGCCTCCTTCACGCCGAGCTGCTCCTGGCTGGGCCTCGCGGCATCTCATTACCCGTCGCTGTTAAAGTCACCATTGCCCTCAACTTCTTCACCTCCAGGTCATTCCAGGGTGCCACCGGTGACATCGCCGGGGTCTTTCAGTCATCTGCACACATGTGCATAAGGCAGGTCACCAAGGGCTTGTTTCGAGGAGCCTCGCAATACGCCAACTTCCCAATGGAAGACCTCAGCCAGACGGAGAGGGCAGTGGTATTCCACTCTGTGGCTGGCTTCCCACGGGTACAGGCTGCAATTGATTGCACGTATATAGCAATCCGAGCACCTCCACACGAGCCAGGACTGTTCATCAACAGAAAGGGGTATCACTCCATCAACGCTCAGCTAATTTGTGACCACCACAAAAGATTCCTTTACGTGCGCGCCAGATTTCCTGGCAGCTGCCACGATTCCTTCATTCTGAGGGAATCCAACATCCTGGGCCTCTGAGGGCTGGCTCCTCAGGGACAAGGGATACCCTCTGCACCCGTGGCTCATCACACTTCTGAGGAACCCCATCAGTGGGCAACAGCGTTGATATAACGACAGCCACATTGCCACCAGGTCTATAATTGAACATGCGATAGGGCTGCTGAAGATGCGATTTTGGTGCCTCGATCGTTCTATGGGAGCGCATCAATACGCACCAGCGAGAGTGGGTCGCATTATAGTAGTGTGTTATGTCCTGCACAACATGGCACAACAGAGAGGGGTACCGGTTGATGAGGCCCATGCCCTCATCCAGCATCCACATCTGCAATCCACATCGAGGAGGAGCAGGAGGAGGAGGTGGAGGAGGAGAAGGAGGAGGCGGACAAACCCATGGGCAGAGCAGCGGCTCACCTGGCTGCTTGTGAGGCCAGGGAGTCACTCACGTGAACGGTTCTCGTAAGATCAGAAAGTGAGAAGAGTCCACTCCTCACACCACCTGGAAAGATCAGCGCCAACTCCAGCTACCCCCCCCCCCCACAAAATCCCTGCACAAAACAGTCCTGCAACTACACATGCACCCACTGTAAAGTGACCCACTAGTGACCATGGTGCACTAGTGACCCACTAGTGACCATGATGCATCCCCTGTGGCTGCAGCAGAGGTAGTGGCAGGTTGTTCATGTTCATGCCCTGACTGTATGATGCTTTGGGCCTACGCCCTCTGGGTTTTGGTGCCCGTAGGGCCCCTCCAAAGACTGCTTCACCTGCACCTGTGCAGGGGCTGACTTGGCCACCTGGAGAGGAGGCAGCATTGCGGGTACTGGTTGAGAGAGGGGCAATGGGTGAGACGTGGGAGCGCTTTGAGTGGCATCCCCACTTCCATGTCTCCTTTCACTATTAACCCTCTCCTGGGCCAGGCCCACTTCACTCCTACCTCTCTGCTGGACAACAGTTTGGAGAACATGTGTGATGCCTTGTAAGGCCAGTGATAATGTATCTGTCTGCCTGTCTAAGGCGGCAGAATGTAGTTCACCCTGAATCCGCACGGCCGTTGTCAGGGCCTGCTTGGACTCATTTGTGAGCCGTGCTTGAAGCTCTCCATCGCAGACATTCCTGCACTTACCTGCGACACTATCTCAGACATTTCCGCAGTTACCTGTGACACATCTCAGATGTTTCCACAGTTACCTGTGGCACTATCTCAGACAATTCCTCAGGCCCCTGTGACACTATCTCAGAGATTCCCTCCCATACCTGTGCCACCATTCAACTCATGCAGGAGTTGGACTCCTCCATCCTCTGTGCTATTGTGGAGAGTGTGCGTGGCATCTGTTCTGGTACCTTGCAAATGTGCTGCTGTCCCTCGATCATTCTCCTTTTAAAGATTGGCCCCCGGGGTTCAGCATCTGTGTCCAGCTGAGCAGAACCTGGAGAGGAGTGCTCTCACTGTCGTAGACTCTCTACAGCTGCCCCTGCCACCATTGTCTGCTCGTGCTCACATGGGTGTGGTGACTCACTAGGTGCCAACCCAACTAACTGACTACTGGGACCCATTGAGGTGAGAGTATCTGCGCTGGTGGATGGCTCGCTAAGATATGACGGTGCACCCTAAGAGGCCTGGAGCTCCTCTGAGGAATCACCCTCTATTGTCACTGTGGTCATTGAAGGGCCTGTAAGACAACAGAAGGCAATATTAAGCATCATCACAGATGTGTCATGTTGCGGTAGCATACTGAGGTGGTCAACATGCCAACCGTTGTTAACAACAATTCATGTTGTGTGTAATAAATGTTAAAGTTGTATCACCAGACTTTTGTGGGGTACCAGTCTCAGCATCCTCGACAGACAGGCACTCGAGGGTGTGGCTGATCTGCAGGGCTTCCTGCTCCACGTCTGTGAGGACCACTATTTGTGGAGGCTTCCCTCCAGTCCTCGCCCTTTCGTGTGCATTCTGAGCTCTCTTCTCCCAGAAGGTGAGAAAGTACAGACGTGTGAGTGAGTGACGGTGAAGTGGTCAGCCGATGAATATATTGCTTTCGGTGAGGCTGACCACGAAAGAGGTGCATCAGAGGGAGGGTATGAGACAGAGACATCACATTGGATCAGGATTGGGGTGAGTGGTAGTGGTGGGGTCACAAATGGGGAGGTGAGGAAGTTCTCCGGAAGTGCAGGTAAGTTGAGGATGAGCTTTAAGTGGCTGTGGGAGTGATGTGATGGAGTAGTCTTAGCAGCGCAGAATGAGTTGTGGGGGAGTGCTGGGGGGGGGGGTAGTGATGTGCAACGTGGAATGTAGGAGAATCAGTAAGTGTACTCACTTTGGCTGACCTAGTTAGGTCATTGAAACGCTTCCTGCACTGGACCCAAGTGCGGCAGATGTTGCTCCTGCTGCTGACCTCCTCTGCCATCTCGAGCCAGGCCTTCTTGGTGGCAAAAGCAGGCACTTCCTCCTGTCAGCCGGGTAAAATAGTTCCCTCCTCCTCCTCCTCCTCATCCTGGCCAGTAGCACCTGGAGTGAGGCATCATGAAATGTTGGAGCAGCCTTGCCCCTCCGCTGCTCCATGGTGTCTTTTTGGTCTTTGGTCCAGCAAAATCCATTGGAGCACTGGTCCTTTAAGCCTAGACACTCCAGCTGACAGCCCGTCATGCGGGTGCGCAGTCTGCCCACTGCACAGCTTTCGGATGGCAAACCTGGAAGCCACGTTAAGTTAAGTCGTGATCGTGTGGGGAACGGTAAGTTTTTATTAGTCGGGTTTGCCGTGCGCCCATTGATCCCCCCCACCCCCGCTGCCATCCCACTGCCCTTTGAAAATGGAGCTCCATGAGTTCAAATCCCACCACAGCAGTTTGAGAATTAGAATTCAGTTCAATTTTTTTTTAAATCTGGAAATAAGAAGAGCTGGTAAAAAAGTGACCACAAAGCTGTCGAATTCTCATAAAAACCCATTTGGTTCACTATACAGTAGTCTCTCTTGTCCAGTTTCAACATGATGAGTAGATTAAGAGAGCCGCAATGCAGGACTTCAGCAATCTCGTTACTGTCCAGCAGCCTGCTCTCACACTAATCACGGGACAAGCTGTGGTAGTATCTTCGGCAGGAGATCAGCAGAAATCCCAGAGAAATGGCTGAAGTAATGCGGGAGGGAGACTGGCAGAACATCCACTTAATTTCTGTCCTCCACTGTTGCAGGTTATCTAGTCATTACCTCATTGCTGTTTGTGGGACCTTGCTGTGTACAAATTGGCTGCCGTGTTTCCTGCATTAAAATGGTGACTACACTTCAAAAAGTACAGAATTGGCTGTAAAGCGCTTGAGAACATCTTGAGGTCATGAAAGACGCTATATAAATGCAAATCTTTCTTTTTTATGTCATGAAAGGACAGTATGTGACTGGCCATGTTACATGGGTAGGACTGGCATTCTGCACGAACAAGGCGTAAACATTGCAAAATCTGGTGTCTATTTAGTACTATAATATTGCATATGGTAATGAAGCTTTGCTTCTGCCCCCTCTTCCATTGTATTTTTCTAGTTTTCCCTGTATTTCTCTCTATTTTCCCTGTCTCTATTATCGCTATCTATTTTTATTCTCTCTGTATTTCTCTCTCCACTCTTCCTGTATTTCTCTCTCCTTTCCCTTTATTTTTCTCTCTCTTTTCTCTGTATTCTCTACTTTACACTTATCTTTCTTTTTTCATTGACCTAACAGCCACTGGAGGGTTTTCCCTTAGACCCCCCATAGGCCTCGGTTTTGGTAGGTTTCCTTGGTGCCATACTTGGTTGAATGCTGCCTAGATGTCTCCTTAAACCCCTCTCCCTTGCCTCCTCCGCCCTCATCTCCAACAACAAGTGTGAGGAGCTCATGGACTTCTTTGTCACTAAGATTGAGACCATCCGTTCAGCTGTCTCTGCCACATCACTCCCTTTTCCTTGCCCACCAAGCCAAGCTTCTCCCAAGGTTCCCCTAGCCCTAGCCCTGACCATGCATCTTACATGGGGATTTCCTTGCCTCATATGTGGGTCTGTTGTAGACTAATTAATAGAGATTGAGTGCCATGTTGCGTCAACAGCTCCATTATCATTGTATCATGTGACTACCAGGATGGTAGAAGGCGAACTAGATGGACCGTGGTCTTTTCTCATCAGCAATTCCTATGTTCCTCTAGATTCTCTCCTTTATCTCCTCATGCCCTCTCCGAGCTCATCTTGTCCTTGAGACCCACCTCCTGCTCTCTCAACCCTATTCCTGCTAAACTGCTGACCACCTACCTTCCCTTCCTGGCCCCCAATTTTACCTAGTGGGAACGTTTACCAATGTAGAATTGGTACTCCATTGCGCCTCAAGTGATCGGTTTTCCTTGTTTGATTTTTAAACCCTGGATGCCATTGCACTTCTTCTAGCAATGCTGAACATCTGTTCAATTCTGGCACTGATAGTGTGTAGTGTTGCTGAGGTGATAATGACAGAAAGTGTGACTCCTTATTGCCTATTTACATGCAACCGGCCCTATTTGGGTGTTGGGAGTAAAATGGGTTGAGATCTGGCATTACAGGCCATCATCTAATTTTCTACCCCTACTCTTCCCATTGCCACCTCTAAAGCGGCATTGAAGAATGAGGAAATTTACTGTATGATTTACAAGCAAAGTTAAGACAACTAGTTTGTGAGAACAGGTGTTGCCAATCTAGTTCACAAAAGTATCTAAACAGATTCAATGCACTATATCAAGTGCTGAGTAAAAACTTTGTTTGTGATTTAGTTCTTTTGGATCTCTGTTAATATTTTCTTTTTATATATGTATATATGGCACATATAGTATTGTTAAAAATAAGCACGTGGAGTTGCCTTATGGTGGGTCTGCGAGATTGATCCTTGAACAAATCACTGCTTGAAACTGTGGCCATCAACCAAAAGTTCGTAACCTTCTTGGGGCTTGTAGTGGCAGCATAGTGAAAGTAAATGCACTACTACAGATAAAATGAAAAGTAACAAAGAAACAATGGATTCTACCATTATCATTTATTTTTACCATTGCTTATGTTAAACGATAACTTTATTGTTTTATGTATTTACTTATTTTGACTTTGTTACCAAACAAAAGAATGGGACAGTCATTTCTGCTGAGTCTAGGGGTGGAATTCCTGTTTTTTTGAAATGGAGAATGCATGTTGTCTTTAGAATTAGCAACCTGCTAATGTAATCATACAGTCTCCCATCCAATTAGAAGTTACAGTCTGGTTTAAAAATAACTGTTGTTTGTTGAAATAGCTGTATAAATACAATTCCAATAAAGCTACACATTTGAACAATTTATTTAAGTTCATATTAACTACACTCCCAGCAGTTAGGACTGCAGTCTCTAATTTTACAGACAACTGTAAAGCGTGTGATAGGGCATGAGCATAGGGCAAGGGTGCCTGAATGTAGACTATCCTTTCACTGAAGTCCTGATCTGAGTTAAGGTTCATGTGACTCAGGTTATTAAATCTGATTGAATGGCTTTAGTCAGGTGGCAGCAACTAACACAACATTTGTGCATGACCAAATCAGTTCATGCTAACTGGTAATAATTTTCAGCACAGCCAGGCCTAGGCTCCCAGGCTGCACTATGCACTGTCTGGGTGGGACGTTAAGATGAAATTGTGAGGGACTGGAGATGAGCAGTGAGACAGATTGGTTTTGGTTTATAAATTCAGTATTTGAAAACCAAAACCGGTACAATCACAAGAAATGCATGTTGAAAAGAAGTCCTTCCAGTTAATTATCCATTATTACTTAAATGGTCAGCAGCATGTGATTTTCCAGAATTAATTTAAGCAGTATTGTGCAATCTCGTGTCTATAACTAAAATAGAGATAAAAAGAAAAATTACTACTACAACAACAGCTTGCATTTATATAGCACCTTTAACGTGGAAAAAACATTATAAGACGATTCACTGAAAGGTTATTAAAAATGGACACCGCACCAAAGATTAGGAAGGGTGACCAACAGCTTGGTCACAGAGGTGGGTTTCAATGAGGGTTTTAAAGTAGGGGAGGGAGGTGGAGGGAATTAGGGAGAGGATTCCAGAGAGTGGGCCCCAGGTGATCGAAGCCATGGCTAGCAATGGTGAGGCGAAGGGAGCGAGCGATGTACAAGAGGCTGGAATTAGAGGAATGGAGAGTTTGGGGGAGACGATTGTAGAGCTGGAGGAATTTACAGAGATAGGGAAGGGCAGGGCCACAATGGGATTTAAATTAAAGGATAAGAATTTAAAATTTTGAGGTGTTGGGGGATTGGGAGTCAAAGTAGGTCAATGAGGTTGGGGTTGATGGGCTAGTGCCCCTTGGTGCGAGATGGAATATGGGCAGCTGAGTGTTTGATTAACCTAAGTTTATGGTGGGGGATGGGAGACCAGCCAGGAGACCATCGGAGTAATCAAGTCTTTAGGTGCCAAAAGCATGGTTTCAGTGGCAGATGGGCCATGGTCGGGGTGGTGGCAGGTAATTTTATAGAGGTGGAAGTAGGCAGTTTTTTGGATGAAGAGGATATGAGTTTGGATGCTTATCTTGGGGTCGAACAACACGGCCAGCTTGTGAATAATACCAGCTAGCATGGGAATCAGGAAGGGAAGTTGGGTGGTCGGGAGTGAATGTTGTCATAAGCCTTTGTGTCAGTTGTTCTAAATTATTTATTCTTTGCCCACAACACCATTATTGGCATCAATGGATTTCCCAATGAGAATGATTGAATCTTATTTTTTCCCATGAAGAAATGTCTAGGAAGAGATGCCAGGCAGGTCAGACTTCATGAGATATGCTCAGTACTTATCCACCGGTAACTGCACACCCGCATCTGAATATAGAGATAGACATACCTCACTTTGGCAGACGATTAAGAAAGAAAAATTTAAAAGCGTATGGGGAAAGGACAGAGAATTTGGACTAAATGGATACCTCTTTCAGAGAGCTGGCACGGGTATGATGAGCTGGATGGCCTCCTTCTGTGCTGTAAAATTCTATAATTATGTGATTAGTGCAAGTGGAGAGTTCACCTTGGGATGTTGGTATAGCAGTCCCGATGGTAGTATTAAGATATATCTAATAACATACCATAAGATTTCATACTTTTAGTGGCACTGCATGAAAGAATGCATGCCAGGATGATCAAGATGCAACATAGCCTGATTGGCCATATTATCTCAGGTTCAGCATCACTGGTTACTCAAGGAAGCAAACTTTGCCTCCCTTTAGACCTGGAGTGCATTTTGTGCTGACCAATATCTAAATAAACAATAGTGAGACCAAGGAATCATAACAGAGAATCCTTAATCTGTATACAGGCTACTAGCATGTGTTGCCACGTGACTCTTCTGTCTTCAGAAGCGAAGTGGACAATCACTCTTAGCAAATCAAACACTCAGGCTTTTTAACAAACAATGTTTTTTATTTACATTAGGCAGAGGGATGAACAGTAGACAGTGTAACACATTGAAATACGTATTTCTCTACTTTCCTCAATGTACAAAAATAATACGCCACTTGCTTTCTCTCTAAACTTAGGCCCAGAAATTCCTGGTGGCCCCCTCCGCCGGCATAAGTGTGATGGAGTGGAAACCCCACCCGACCTAGCCCTAGGCTGGAGATCCCATCCCAAATCTTAGGGGCAGGGTTATTTGCATATTTGGGATGGGCCACCAGTGCATGCAAGGATGCAGCAGCGGTACCCACCCTGGCCCGAACTAATAAACCCATCTAAGGCAAAGCCTTTCCACTCTGCCTAAGGTTTTCCTGAGGCCCAAATAGGCTGAAGAAAAAAATATTTCCTGTAATCCTTCGGATCTCACGGGAGCCACTCTGCCACTTCAGAAGGCAATCAGTCCCCTATGGGATTGATTACCGTATTCTAGTAAAGGCTTTTCGAGGCCTTCAGAAGGCATCAAAGGGACTCATACCAGGTCTCAACTGGTGTGAGTTCCACTGAGATCTTTCAAGGCACAAAGGGAAGAAATCCCAGCAAAGCCTGGGAACTCCACTGACATACCTCCTTGAAACGGGAGAGGGCAAGCAGAAGATCCGCCCCCGGATCTCCAACTGGAATTTAAATATCTGGTCTAACAGTCTTTGCAGGACTGGGTTCTGAATCATACTCCAGGGCTATCCTGGGCAGAAATTGGACTAATGCCCTTTCTCAACCCAGGAATTTCGGTGCCATAGGATATAATTTTGATTTTGTGTGATAGTGTAAAACGGGTGATAGCAAATCAGCAGCCTGTTTTACATCTCTCCCAATTTTTATTTCCATAGAATTTCCATTTTGAGTGAAGATCCAGTAATTCTGTAAACATCTCCCTGCCACCCAACATTCAACAACCATTCAGACAAATCCTATCATCTGAATCTGTAATCTTTTACTTATCATTAAAATATACAGGATTCTTTTCTTTCAAGACACTTGGATGGCCTACCTTTGAAGACTGTACTTTGCTGCTAGCCCTAGCATGTGTGAAGCTTTACAATGCCAATGTTACTTTCTTATACTGCTGTTAACATCTAAATAATGTTTGAATGAGTGAATGATATATAGGTCAAGTGCCAATCCTCAGTGAAAATCTTCATGTTCTTCAACTCCATTAACAGTAGCCCTTCTGTACAAGACGAATAGTTACATCTGACCTAGTTTAGTATATATTTCAGATTAATGTTTTCTTATGGAATGCGCAAGGCTAGGAATAAAGCTGTGAATGCACAGTATAAAAGGAATGTTGGATTATTGATTTGGACCATGATGAATTCTGACCCAATATTATAATCAATAATAGTTATATGTATTTCTGTTCTGTATCTAAATTAAACTAGCATTTTATTTTTCAGCACCTAAATTATTTTTAGACAAGATTCTGATTGGATGAAGAATTATAGCCACATTACATTATAGAATCATTGGAATTTTCTTCCATTAAAGTTATTCTTTTAAAAATAAAGCTATTACATTCTGCAAATGCCTTATATATTCTGGCACATCATACGTTAATGATATTGATCCAGATTCTTGCATCTGCGTCTGGATTGAAATCTTTGAATTACTGAAAGTGGACTGCTGTACCAGGTTAACATGGTTGTGCAAGTTTTGGAATGCCAATGGACGGGGAAGGCATTGTTGTAATTTCTCCACTCTTAAGGTGATTGGCAAAAGAACAAAAGGTGATATGAGGAAAAGCTTTTTTATGCTGTGAGCGGTTATGATCTGGAATGCGCTGGTTGAAAGTGTGGTGGAAGCAGATTCAATCTTGGCTTTCAAAAAGGAACTGAAAAAATACTTGAAGGGAAAAAATTTGCAGGGCTACGGGGAAAGAGCAGGGGAATGGGACTAACTGGATTGCTCTTACAAAGAGCTGGCATGGGCTCGATGGGCCGAATGGCCTCCTTCTGTGCTGTAACCATTCTATGATTCTGTGTCCCTGATCTCAGTTGTGTTGTTGTATATAAGCACTGAGCAGTGGACAGTGCTTCCTCAATGAGAAAGGGGAAATCAGGTGGATGCTGAACTACCTGCTAACTCTTTTATAGTTGTGTAAGTTCTATACGAATCAGTCCAGCTGTGAATTGCGTAAATTTGAGCACTGATGCAGGGTAAGTTGCTGAAAGTCACCCTTTACTAATAAGACCTTCAGATTATTGTGGATATTGTGAAGGAGCAGAAAAATACCTCCTCCAGGTCAGAAGTGCAATTCATTACTAAGCAATGGGTCCAATAGGCATAGGAGACAATCATGGGAGGTCAATGCATTCTTCACAACCTATTGCATTTGGAGAGATAAGGATCACATTGCATGAAAGAGTATTTTTATTATCAGATGATAACTCAAAAAATAATCAGGCTTATTTCTTTCATCATTTTGCATTTTAAAACTTCAAGTAAAATAGTCGCACTTGAGTTAGAGCGGAGACCTGCAAAGAAAGTGAGGAGCCAGTAAAGAATGGTCTCCTTTGATGTTGTAAAATCATTTACAATGATTCAATAGCACTATGTAAATGAAAATAGTAGGTCAGATTTTCCAACTCTTCACCCATGGCAAATAGCACTCCAGTGCTACAGGATGGATTGATTGACATGCAGAGAACCATGCAATGAGTATCTACTGCCCTCTTGGTAAGTTGTCTGTGGCCAGGTGCTTGGCACATGATTGACAGTGTGTGCGATGAAGCAATGGCAGGGTCGGAAGCACAAGGGCCTGGTAGATCTTTCTTTCACTTCTTCTTGGTGCACCTAGAGAAGGACAAAAAGAGAAGTTAGAATGGGTTTGTGAGGAGCAGTGTTCACATGTGACTTTTAGTAAGAGAGACATGTGGGTTTCATGATCTAGTTTTCTAATGGCTATGAGAGATAGCAAGGAAGAAAAAGAGAGCATCTTGATGAACCTCCAGCTGGCATAATGGGAGTGAAGTGCCTGAACCAAACAATGTAGTACAAAGGAAGATGGTAGTGGTTGTTGGAAGCCAATCATCCCAGCCCTAGGGCATTGCTGTAGGAGTTCCTCAGGGCAGTGTCCTAGGCCCAACCATCTTCAGCTGCTTCATCAATGACCATCCCTCCATCATAAGGTCAGAAATGGGGATGTTTGCTGATGATTGCACAGTGCTCAGTTCCATTCGCAACCCCTCAAATAATGAAGCAGTCCGTGCCCGCATGCATCAAGACCTGGACAACATCCAGGCTTGGGCTCATAAGTGGCAAGTAACATTCGCGCCAGACAAGTGCCAGGCAATGACCATCTCCAACAAGAGAGAGTCTAACCAACTCCCCTTGACATTCAACGGCATTACCATCGCCGAACCCCCCACCATCAACATCCTGGGGGTCACCATTGACCAGACACTTAACTGGACCAGCCATATAAATACCGTGGCTACAAGAGCAGGTCAGAGGCTGGGTATTCTGCGGTGAGTGACTCACCTCCTGACTCCCCAAAGCCTTTCCACCATCTACAAGGCACAAGTCAGGAGTGTGATGGAATACTCTCCACTTGCCTGGATGAGTGCAGCTCCAACAACACTCAAGAAGCTCAACACCATCCAGGACAAAGCAGCCTGCTTGATTGGCACCCCATCCACCACCCTAAACATTCACTCCCTTCACCACCGGCGCACTGTGGCTGCAGTGTGTACCATCCACAGGATGCACTGCAGCAACTCGCCAAGGCTTCTTCGACAGCACCTCCCAAACCCGCGACCTCTACCACCTAGAAGGACAAGGGCA
Source organism: Heptranchias perlo (assembly GCF_035084215.1). Lineage (NCBI taxonomy): Eukaryota > Metazoa > Chordata > Chondrichthyes > Hexanchiformes > Hexanchidae > Heptranchias > Heptranchias perlo. The sequence continues at coordinate 81,307,834 of NC_090328.1, forward strand.
ACAGGCACATGGGAACAACACCACCTGCACGTTCCTCTCCAAGTCACACACCATCCCGACTTGGAAATATATCGCCGTTCCTTCATCGTCGCTGGGTCAAAATCCTGGAACTCCCTTCCTAACAGCACTGTGGGAGAATCTTCATCACACGGACTGCAGTGGTTCAAGAAGGCGGCTCACCACCACCTTCTCAAGGGCAATTAGAGATGGGCAATAAATGCTGGCTTCGCCAGCGATGCCCACATCCCATGAATGAATAATAAAAAAAAATTAAATAGCATGTGAGGCTTTTAGTGGAGCGAATACATGTCAGGTTGTGAATGCAGGTGAAGACTAGGAATGTAAAGGACCCTGTACTTTCCTCCTGGGCATTCATGGTAGGCTCTTGAGTTATTTTAACATAGTGAGGGGTTGTTGATTATGAGTGGCAGACATGCTTAATGCAGTGCATTTCTGGAAAGTGTGGGACCATGCAGTACATAAATCTGCTACCGTGTTTGCCTGCAAAACAACAGTGACTACATTACAAAAATAATTCATTGGTTGTGAAACACTTTGGGATGTCCTAACCTATTTATTTATGTAACTGGTGTGTGAGGGAAAGAAATGCACTTATTTATTTATCTATCTGCAGTGAGGAAGGAAAACAGTATGGCCCCCAAATTCTGGTGGCCAAGGAGGGCAGAAAGAGAGCAGATCTCCCAGCGGGAGCAGGGGGCAGAATTTGGGGCACAGTAGCCTTGTAATGGGAATGGTAGCCCAATGGGTGCTTTGGGGCCCAATTTCTTGCATGGGTGATTTTTTAAAATATTCTGAACAATCAGGATTGATTTAAGGTAATTGGCAAAAGGACCAGAGGCGAGATGAGGAGAATTTTTTTTAGGCAGCGAGTTGTTATGATCTGAAATGCACTGCCTGAAAGGGCGGTGGAAGCAAATTTAATAATAACTTTCAAAAGGGAATTGGATAAATCCTTGAAGGGGAAAAACGTGCAGGGCTATGGGGAAAGGGCAAGGGAATAGGACTAATTGGATAGCTCTTTCAAAGAGCCGGCACAGGCACGATGAGCCAAATGGCCTCGTTCTGTGCTGTATCATTCTGTGATTCTATGAATCCATTTTTGTTATCTGATAATGGAATTTGGCATTGTTTCAGGACACTGGATTAATAAGAGCTTTGGCTATTTCAGGGAAATGTTTACATATCAGTATGAATCCCTTTGAATAGCACTCGAATGGGATTAAATATTTTGAGATGATAGGATCTTCAAATAATACAGCAAATTTGAATTATATTCCTTTAATATATTGTATTATAGATTACTTTTCCAGAGGGTTCACTCTTTTTTTGCCAAACATGGCTAAATTAAATTACCTATTTGTGGTTATGCTTCTCTGAGTTCCAAATGCAATATTTGTAAAGCTAAACTCTGTCTGTGGCTCCAGACCAGTAATCTAGTGTAAAGCTCTCAACAGGAGGAGAATGGAGTGAGATGCCTAATCCTAAACTATTATTTCAGTTTACAAATTTAACCTATTATATGGCTTAGGACTGAAGAAGAATTGGCAGAGTTCCTATCATAGAAAGTAATGGCCTGGCTTATTGTTGTAGAGGGGGCAGAAGTCTCTCTTAAGTTCTAAAAAAATCTTGCCTTTGATAGGCATGATCATATATGACCATGACCATTTGTTGCTATCCTATCAGATACCTATTTTAATGAAGATTCAATTAATTAAAATAAATGTACCTTTAGCTCAGTAGTTTTCAGACTTTTATATGTGCAGGATACCCTGACAATGTTGACACATTTCTGTCATAACATTTGAAAGGCAGTGTCAGTTGCCCAAAGAACAATAGCATTATCAATGCAGAAAATATTATTATTAATATACAGCAACAGAAATAACAACAAACACAAAACTTTGATGATCCCATTTTGAAAACATGCTTTATTGTCATTAAAGTGGGAAAATAGGTCATGTGACCTCAACAGGGAGGAGATCCTATTCTGTCTTACTTTAGAACATAGATATAATTTTCAGCCAATTTAGTTTTCTATTAAAACTAAAATTATAAGTGAAAGGTTGACCTGAAATATTAACTGTTTCTCTCTCCACAGATGCTGCCTGACCTGCTGAGTGTCTCCTGCATTTTCTGTTTTAATTTTAAAATTATGCGATTCGGTCAAAAACCTGATAGTTTTTAACTAGAAACAAAAGATATCAGGCTTGATTCTCCTCTGTGATCCTACCCTAAATTAGGTGGAATCTCAGCGAAGAATGATGGAAAATTCAGGTGGTGAGGCCTACTGCTGCCTCATTCCCTAACTTGCATTTCCCACCCTTCCTCCACCAGGAGGGGGGAGAGGGGGCAGGCCGCTGGTGGATTTTCCTTGCATCTATCCATGTTTCTGCTGCTATCTGAGGCCGGCATGGGAAAGGTGGTGGTAGGTCTCGGGAAGTGGCAGTAAATACCCTGAGTTCTCACAACGGGTGATAGGACCTTGTTGCGGCCTACTCTCCCTCCATTCTAACCCCCACTTCCATTGCTTTTCAGGCCTCAATCTTTGCTGAAATTTAGATCTTTGGCGTGCTTCGACCCCTTTAATTACCCAGCCACGTCTTCTGGTTTAGCAGCGGTGGTTCCGCTGCAGCACCACTGAGATTTTGTGGCCGGGCAATGGCAAGTTCCCCCTTGGCAGTGGGAATCCCACCAGGAGCCCACCAAGCATACCTGGTGAATCCTGACCCAGGGAATTGGGTAGGAGTTGTGGCAGTGTGAGAGGGTCAGGCAGAAATCTTGCTTCGTCGGAATCCGCTGCCGGGATCAGCAGTCTATCAAATTTACAACTCTGTAATTATTTGTAATAAAGTCTTTTATTCTATTAATTTATACACCCGCGATCTTATGTTAATGCTAATTGTGACAGATAAAAAGTGATATATTCTGAAATAAGCCTGGTAATTTTCAATACCAGACTTACAGTAATTCAAAAAAGATTGAACTTATCTCACTTCCAGTACATTTAGAAGAATGGGTTTGCAGGCCAATTCATTATACCTGAGATGGAATATTTACTTTGAAATTCTCATAAGATAATGCTCATAAGAAAACAAAACACTAATACAAATTAACTAGTCCTTTATCTCATTGTTTGTGGGGCCTTGTGGTGCACAAATGGGCTGCTGCATTTCCTACAAAACAACAGTGGCTGCACTTCAAAAGTAATTAATTGGCTGTAAAGCGTTTTGGGATGTCCTGAGGATGTGAAAGACGCTATATAAATGCAAATTCTTTCCTTCTTCTATTGGGAGAATATAATTAATTTTTGAGTGATGTTTATAACTAGCTTACCTGAAGCATAGCTCATGATATTAATTAGCATAACATTACAAATTTAATTTCTTTTACCAGCAACAAGAATTGTTTATTAGCAGCAACAGTAATTTTGTACTATTGGCTAAAAGAAATCAAATGTCCTTTTCAATAGAAAATTAAAGAATTTTTTCCTCACTAATTTCTCTCTGCCAATATTCTCCCCTCTCCTTCCTTTACGGAAGGCATTGGTTCCTTTTTGTGGTACAGTTCCTCGGGTGCCTGTCATTCTCTAGTACCTTGCCTAAGTTGCCATTCTTCATGTGTGAGCTTCGACAATGAGTGCTGGCAAGTTAGACTGAATGAGGGTAACACAGCCAAGCCCAATCGTGCCCTTGTGTGAGATCCACAAATTTGCACTTCCATTAGGGGTTGATGGATCGCAAGTGGGAGTGGTGACCCTGGTCAATTTGTCCCTCCAATAGTGCATTGTTTCTGCCCGGCTGAGATCAGATAACTCAGCACAGACCAGGTAGCAAACCTTTTGTGCATAGGTCAGCTACTCACTTGATAGGTTCATTGAGCTACCGGGGAGCTAATGCTGTATGAGTTGGAGAAGCGTATACATATAAAGGAAAGAAAGAATTATTTAATTTTTAAAAGAATTATTTAAACATTCTTGGCTCAGTGATAGCACTCTCACCTCTGAATTATTTAAACATTCTTGGCTCAGTGATAGCACTCTCACCTCTGAATTATTTAAACATTCTTGGCTCAGTGATAGCACTCTCACCTCTGAATTATTTAAACATTCTTGGCTCAGTGATAGCACTCTCACCTCTGAATTATTTAAACATTCTTGGCTCAGTGATAGCACTCTCACCTCTGAATTAGAAGGTTGTGGGTTCAAGCACCACTCCAGAGACTTCAGCACATAAACCAAGCTAACTCTTCGACACAGTACTGTCGGAGGTGCCGTCTTTCAGATGAGACGTTAAACCAAGGTCCCGTCTTCCCTCTCAGGTGGAGGTAAAAGATCCCATGGCACTATTCGATGAAAAACAGGGGAGTTCTCCCTGGTGTCCTGGTTAATATTTATACCTCAAGCAACATCACTAAAAACAGATTATCTGGTCATTTATCTCATTGCTGTTTATGGAACCTTGATGTGCGCAAATTGGTTGCCATGTTTCCCCACATTACAACAGTAACTACACCTCAAAAGTACTTCATTGACTTTGAAGTGGTTTGGGACGTCCTATAATTGCAAGTTCTGTCTTTCTGAAATCCAGGAATTAGTCCTGAATAGACATAGCTATTGAATATAATTGCACTATATGGTACCCACAGCATGCAGATTTATATCCACTTAGAACCATGCCATTAGTGCTATTATTATTGATTTATACTTTAATGTATACAAATAATAATATAATGTATGTGGAGATTGTGTAAAGATAATTATTAACTGGAATTATGGTTTGTTTCAAGTTCCCCAGTGTAGGTATGCTACAGTTTGTATTTTCAGAAAACTGTCTTCTCAGTTCACAGTCTAACATTGGTTCCCATTAGTGAATTATGATACAGAAACCATACCTTTTCAATAATCTGCCACTAGCATAGGTGTACACTAAAGAATGAGTAATACCCTTTCTTATTGTACTCTATTTACTGGATTTCAAGTAGTCTCAAGCCATTCTTCAAAATCCTTTCAGAATGGCAATTATTAACCACAAACCTGGCTGCTATAGACTAAAACAACAAATATATTTATTTTGGAATTAATGATATGAAGTACAAAAATTTGGAAATGAGAAAGACTATAATGGGTTGATTAGCTTTGATGAAAATATAAGAATATAAAAGTCTCTAGTTTCAAAAGACAAAGAGGGTGAAATTCAACTTCCATGAGGGAGCAAAACAGATGGTAGTGGACCGGCCTCCCACTGTACACCCTGCCCGATTTTCCTTTCCATCAAAATAGATATCTGGGCCGAGATTTTCTGCCCTTCCTCTGCTGTTTTTTCAGTGCAGTTCAGTTAGGCGGTGGTGAGAAATCGCTTACAGATATGTACCGTTGTGCCCCCACTCATTTGTATGTTTCTCTGGTTACCCACAAGGAGGGGGCATTTAACAAACAATACGATGACCCATTTATAGGCGGGCTATCAGTAAAAGACATTTCCTGTCATTTGTGGCAAAGTATACCATTCTCCAACAATCCTTTTTGTAAAGAACTTTCTCTTAACCTCTCAACTCACTTTCTTAGTGACAATCCTAAATTGATAACCACTCGTCACAGACTCCCAAATAAAGGAAATTGACTTCAGTAGAAATAGTCCTAATATCTCAACTCTTTGCTCATAACTATAGTTTTCCATCTCTGGTATCACCCTGGTGCATCTAAGCTGTATGTTCTCTATGGCTTTAATGTTTTTCCTGTAATGAAGATCTGAAAAGAGGCTACCAGCAGTTTCTTTGGATAGTGGGGCTGGAGTCCAGCTGGTTGCTTTTTTCTGACTGCAGTCAGAAGGCCCAGAACCTGGCAGGAATTTGCACTGGATTAGGCATTTACCGGGGTAACGGCCCATTTACAGGTGGTATTCTCGTGTTGATGTGTAAGTTCCACAGGAAAGGATATGAACTGATGGAGGTGTTCTCCAGGTTCGGAGTGAGTCAGTTATAGCCTACTCAAACATTACTGAGTCTTGAAGTTAAGATATGCCTGATTGGGTCTGTAGACATAGAGACATGTGTATCTGTGAGATATCACCAATGGTTGCCTGCATTGTTCCTCCTGATCTTCTTCTTTCTCACTGCCTGAGGAAGGGGAAAGCCCCCGAAAGCTTGTGGGATTAAAAATAAAATCGTTGGACTGTTACTTGGTGTTGTAAAATTGTTTACAATTGTTAACCCCAGTCCATCACCGGCATCTCCACATCTTTCTCCTCATAGCAGAGGAAATGGTGAATCACCAAAGCAAACACTATTGTTTCTTAAGGTATACAAGTCACAAATAAAAAAAACACTAAATCAGAAACAATGGCAAAGCTGTCTGCAGCAGGGGAGATGGAGAAACAGAAACCAAAATACAAAAAAGGTCTTTAACTGTAAACCACAAAGCCGCTAAGTCCACTTCCACCTGTCTGCCATCACCTAGCAATCCCAAATGACTCTTTTAGTCTGGTATTTATTTGGGGAGTGGGCCAGTGGCGTTAAGGGAGGAAAATGCAATGTTGCACTTTGAAGAGCCATTTACATCTCACTTATGTGTGATGGTCTGGAATACAGCAGGAGGTGTAGGCCACCCACATTGCTGGCTGAGGAAAATTGCAACAAGGGTTTTAACTGATGGGCACTTCTTCTCCTGACTATCCCAAATCCACCCAAAAATGGGTAGCAAATGTGAAGAAAATCCAACCCTGTCTATCTCTCTCTATTTCTCACAGTTGTTAGTAAGTAAAATGTTAACATTTTCTAAATACTAACAAAGTACAGGTAATAATTAGAGGCTTTTTACTTTTGAAATTCAATTCATTTGTTTTTTTTGAAAAATAATTCAAGTTAGGATGAATTTGAATTTCAAATTAGAATGAATGGCTCTGAATTTCTTCAGGGTCTGGGGCGACATGCAGCATAATTGGAATCGGCAAGATCAGGCGGGATGCTAAATGGGGAAGGACCTTGACAATGCTGGGTTACTAGGCAAGGCTTGACTTTTAAAAAAAACTGAAAATTGTTTTTTTTCCCCACAGTATTGGAGGTAGGCCTATGGCTTTGAGGTATTACTGACATCAAGACTACATTGCCATGGGAACCTTTGCCCATTGGGAGTGCATATTGGAAATTTGGGTGTGCACGGCCCAGGATTTTCTGACAATTAATTTTAATGATTGGAAAATTGTAGGCAGTGCGCAACTCTATTTCTGATATGCGCTCCTAGTGGGTGAGGCTCTCTGCCAATGGGGTGAGCTCCCTCTGAACTGGATGCCTGAAATGTGACAGACAGGAAGTGCACATATCAGTAAAGATTTTATAATGGTACCAGATGACCTTCCTTGACTTTGGTCATGGTAAGTCATAGGCTGAATTGTTTTATAATGACCAAAGTCTTATATCATTAAACTCAAAGATTGCTATGAGATTATGGAAACTAGATTGCAGAGGATGAAAGAAAGTTGAATGGGTACCAGTTTTACATGACAGTTTTAATGTGGGATAACAGGACTTGATTTTAGTTTAACGAAAGTGGTTTTGGACTAAGTGGTGCTTCGACAAGTATAAAACAGGGTATAAGATAAATGGCCACAGTCTCTAATGAATGTACCAGACCTACCTGTGATAGTTGAAGTGTCAAAGAAGATAGCAGTTTCACTAAAGTAATTATAGAATGTGGATTGATTCTACGGTTAAGAGATACTGAAATTTTTTGATGTCATTTTTTAAAATTAACACTGAGTTATTACTGTGTTGATATCGTAGATGGATGAGTGTTCAGCAATGTACCAAATACTAAATAGTGATACTAATGTGAGCCACTCACAACACAGCAAATATTGTCTTTTATATTTTTCAGTCAGTCTAGAAACAACAGAAAATAATCAATTAAGTCAGTGCCCTGAAGTGATGCAGTGAGACTCTTTCTGTGCTACAGGATACAGCTATTTTTTTTGTCACCATCCATCAGTGTCAGGGAGATGATGTGGAGGAGAAGCACCTCCATATGGCATTTTGATGTCATGTTTAATGATACACTACTCTGGTTACAGATGAGATGTGCTAAGTAGTTACATGTGTCTTGATGTGGATGAATTGTTAGCTTTGGTATATTGATTGTAGACTTCTATAGCAGGTGTTACCTGTGTTCTTGAATACCTTGAATGTCAGGGTTACTGTTGTGTTTTGGTGAGTGATTTCATTCAATTTTAGAATTGGCTTGCTAATTAATTAACAAGATTTATTCTCAGGCTATGAAAAAAAAACATAAGAAAAACATAAGAACTAGGAGCAGGAGTAGGCCATACGGCCCCTCGAGCCTGCTCTGCCATTCAATAAGATCATGGCTGATCTTCGACCTCAACTCCACTTTCCCACCCAATCCCCATATCCCTTGATTCCCCTAGAGTCCAAAAATCTATCGATCTCAGTCTTGAATATACTCAATGACTCAGCATCCACAGCTCTTTGGGGTAGAGAATTCTAAAGATTTACAACCCTTTGGTTGGTAATTTCACTGCCCATAGGGCAGATTGAGAAGTGATTTCAAAAAGTTCATTATATACCATCAGAAGTCAACCATCAATGTGTAATGGGTCCCATTTACATTTGTTTGGGCACAATTTGGAGGCAGAGTTTTCAGCAAATAGTTGCTGATTTGTGTCCATACACAAAATCATCTTTTTGTCATTTGTTGGGGACAGTTGCATAGTGATCAAATCAATGATGTGTATGGTTAGTCGCCAGTGTTTGACCTGTGAATGGGAGGAATGAATGTTCCGAAGCCACAATTGCTCCTGTTCTTAAGGGTTCACTGTGTTCATTCAAAATTGTAACAATATTGATTGTGGCTGCTGCAGACGGATAAGTCCTGGGTAGATTTAGATCTTGTCTGCACGTACAGATTATCACAGTCAAGAGGAAAACTAAACTAAGGTTACTGTCACATGATCTTCTGCATGCAATTAAATGCCACATCTGCCGCATCTAATTGCCATCTCAATAGGCACAGACAAAATGGGGTCGATTTTAGCACCCGCTATCGGGTGCGTTCCTGGCAGTGGGGCTCCGAAAATCGGGGAATCCCGGGGCGGGGCGGGAGCCCCGCATCAACCCGCCCACTTCCAGGTTTCCCACAGATGCGGTGACATGCGCGCGCAGCCCCCGCATGTGGGACTCCCACAGGCAATTAAAGCCGGCGGGGTGCCACTTAGGCTATTTATTTAGGTATCTCAGGTCGTTTAAAGACCTGATTAAGGAGATATTTTACATGGGGTGGGATTTTGCAAACAACTGGGACTGTTTCCTATACTGGGGGAAACACTCCCAGTTCAAATGGACGTGTTGCAGCCATCAGCCTGTGGCAGCTGCAAAGGTCCATTTGACAGGTGCGGAGGGGGGGAGACCCTCACTCATTGCAGGAGGCCACTCTGTCACTTTGGACAAAGTTTGGCCTCCCCCACCCTCCTCCTAACAATAAAATTCACCAACTTGCACACTTACCCTGTTGTCCAGATGTACATCTTCCGGATGGGGGCCGCCGTAGCTACAGTCATGACCTCCTCGGAGAGCGAACAGCATCACCAGCCTTGCCGGCCACGCCGTCCACCTCTGACACGTGGTGCTCCACAACACAGTGCTGTGACACATCCACCTGCACAGAAGGAGGGAGGGCAACCGCAGAGAGAGATGCGTCGCAGAGGGCACTACCCTCACCACAGGGTCCACAGACCGAGGCTCAGCTTCCTGGTCCTCTCTGAGCAGCAGTGCACACGGAGGCTCAGAGTCACTCGACATGTAGTTGTGGACATCTGCAGCCTCCTTCATGCCGAGCTGCTCTCGGCTGGCCCGAACACCATCTTCTTACCTGTCGCTGTCAAAGTCACCACTGCCCTCAGCAACTTCTCCTCCGTATCCTTCCAGGGTGCCACTGGGGACATCGCCGACGTCTCTCAGTTGTCTGCACAAAAGAGCCCTGCAAATACACCTACACCCACTCTGCAGTGACATAATGGGTGGCATCAGTTGTGGGTCTTCATTGTGATCCTCAGGAAAGGGCATTATTGCACAAACCAGACAAGATTCGCAAAGACGTAGCAGTAGTGGTGCCAATATAATGTGTAATGTGAGTTGCTCAGAAATTAAATAGAAGTAAAAACCATGACAAACCCTCAAAAGCCCTTGTGCATCCCCTTCATGCTCACGACACGTTTGCCTTACGCTGCCTACTGCACATATGTGATGCATGCCCTGTGGCTGCAGCACAGGTAGTGGCAGGTTGAGTGAGGCTGACCATGAAAGAGATGCATGAGAGGGTGAGTATGAGATAGAGCCATGAGATTGTATGAGGATTGGGTTGAGTGGTAGTGGCGGGATGAGTACTGGCGAGGTGAGTAAGTGCAGGTAAAATGAGGATGAGGTTTTTGTGGGTGTGAGGGGTGATGTGACAAAGTAGTGTTGGCAGTGCAGAAGGAGATGTGGGGTGGGGGCGGTGATGTGGCAGATGGAGTTTCGGGGAATGGCTGACCTACTTAGGTCATTGGAGCGCCTCCTGCACTGTATGCAGGTGTGGGATATGTTGGTGGTGCTGGTAACCTCCTCTGCCACCTCGAGCCAGGCCTTCTTGGTGGCAGAGGCAGGCCGCTTCCTCCCGCCCGCCGGGGGGAAGATCTCTGTCCTCCCCCTCCTCCTCACCCCATCCAATGAGAGCTGGAGTGAGGCATCATTAAACCTAGGAGCAGCCTTCCCCATGGGCTGCTCCATGCTGTAATTTTTCCTATTTCTTGCAGCATCAGTCAGTGGAGGACTGCCCCTTTAAATAGAGCTCCTCCAGCTGACAGACCTTACTGCGCATGCGCAGTCCGCCCGACGCGCAGCTCAGCAGCGGGGAACCCGGGAGACCAGGTAAGTGGATCCAATTAGCCTGCGATTGCGCACGGGGCAGACTGATTTCACCGAGCGCATTACCCACGCGCCCAATCGACCCCCCCCGCCGTGAACCCACTGCCATGGTGATATCGGGCCCAATGGCTAAGAGAAAAGCCTAGAGTGAGCAAATGGGCACTTTGGAACAGGGTTAAAAAGCCACAGGATTGGATAATGCATATCAACAACAAAAACTTGCATTTATATAGCTCATTTATCGTAATAAAACGTCCCAAGGCACTTCACAGGAGCATTATCAAACAAAATTTGACATTGAGCCATATAAGGAGATGTTAGGACAGGTGATTAAAAGCTTGGTCAAAGAGGTAGGTTTTAAAAGCGCCTTAAAGGAGGAGAGAGAGGTAAAGAGGTGGAGAGGTTTAGGGAGGGAAATCTAGAACTTAGTTCCTAGGCAACTAAAGGAACAGCCGCCAGCGGTGGAGCGATTAAAATTGGCGATGTGCATGAGGCCAGAATTGGAGGAGCGCAGAGATCTCAGAGAGTTGTAAGGCTGGAGGAGATTACAGAGATAAGGACACCCGAGCCTATGGAGGGATTTGAAAGCAAGGATGAGCATTTAAAAATCGAGGTGTTGCTGGACCGGGAGCCAATGTAGGTCAGCAAACACAGGGGTGATGGGTGAACGGGACTTGGTGTGAGTTAGGATACGGGCAGCAGAGTTTTGGATGAACTGAAGTTAGAATCGTCGAATCATAGAATGGTTGCATTCCCCCGCTCTTTCCCCATAGCCCCACAATTTTTTTCCCGACTAGTATTTATCCAATTCCTTTTTGAAAGCCATGACTGGATCTGCTTCCATCACCCTTTCAGCCAGCGCATTCCAGATCATAACTAATCGCTGCGTAAAAAGGTTTTTCCTCATTTCGCCTTTGGTTCTTTTGCCAATCACCTTAAATCTGTGTCCTCTGCTTCTTGACCCTTCCGCCAATGGGAACAGCTTCTCTTTATTTACTTTATCTAAACCCTTCATGATTTTGAACACTTCTCAAACCTCCTATCAACCTTCTCTGCTCTACAGAGAACAATCCCAGCTTCTCCAGTCTATCCATGTAACTGAAGTCCCTCATCCCTGGAACCATTCTAGTAAATCTTTTCTGCACCGTCTCTAAGGCCTTCGCATCCTTACGAAAGTGCAGTGCCCAGAATTGGACACAATACTGCAGTTGTGGCTGAACCAGTGTTTTATAAAGGTTCAACATAACTTCCTTGTTTTTGTATCCTCTGCCTCCATTTATAAAGCCCAGGATCCCGTATGCTTTTTTAACTGCTTTCTCAACCTGTCCTGCCGCCTTCAAAGATTTGTGCACATATACCCCCAGGTCTCTCTGTTCCTGCACCCCCTTTAGAATTGTACCATTTAGATTATATTGCCTCTCCTCATTCTTCCTGCCAAAATGTAACACTTCGCACTTCTCTGTGTTAAGTTTCATCCGCAATGTGTCCGCCCATTCCACCAGCCTGTCTACGTCCTCTTGAAGTCTGTTACTATCCTCCTTGCTGTTTACTACACTTCCAAGTTTTGTGTCATCTGCAAATTTTGAAATTGTGCCCTGTACACCCAAGTCCAAACCATTAATATATATCAAAAAAAGCAGTGGTTCTAGTACTGACCCTTGGGGAACACCACTGTGTACCTTCCTCCAGTCTGATAAACAACTGTTCACCGCTACTCCCTGTTTCCTGTCATTTAGCCAATTTCGTATCCCTGCTGCCATGGCCCTTTTGTTCCATTGGCTTCAGTTTTTCTGACAAGCCTATTATGTGACATTTTATCAAACACCTTTTGAAAGTCCATATGCACAACATCAACCATATTTCCCTCATCAACCCTCTCTGTTACCTCATCAAAAAATTCAATCAAGTTAGTTAAACACTATTTGCCTTTAACAAATCCGTGCTGGATTTCCTTTATTAATCCACACTTGTCCAAGTGACTATTAATTTTGTCCCGGATTATCGTTTCTAAAAGCTTCCCCACCACTGAGGTTAAACTGGCCTGTAGTTGCCAGGTTTATCCTTACACCCTTTTTTGAACAAGGGTGTAACATTTGCAATTCTCCAGTCCTCTGGCACCACCCCCATATTTAAGGAGGATTGGAAGATTATGGCCAGCACCTCCGCAATTTCCACCCTTACTTCCCTCAGCAACCAAGGATGCATCTGGACCAGATGACTTATCTACTTTAAGTACAGCCAAACTTTCTGGTACCTTCTCTTTATCAATTTTTAGCCCATCCAGTATCTCAACTACCTCCTCTTTTATTGTGACTTTGGCAAGTTTATGGAGGGTGGAAAATGTGAGGCCAGCCAGGAGAGCATTGGAATAGCCAAGTTTAGAAGTAACAAAGGCATGGATGAGGGTTTCAACAGCAGATGAGCTGAGGCACAGGCAGAGATGGGCGATATTATGGAGGTGGAAGTAGGCGGACTTGGTGATGGAGCGGATACAGCGTTGGATTCTCATCTCAGGGTCAAATAGGATGACAAGGTTGCGAACGGTCTGGTTTAGCCTCAAGCAGTGGGCAGGGAGAGGGATGGATGGTGGCTAGGGAACGGAGCTTGTGGTGGGGCCTGAAGATAATGGCTTTGGTCGTCTCAATATTCAGTTGGAGGAAATTTCTACTCATCCAGTACTGGATGTCGGACAAGCTGCGTGACAAATCAGAGACAGTGGAGGGGTCGAGAGAGGTGATGGTGAGGTAGAACTGGGTGTCATCAGCGTACATGTGGAACCTGACTTGTTTTTGGATGATGTTGCCAAGGGGCAGCATGTAGATAAGAAATAGGAGGAGGCCAAGGATAGGGCCTTGGTGGACTCCAGAGGTAACCGTGCGGGAGTGGGAAGAGAAGCCATTGCAGGTGATTCTTTGGCTACAACTGGATAGATAGGAATGGAACCAGGCGAGGGCAGTCCCACCCAGCTGTGTGATGGAGGAGAGGTATTATAAGAGTATGGTGTGGTCAACCATGTCAAGGCTGCAGACAGATCGAGAAGGATGAGGAGGATTAGTTTATCATTGTCACAGTCAGATAGGATGTCATTTGTGACTTTCATAAGGGCCATTTCAGTACTGTGGCAGGGGCAGATATCTGATTGGAGGGGTTCAAACATGGAGTTGTGGGAAAGATGGGCACGGACTTGGGAAGCAACAACACGTTCAAGGACTATGGAGAGGAAAGGGAGGTTAGAGATAGGGCGGTAGTTTGCAAGGTCAGAGGGGTCAAGGATAGATTTTTTGAGGAGGGGTTGATGACAGCAAGGGGAGGGACGGAACCTGAAGAGAGGGAACCGTTAACAATGTCAGTTAATGTGAGGGCCAGGAAGGGAAGTTGGGTGATCAGCAGTTTGGTAGGAATAGGGTCGAGAGAGCAGGAGGTGGGTCGCATGGACAAGATAAGCTCGGAAAGGGTGTGAGGGGAGAGAGGAGAGAAACTAGAGAAAGGTGTGAATTCAGGGCTTGGGCAGGGGGGATCCGTAGGGGAAGTTTGGCTTGGTGGGCTAGGGGAAGGGAAAGGAGCGGCAGAGGCAGCTGAATGGATGGTCTCAATCTTAGTGACAAAGAAGTCCATGCGCTCCTCGCACTTATTGTTGGAGGTGAGGGTGCAGGGGAGAGGGGTTTAAGAATACTGTTTGTGGTGGAGAAGATTCCAGGATAATCCTGGAATAGTGAGCAGTTTTGACAGAGGAGAGCAGGACCCGATAGTGCTTTATGTGGTCCAGCCAGAATGGCTAAACCAGTTGTCCATCATAAAATTTTCCAGTTTGCATCTCTTGGACTTAAGGGACCGTAGATGAGGGTCATACCAGGGGGAATGACCAGGGTGAGAGAGAGTAATGGTTTTAATGGGGACAAGGGCGTCAAAGGTGGAGGTGAGGGTGTGATTGAGCAGATTGGTAGCTGCAGAAATGTCGAGGTGAATGGAGAACCAAAGGCTAGACAGTGGGGATTTGAAAGTGCTGGTGTAAGTAACTTGGGAGAGAATATTTTCCAGGGGCTGGGAGGGGGTAGTGGGATGTGAGTGGCGATGGCCTTATCTTGATTGATATGATGGGAGTAGAGAGGCCACGTGAGATAGCAAGGTCGAGGGGAGTGGCCATGAATATGGATAGGGTGATTATATGGAGGGAGAGACTAGGGGAGGATAGGAGGGCACTGAACTCAGAGGAGAGAGAGCATGATGAGTTGAGATGGAGATTTAAATCACCAAAGATGAGAAGTCACTTGGTGCAGAGGCTGAGGGAGGAAAGCAGTGAAGATATCTCGTTGAGAAACTTGGCTTGGTATTTGGGTGGGTGTTGGAGAATGAGGATTTTAAAGGAGCGGTGAGAAGGGTAGAACAAAGTGAGATGCTCAAAGGAGGAGAAGGTGCCAGAGGGGTAGGGGGACAGACCAAAGAATGATTTGGTGATAAGGGCCACACCACCACCATGGCAGTCTGGGCTGGAAGGTATAGCCAGGCGGGGAGGCTTCATTAAGGGGGAAGGTGTCCTCATCCGTCAGCCAAGTTTCCATCAAGGCCACGGTGTCAATGCAATCATCTACAATAAGCTCATCGATGGCAAGGGCCTTGTTCACAGTGAACGGACATTCTGGAGGGAGATGCAGAGAGGGGCGGTAATAGCTGATTCGCTGGCAGTGTCCACAGGGTCAGCACTGGGAGGGGTGAATGGAACGGGATTTACTTTGGTAAGATTAGCCCCAAGCGGGCGCGCTGGCAGGAAGGTCGGTGAGTGATTAGGATGGGGCAGTTGGGGTTGCTAGTCGTAAGGAGGCAGCGATGAGTGCCTCGATGGGCCCTTCGGAGGATGCCAATAGAGGCATAGAGGGAAGCTGTAGGCTTATCTAAGAGGGAGTCAAGCCTGGGACGGCAGCAGGAGAGTAGGTAGGTCCAGGAGTGCTGAAGGGTTGGGGTAGGGATTTGGGGGGACAGATTACCCAAGAGGGGAGAAATGAAAGGAGGCAAAATGACAGGAGAGAAGGGCCTAAACAAAAAAGAAGAAACAAAAGGGGAGAGAAAGGGAAATAGAAGTGATGGGCTCGGGTCCGGAGCAGCAACCAGAACGTGCACGTGCATGGGCACCGGGAAACGCAAGTCACATAGGCGTGGTCACATAGCAAGGTTGGGATAGATATGTCCTGGTAATAAACTGGGAATAGAGTGGAGACAATAGGAGGGAGTCAATGTTACAGTCAGAGGCGCCGTGGTGGGATAAAGTTGACGTAGTTAGGGTGGAATCAGCTTGGAGCATCGATGAGCTGATGTCCAGGTTTGGAGACAGGTGTGGAGGGTGACTGAGTCCAGAGCTATTTGAAGGGTAGAGTATTGGAGGACGCACTGCTGGAGGTATCTCCGTGGGAATGAAGAGTCAGGAGGTGTGCAGAATCGATCAGGGGGCAGAAGAACGGTGGTGAATTTGGAGGCTGCTATATAATCCAAAAGCGACGGAGAAATGGACTTCGGCCCAGGAGAGTGAATTTCTCGGGTACTGTAGCAAAATAAAGCTCAAAACCCAGTAGGACCAGTAGGACAGTCATAAGCTCAATAGATAACAGCAGCAGTGGGGGATGGGCTGTAGGCTAGACAAAGTTATCTTAAAACTTAAGCAACTGAATAGAAGATCAGAGTCACAGCAGCTGAGTCTTACAGTGTAGTCCAGTGTACTTGCGTAGTCTTGATGGCACAGAGGTCCTTAAGGATTTTTAATACTTTTAATACTCTGTCTGCCTGTAATACATGCTGCTAACTTCATGCAATAATGTAAGGTCAGCTTATTATAATAAATTTTCATTGCTCGCTGCATGATGTGTTGGGAGAGACATGGGGTTAAGGTATAGATTATCAGGCACCAGCAGCTCTTAAAGGACTGCAGGTTACCCTTTACAACTGAAAGGGAGATTGGTTGTAGACAGACAAGGGAGAGGACTATTCTATTCAGTGATATAGCTTTGGAGATCCTGCAGAGGAGTGATTCTTTTTGAAGGTGAATATTACCCTGCAATAAAAACCAGCGCCACGGCAACATAAGGTGATTGAGGAGTCTCGCCTGTGACCGCAGCCTGGGAGCAGGTGAAGAAGCAATTTGCTGGGCTAAAGCAAGTTTGGTTTCATTTTACAATGTTAGCTTGCAATGCATTTTAAGTGCACTTCATCTAAATTTAGTGCACCCCTACAGTGCGAGAATGTACTGCACATTGACAGCTGGTCATCTTTTTAAATGCACAGGTATGCTCATGTTTTTCCTGGGCCAAGTGTCATGTTGTCATATCAAAATGTTGACTGTGTGGCCTTTAAATATGGCAAGCAACAAACTGGACTATAGATAACAGGAGGCAGCACATGCAGAAAAGAGGGGTCACCAAAGCTGCCCTCCTTGACTGTTAGGAGAGGGCTATATTGATTCTGGTTGTGAAGGTATTAGAGAGACTGGTAGAGGGGGAGGTTGGAGGCAATTTCTTGCCATGTGAGGGATGTTTTACTACATTGTAAATACATTTTTCTGCTGCTCCTTTATGTGCCCAAGAGGTGGAGGTGGCAGGATCTGATATATAGCTTCAATTCACACCTTACAGAACCCTGTGTTATCTCTCGGATATATCTACTTCAGAGGATCAGTTGAGTTGCAGGAAGGAGCACTTGGTGATTCACAGAGCATGACTGAAGAGGAGCCAATACGGGTGGAATTACAGTCCAAGGGCTGCTTCAGATGCTGAGTTTGTGTATTCAGACCTCATAGAACCTGCCTACAGATGCAGTTTGGTAGCTCAACATCATCACTTTGTGGAGTCATTTGGTAGTGTGCCAAGTAGCCTGTACAGTTTTAGGGCATTTATGGATGAATCCATAATCTGCACCTGTGCAGTGCTGTATGACTGACTGACTGAGCTGCAGACCACCTTGGATAACATAGCCACATTAGGGCCCTCTAAGATGGCTTAGCTGCCATCACACATTGTATGACTAGAGCTGTACAGACTTGGGCTCCAATCGACAGCAGACTGTTTTGTCTGGATGTACCATGTTGGAAAACCAGATTATGCAGGGATTCAACAACTTTATTGCTGCCCAGTAGCCTGCTCACACACACCTCTCTGGCTGTGCTGAGGGAATGCCTAGCAGAATATGAATAACAATGTGAGGTTATGCACTTTGGCAGGAAAAATCAGAGAGCAAGTTATTATCTTAATGGCAAGAAACTGGAAAGTACTGCAGTACAAAGGGATCTGGGGGTCCTAGTGCAAGAAAATCAAAAAGTTAGCATGCAGGTGCAGCAGGTGATCAAGAAGGCCAACGGAATGTTGGCTTTTATTGCTAGGGGGATAGAATATAAAAACAGGGAGGTATTGCTGCAGTTATATAAGGTATTGGTGAGACCGCACCTGGAATACTGTATACAGTTTTGGTCTCCATACTTAAGAAAAGACATACTTGCTCTCGAGGCAGTACAAAGAAGGTTCACTCGGTTAATCCCGGGGATGAGGGGGCGGACATATGAGGAGAGGTTGAGTAGATTGGGACTCTACTCATTGGAGTTCAGAAGAATGAGAGGCGATCTTATTGAAACATATAAGATTGTGAAGGGGCTTGATCGGGTGGATGCGGTAAGGATGTTCCCAAGGATGGGTGAAACTAGAACTAGGGGGCATAATCTTAGAATAAGGGGCTGCTCTTTCAAAACTGAGATGAGGAGAAACTTCTTCACTCAGAGGGTAGTAGGTCTGTGGAATTTGCTGCCCCAGGAAGCTGTGGAAGCTACATCATTGGATAAATTTAAAACAGAAATAGACAGTTTCCTAGAAGTAAAGGGAATTAGGGGTTACGGGGAGTGGGCAGGAAATTGGACATGAATTTAGATTTGAGGTTAGGATCAGATCAGCCATGATCTTATTGAATGGCGGAGCAGGCTCGAGGGGCCGATTGGCCTACTCCTGCTCCTATTTCTTATGTTTTTATGTTCTAACAAGGCTGGCATGGATGATGGAGATGCCAGGGTCATACCTCTCAGCTACCTCACTCAACTGACTCCAGACATGTACCTGAGCATGCAGATGTATGCTCAATTAAGATCCTAGTGGAATTGTGTGCCACATTGTACCTCTCCTCAGGTCTTGTCCTTGGGTTTCACAGTGGTGTCATCAGAATGGCTACAACGCACATCCTTGGATCCCCAACAGTAATTCCTACAGTCATTGTGGCCATTCAAATAATGACAGATGTGGAATGAAAGAATTATGGGAGCTGCCTGGGTAACAAGCATTCATGTGCACCATTCCGTTCCTATAGTTACAAACTAGCTGCAAATTCATAGGCGGGTAACCCTTCCTGTTCATGAATAAAGTAGCACTGGGGGTAGGGGTCTGTATGGCCACATTAGTACAATCAATTATGCCCTGCACTTTGCCACATGGTAGAAATGAAGGTATTGTTTCCCTGCTGCTGGGAACTGTGACGACAGGACTCACTAGGTATTGGGCTCAGCTCTTGGTCAGCTCAAGGTCTGCTTTATGTGGTGTGCCCACAGCTGTCTGGCAGATGGCACTATTTAGTTACTGTTTCATGAGAGAAGTGCAGTCTTCTCAGCCTTTGTTGAGGGGTCACAGTGAATTAACCCCACCTAGACCTGCAGATGGGGAAGCTCAGGTACCTGCAGGCACGGGCTGCAAGGCACGGCTGGCCCCTGTGCCTTGCAGCCCGTCATCTCTGTGGTGGTTCTCCTGATCCTCCTCTTCAAAGCAGAGGAGCAGCAAAGGCTTACAGGTATTCTCATTGGTTCCTGTGATCCGCTCTGCAAGATTTATCTTAAAAAAACACTGTAGAATTACTTTAAAAATTCCTAAATATACTTTTAAAATACTTAAAGAACCTTTAAAAAAATAACTTAAAGACACTTAAAAAAAACTCTTCAAAAACTTACACTTTCTTTAAAAATAACTTAATACAGACTTTCCTCAGGTCCCTTGTGGCCTCTAACTGTGGAGCAATGTGGCCTGCCTCAAGTTGCCCCAGTGCCTGGTTTGTAGAAGGGTTCTTTCCTGTTAGTGGTCACTGGGTGGAAGGGGAGGGAAATGGAGCCCCATAGCAAACTCTGTCCTCCCACTGTCATTTGCATGTTCTGAGGTGAGAATGCAGTGAGCATTGCTGTCCACTCCTAGCATGCAAGAGGAAGATGCCCCCGATAGGTTTTTGGGAGCGGGGATCAGACGTTGGGCCTTACCGCCTGATTTCCCTCCATGGGCAACCCCGAGTATGCCTAAAATTGGGGAGCAAAATGGAAGACAGTCTCGCCCCTTATGACTGAACTAAAGGAACTTCTTCAAAGCTAAAACAAAATAGAACTGCTTCAGCTCTGCCACACTGGACTTCAGTGGTAGCCAGTTGGGCTATAGGTGGTCTGGTTCCTGAGATGTCCATGCAACTGTTACAGCCAGATCCACTGCCACTGTGACTGGTTAGTTCGCTGGGACATTTTCTGGGACATCCTCTATCACTTGTGCAGGAGTTCTGAATGGACTGATGTGGTGTTGTCTTGAGGGACAACAGCCTGATCTATCCCAACTCCAGCCACAACCCTGCAGCTGGGCACTCCCTCGGCCCGTCCACTGATCTTTATGGGAGCAGACTTCAGAACAGCAATAATAACTGTGAATCCCTGCCTTAGGGTTCTCTCCATTCTATCCCCAAACATGTTGAATAGAGCCTCTTGTAGATTGGAGCCCAAGATATCCATAGTTGCAGTCTGAGCATTCACAAGAGATATTCCGATTGGGTTTGGACCTGTGCCATCGATGGCTCTGCTGAAAGTGCCCCTGACGTTGCCATATTCTTCATGGTAGACTGCAGTGCAGACAGCCCTTCCTCCACAATGCATAGATGCATCTGGTGGACTCCTCCAGATTTCCAGCCAGACCTTGCAGGTTAGTCTGGACAGATTCAAGTAATAAGATTCAAGTGTTTATCCTTCTCAGACAGCAATCTCTTTTTATATGCAGGCCCCATGAGGTCAGAATCCTTCGGCACTGCAGCTGAGAAAGGCACTGTGCTGCTCCTCTTGGCCAGCAAGTTCCTCTCCACCTTTGCAACTCTTCCTCACCTGTGCACTGTGACTCACTTGATGCTACTTCCTCACGCTCATCACCTATATCCTCTGGGGTGTGAGTAGCTGTTCTGGTGCATGTAAAAGTTGGTGAGAATGACACAGGTGGCTGTGAGGTACTGGCTTGCTCAGGGCCACTGGCATGCTGTTTCTCCAGACTTATAAAAATAGTGGCGAAACATACATCATAATGCTGACTGCAAGAAACACCTTCAGAAAGTCCCTGCATTACAATATATTCTGTGTGACATATTTGCAGTTGCAATACACTTGTGTGCCAGTAGGGGGACAAGATGGCACTGAGCTTGGGAGAGGCCTCAGACTTCACCCCCACCTACTCCTTTGATGCTCTCATACATAATGATGAGGAGCAGATTCTGAACTCTCCTCCAGTTCTGGTCTGTTTCCTATTCCCTTTTATTATGGGTCATCTTGTTCAGAAGGCAAAGAAATAGCCTTGAATTGTTGCAGGTTTAGGGAACACATACAGTGACAGTCATCTGCTCAACCTACACTCCATCCTGTGTGTCATTAAATGAACATGAATCAAGCAGCTAGGAACATAGAATCATAGAAAGGCTACAGCACCGAAGGAGGCCATTCAGCCCCATCAAAACCGAGCCGAATATGTCACAAGGATTTGCAAAGCCCGTTTAAGATTTTAGTGTGACAACAGTTTCAGTTCTAAATTGTGGTTTGTACTTCAGTCATGCTGCAATATGGCAATGCACTGGTAGGGATTGATGGACGGATTATCTCCTGGCAGGATTGCATAGAATAAGATTATACAAATGCTTTGGATTGGTCAAGGGCAGATTAGTGACAGGTTTGAGGGAACTTTTTGTAGCATGTATACTCAGGGCAGCTATTTGCCATCAAAAGCTATTCAATAGCCTTACTTCGGCAATTTTTTTTAGACCTGCAACCTTCTTTGATATTTAAATTCAGGACCACTGAGTTGTGCAGACAGCATCGACCCTGACTACTATCTCCTGCCAAGTTTGCTCTCCCAGTTATTTTTGTCAGGCTGCCCTTCTGTCCCATACAGACAGCTCCCCTTTTCCCCACTTTCTGAATCATTAGTTCCAGTATTGCATCATCAGATTTGGTGGCATATGGGTGCGAAACCTCAGTTTTTTGTTGCAGTTTTGCAGCATTAAGACCCCCACCTCCTGTCCTGGGTGAGAATTAGCCATTTAAGCAGCTGCTCGAGGTGACCATTCCATTAATTGGCTTTTTATGTAGGAGGGGACTCACAAAATATGGAATGCAAATTGAGAACTTCAGGGGTTAACGGACAGAGGAGTCGACTCTGGAAAACAGCACACGATATCCCGATTTGTGCACCAACAGTAATTTTCAGGCTTTTGAATGCAAATTGCATTTGAATTGTTTAATTCCCTGACAGTAACTCTAAAGTGTAGGGAAGCAAAATACACTCAGCAAAATAATTAAAGAGTTTAGTTGCTTGTCCAAAGCAGTGCTATTTCTTTTAGCTGGAAGGGTTATTTCTGATTATTATTACAATTAATTTTAATTACTTTGTCTGACATAGCGATAATGCACTGATTAGTCCTTCAGAGATCAGCCTAAAATGCAATTACATTTTATGCATAATTCAAAAACTGACTGATGGGATTGCTGATAAAATTAAGGTGCGTTCAGTATTTTTACCCTCAGGCAAAATTCAGACTCGCCTGTTTGTTAACATTCTGACATTTTTGTGAATATTTGCCAGACTCTGTATGTTACAGAATTGCAGTGCATTAATAATCTATTTTGATTGCAATAACAAGAATGGATTTTAATGACACTGTGGAATCAGTTTCCATCAACAGTGTGGGCATAGAAAATGATTCATCTTGCTTTATGTTTTAAGGGCTAAATGGGAAAAATATAATTAAAGCCCTACTGCCAGTCATGCTGATATTCAGGAGGTGCCTTCTCAAATAACCAACAATGACGTTATTTCACAAAAAAACAGATTGTGTTACTTTGTTTGGTCCAGTGCCAATGTAATAGAAAATAGAAAACTGAAGTATGTTTCTGTACTGTAGGTGTTACCAGCAGAAGACAATATTTTAATGTCTTTAATTATCTCGGAAACAATGGCCCTAATATTTACAGGGAGGCAGAGTGGGACCCAATTTGCGGGGGGGGGGGGGGGGTTGTCGTGGCAGAGATCTGAGTAACGTGGGGGTCCTGCCCAATTTAATGGCAGGACGTTATTTGAATTTTTTTTCTCCATTTCCCGGTCGGCAGCCAGCCAGATTGATAGGTTGGCTGGCTGTCGGGGAGGAAGGCCTGCACTGATAGACTGCAGCTGAGGAGTGGAGAGGAGGGAGGGAGGGAGAGATCGCGGATCGGTGGGGGGAGATCACGGGGGGGAGGGTGGGATCGAAGAGGTCGCAGATCAAGGGGATGGTTGAAGAGATCGTGGGTTGGGGAGTTTGAAGAGATCACGGGTCGGGGGGTTGAAGAGATCGCGAATTGGGGGGGGTTGAAGAGATTGCAGATTGGGGGGATTGAAGAGATTGCGGATTGGGGGGGTTGAAGAGATCGCGAATTGGGGGGGGTTGAAGAGATTGCAGATTGGGGGGATTGAAGAGATTGCGGATTGGGGGGATTGAAGAGATTGCGGATTGGGGGGATTGAAGAGATTGCGGATTGGGGGGATTGAAGAGATTGCAGATTGGGGGGTTTGAAGAGATCGTAGGTCGGGGGGGGTTGAAGAGATCGTAGGTCGGGGGGTTTGAAGAGATCGTAGGTCGGGGGGTTTGAAGAGATCGTAGGTCGGGGGGTTGAAGAGATCGTGGATTGAAGAGATTGCGGATTGGGGGGATTGAAGAGATTGCGGATTGGGGGGGTTGAAGAGATTGCGGATTGGGGGGGTTGAAGAGATCGTAGGTCGGGGGGGTTGAAGAGATCGTAGGTCGGGGGGGTTGAAGAGATCGTAGGTCGGGGGGGTTGAAGAGATCGTAGGTCGGGGGGTTTGAAGAGATCGTAGGTCGGGGGGTTTGAAGAGATCGTAGGTCGGGGGGTTTGAAGAGATCGTAGGTCGGGGGGTTGAAGAGATCACGGGTTGGGGGGGTTGAAGAGATTGCGGATTGAGGGGGTTGAAGAGATCGTAGGTCGGGGGGGTTGAAGAGATCGTAGGTCGGGGGGGTTGAAGAGATCGTAGGTCAGGAGGTTGAAGAGATCACAGGTCGGGGGGGTTGAAGAGATTGCGGATTGGGGGGGTTGAAGAGATTGCGGATTGGGGGGGTTGAAGAGATTGCGGATTGGGGGGATTGAAGAGTTTGCGGATTGGGGGGATTGAAGAGATCGGAGGTCGGGGGGGTTTGAAGAGATCGTAGGTCGGGGGGGTTGAAGAGATCGTAGGTCGGGGGGTTTGAAGAGATCGTAGGTCGGGGGGTTTGAAGAGATCGTAGGTCGGGGGGTTGAAGAGATCACGGGTTGGGGGGGTTGAAGAGATTGCGGATTGAGGGGGTTGAAGAGATCGTAGGTCGGGGGGGTTGAAGAGATCGTAGGTCGGGAGGTTGAAGAGATCACGGGTTGGGGGGGTTGAGGAGATTGCGGATTGAGGGGGTTGAAGAGATCGTAGGTCAGGGGGGTTGAAGAGATCGTAGGTCGGGAGGTTGAAGAGATCACAGGTCGGGGGGGTTGAAGAGATTGCGGATTGGGGGGATTGAAGAGATTGCGGATTGGGGGGGTTGACGAGATCGTAGGTCGGGGGGTTGAAGAGATCGTAGGTCGGGGGGTTTGAAGAGATCGTAGGTCGGGGGGTTTGAAGAGATCGTAGGTCGGGGGGTTTGAAGAGATCGTAGGTCGGGGGGTTTGAAGAGATCGTAGGTCGGGGGGTTGAAGAGATCACGGGTTGGGGGGGTTGAAGAGATTGCGGATTGAGGGGGTTGAAGAGATCGTAGGTCGGGGGGGTTGAAGAGATCGTAGGTCGGGGGGGTTGAAGAGATCGTAGGTCGGGAGGTTGAAGAGATCACAGGTCGGGGGGGGTTGAAGAGATTGCGGATTGGGGGGATTGAAGCGATTGCGGATTGGGGGGGTTGAAGAGATTGCGGATTGGGGGGGGTTGAAGAGATTGCGGATTGGGGGATTGAAGAGATTGTAGGTCGGGGGGGTTTGAAGAGATCGTAGGTCGGAGGGGTTGAAGAGATCGTAGGTCGGGGGGTTTGAAGAGATCGTAGGTCGGGGGGTTTGAAGAGATCGTAGGTCGGGGGGTTTGAAGAGATCGTAGGTCGGGGGGTTGAAGAGATCACGGGTTGGGGGGGTTGAGGAGATTGCGGATTGAGGGGGTTGAAGAGATCGTAGGTCAGGGGGGTTGAAGAGATCGTAGGTCGGGAGGTTGAAGAGATCACAGGTCGGGGGGGTTGAAGAGATTGCGGATTGGGGGGATTGAAGAGATTGCGGATTGGGGGGGTTGACGAGATCGTAGGTCGGGGGGTTGAAGAGATCACGGGTCGGGGAGTTTGAAGAGATCGTAGGTCGGGGGGGTTGAAGAGATCACAAGTCGGGGGGGTTTGAAGAGATCGTAGGTCAGGGGGGTTGAAGAGATCGTAGGTCGGGGGGGTTGAAGAGGTCACGGGTTGGGGGGATTGAAGAGATCATAGGTCAGGAGGGTTGAAGAGATCACAGGTCGGGGTGGTTTGAAGAGATCGTAGGTTAGGGGGGTTGAAGAGATCATGGGCCGGGGGGTGTTGATGAGATCGCAGATTGGTGGGTTTGAAGAGATCACGGGTCTAGGGAGTTGAAGAGATCGTAGATCGGGGGGTTGAAGAGATCGTAGGTCGGGGGGTTGAAGAGATCGTAGGTCAGGGGGGTTGAAGAGATCATGGGCCGGGGGGTGTTGATGAGATCGCAGATTGGTGGGTTTGAAGAGATCACGGGTCTAGGGGGTTGAAGAGATCGTAGGTCGGGGGGGTTGAAGAGATCGTAGGTCGGGGGGTTGAAGAGATCATGGGCCGGGCGCTTGAAGACATCATGGGCCGGGGGGTTGAAGAGATCGTAAGTCAGGAGGTTAAAGAGATCGTAGGTCAGGAGGTTGAAGAGATTGCGGATTGGGGAAGTTGAAGAGATTGCGGATTGGGGGGTTTGAAGAGATCGCAGATTGGGGGGGTTGAAGTGATCGTAGGTCGGGGGGTTGAAGAGATCACGGGTCGGGGGGTGTTGATGAGATCGCAGATTGGTGGGTTTGAAGAGATCACGGGTCTAGGGGGTTGAAGAGATCGTAGGTCGGGGGGGTTGAAGAGATCGTAGGTCGGGGGGTTGAAGAGATCGTAGGTCGGGGGGTTGAAGAGATCATGGGCCGGGCGCTTGAAGACATCATGGGCCGGGGGGTTGAAGAGATCGTAAGTCAGGAGGTTAAAGAGATCGTAGGTCAGGAGGTTGAAGAGATTGCGGATTGGGGAAGTTGAAGAGATTGCGGATTGGGGGGTTTGAAGAGATCGCAGATTGGGGGGGTTGAAGTGATCGTAGGTCGGGGGGTTGAAGAGATCACGGGTCGGGGGGTGTTGATGAGATCGCAGATTGGTGGGTTTGAAGAGATCACGGGTCTAGGGGGTTGAAGAGATCGTAGGTCGGGGGGGTTGAAGAGATCGTAGGTCGGGGGGTTGAAGAGATCGTAGGTCGGGGGTGTTGAAGAGATCATAGGTCGGGGGGGGGTTGAAGAGATCATGGGTCGGGGGGGGTGAGATTGTAGGCCCGGGGAGGGGAGATCGGGAGGGGGCTATGAAGCGGTGGCAGGTCGGGGGGGGGGGGTTGAAGAGGTCATGGGTCAGGGTGGGGAGATCGTGGTTCGGGGGAGAGATCGTGGCTCAGGGGGGGATATCGCGGGGGGTGATGAAGAGATGGCGGGTTGGGGGGAGATCAGGGGTGGGGGGAGGATGGCGTCGGATCTCAGGGAGAAAAACCGATCGTGGCAGATTAGCTTGGGGGGTGCCGTTGGAAAGCACTCCTGCTCCTCCTGGCCCACAAGCAGTGCTAGAAAGGCACTTACCTGCTGGATTCGACCATACCTGCCTTCCTTCAGGTGAAAAACGACAGCCTTTGCCTCTTAATTCAAAGTTGCTTGTTTGGAATTATCTGATAATTCAAATTTTTATGGGCCCCAGTTTATCATTTTGATGTGTTACTTATATCGCTTAATTTGAATTATTGGATAATTTAAAATGTTTAACACAAAAAAGAACTTTCAATTATAAGGAGGAGGCTACATACAGTAGGGAAGAGCTGGGACAGGCTACAAATAAAAGGCACAACTAGATAACAAAAATAGCAAATGGTTTGCGAAGGAGTGACAAACGGACAAGTCGCCTCGTTTTTCATCTTGCCAAAACTGAAAATTACTGAACCCCAGCTAGTTGAGAAGTGGAACTTTCAAACCCAGTACTACATGTAAGTGATGTAACATGCTTCTTGGAACAAGAGTTTGGGTCTTTAGCTGTAGGTAGCTGAGTCAAAATGTTTGGGGTTTCAGGTGAGCTGAACTTTGAATTGGTATTGACAAATTAACAGAATTTGATTCAGCGTCAATGAAATTTGGTTGAGCTGAATCCAAAACCAATTTCTGAGCCCAGCATAACTGACTTAAAACTGGAACGGCATATGGAGGTATCTACGATATGTGGGCCTCTTGAATTACCATGTGTTTTGGGGTGGTAAAGAGAAGAACATGCGTTCTTAAATGCTACCGCCTCGAACCCACCTCAAAGAACGACGTCTGAATACTCCTTCCAAAAAAAAAGCCAGTTCGCTTTAAGGCCTGCCACAAGTCTGTTCCACACATTTAAATAGGGTTAAGGGGACACAGATAACCCCCTCCGCCTCATCCCCCTTTTTCTCTGCCCAAGATCGTTATATCAGTGGTGGTAAGTGCTGCGGCAAGGGAACCTTGAGACAGATACCACACTCAGGAGGGTGTTTTGTCTGCTGCTGCTGAAGGTTGGTGTTTCTTTGCCTGATGTGGAGATGCCGGTGATGGACTGGGGTTGACAATTGTAAACAATTTTACAACACCAAGTTATAGTCCAACAAAATTATTTTTAATTCCACAAGCTTTCGGAGGCTTCCTCCTTCGTCAGGTGAACGGTGTGGAAATGACATTTTCGAATCCTTCGCATTTTAAAATCCCAGAACAATGCCTGGTGATTACTGCGCGTTGCCAAGGCAATCACAGTGAGCAGACAGAAAGGTGTCACCTAAAAAGGCCACCGAATATACAAACCCCCCAAAAAAAAGAGAGAGAGAGAGAGAGAAAAGGAAGACAGTCAATGACCCGTTATATTAAAAACAGATAACATTTGTTCGCTGGTGGGGTTACGTGTAGTGTGACATGAACCCAAGATCCCGGTTGAGGCCGTCCTCATGGGTGCGGAACTTGGCTATCAATTTCTGCTTGACGATTTTGCATTGTCGTGTGTCTCGAAGGCCGCCTTGGAGTATGCTTACCCGAAGGTCGGTGGCTGAATGTCCATGACTGCTGAAGTGTTCCCCGACAGGGAGAGAACTCTCCTGTTTGGCGATTGTTGCGCGGTGTCCGTTCATCCGTTGTCGCAGCGTCTGCATGGTCTCGCCAATGTACCATGCTCTGGGGCATCCTTTCCTGCAACGTATGAGGTAGACAACGTTGGCCGAGTCACAGGAGTATGAACCGTGCACCTGGTGGGTGGTGTCCTCTCGTGTGATGGTGGTATCTGTGTCGATGATCTGGCATGTCTTGCAGAGGTTACCGTGGCAGGGTTGTGTGGTGTCGTGGACGCTGTTCTCCTGAAGGCTAGGTAATTTGCTGCGAACGATGGTTTGTTTGAGGTTGGGTGGCTGTTTAAAGGCGAGTAGTGGAGGTGTGGGGATGGCCATAGCGAGGTGTTCGTCATCATTGATGACATGTTGAAGGCTGTGGAGAACATGGCGTAGTTTCTCCGCTCCGGGGAAGTACTGGACGACGAAGGTTACTCTGTTGGTTGCGTCCCGTGTTAGTCTTCTGAGGAGGTCTACGCAATTTTTCGCTGTGGCCCGTCGGAACTGTCGATCGATGAGTCGAGCATCATATCCCGTTCTTACTAGGGCGTCTTTCAGCGTCTGTAGGTGTCCATCGCGTTCCTCCTCGTTCTTTGCCTGCATAGTGATCTTTTTAGTACTTTGGGGGTTGAGTCAAGACATTTGCTGTTACTTTTACTCAGCTTTGTTCAAAGCACTGGTTTGCACTCCAAACATGGATTTCTCAATAGGAATACCTTTGTTTTGACATTATAGGAGGATGAACACATGGAAATGGCTAGGCTGAAGGATGTCAGAGTCAGGCATCACTAAAGATATCTCTTCCCTACACATAAACACTCATTCACCAAGATGTACACACCAAGTAGGTCTTACTTAGGTCGGCCCATAGCACAAGCAAGCTGAACAAGAAGGAAAGCAAATGGAACAGGAGAGCCAGTTGCCAGAGCAAGTGGAGCACAAATGAAAGCCAAGAAACTTCAAGAAATGGAAGTTGACTCACTAAATAAAGTCACTTCACACCTACCCTTGCCCCCACACGTCTCACAAAGTCCGTCACTTTTTAAGACTTCTGGCAAGGTCATAACATAACATGCTGGGCGGGAAACTAATGTGATCAGATCGGCTGTCTGTTTTCCATCCCGTCTGATTTTACTTTCTATTGGATCCTATGAGTTTCTCGCCTGATGGGTTAGGTTAAAATTACCCCCATATTCCCAGTGCCATCATCTAACTCCCAAAAGTGGAAAGCAGACACAGAGATGACACCACTCCATGTGATCAACCTATCTTTACTTGAAAAACAACATTCACCAGGAATTGCCAACAAAATATATTCTCCCTTTCTGCTTCTTAACACTATGCCTACACTTTGTGCCAACTAACTTATTTACTCTGGTTCCTAATCCATTACTCCTATGAAGTGCTCCCTAAGTGGTATGAAGTTATGCATTGGCTGGCTGGAATGGTTCCCCTAGAGCCTTAGAGACCAGTAGTGACTTTTGTCTCAGGGCAGCTGTGTCCCACAGGGACCAGCTACCAGCCTGACACTTGCAGTAGCAATGGGTGCCAGGCCCAGGTCTGAAGCTCCCTCATGAAGATATTGAAGGAAGAGGGCTCAATGGCACTCTCCAGAGAGACAGCGACATATGCATCCATTCATTGCAGCTCACTCGTGCTGGGCACAGGCTGGTCGATGTAATCATTTTCTGGGCTGTCACAGTCTATAAGGTGTTCTGCAGGTCGTAAGAAACTTCCTGCAATGTGTTGCAAATGCGGATGATGGACTCCTCCCATTTATCCATCATCTCAACCATGTGCGTGGAAATCATCTCCAGAGCCTGCACATGAGATTGATTGGTCTTTTGGAGACTGGGTCTCTGTGATCTTGATCCCCAGGCTCCTCAACTGGGTGCAGTCATTGCTCCCCCTCAGTGGAAGAATGACACTCTTTGCTGTTCCATTCACAGAGCCTCATTCTCACTAGTGCTCGGTGACTCACCCCGTGACAACCTTTCCCACTGTCTTATTCCTTGTGAATGGTTGTCTCTGTGCTGGTTCTTGCACAGCTAAGATAAGATGTTAGGATGGAGTTGGTAAGGACCAGGTGGCAGCAGCTGTGGATCTGGAAGTGCTCAGGCAGTCATTGGAGTGCCCTCTTCATTCAAGGCGACCCCCCCTATGATGTGAAAGGCAGAAGAGCTTGTTTAGCTGTGCACACAGTGGGGGTAATTTTAACTTTCGGTGATGGTGTAAAACGGGAGATATAAGTTCGGCTGCACATTATACTTTTCTGACTTTTCTTTGCATTGACTTCAATGGAAAAGAAAATCTGGTGGGTTTTATAATGAGCGGCTGATTTGTTATCACTCATTTTACACCATCGCCAGAAGTTAAAATGACCATCGCCCCCAAATGACATTTTCCCTTGAAGAAATAGTGGGTGAGTGTAAAGGCACAGTGATACTTTAAGAAATCGCAAGAGGCTGGAATTATATACGGTGAGGCTTGCCCAGCTTTTATCAACCTTTTCTTCCCAGCTCACCTCCAGCCCCATGCTCTCTTGTCCATCTGCCTATTAAGCCTAATGCCTCTTCTTCCTGTGGACTCAGGGTTTCCAGTGATGGTGGTCCTCCATTGGTTGTCCTTCTGTGGCACTGGTTGTGTGCCATTTTTTTCTTTGGAGGGTGAAAAGGCAATGTTACAGACCTGTGAGACTTGCACCATATGAGATAATGCACGCTATGATGATGACAGATGAAGTTACATTGTTCCTTTGAAAGAAGTGTCCTTGAGAAAAGTGGCCTTTGTGCCCCTGCCAAAGTTAAATTTCACCTCCATTGTTTTTTTAATATTTTGACAGATTGGCGTCCTTGTCTAATGGTGGATGGGCACAGTCATGGGCTGGTGGGCACCGGAGATGCACCCAAAGTTGGGCTGCATGGCCTGTTCCCTGTAAATGAGGTGCCCACCCACAGACTTCACAAACTCTGGCAGGGTCTATGCTGGAAGGCACCGTTGCTTAATCGCGGCATGACTGCATAACAGAATTTTGGGGCCAATCACTAATAAAACTCTTAAAACGTCCACAGTCAAAATTGCTCCTGTGAAAAATCCAGCAAGTCACTCCTTAACAACTCACTTGTTGAAAGCCCACAACATGCCTAACTTTCAGCAGCCATTTTATATGGGCCATCTGAGAACACAGTACATTCTCTGCAATAACATTGAGGAAACAGGCTGGTACACATTATCATGCCTTAAATATATTACAGTATTTAAGTTAAGCTCTCACATTCTGTGTAAGAGCACTTTGGGCTGATCGAAATTGCCATCTAGAAGGTTACACTCTGCACTAATCAGTCAGGGATTGAGGTAAACAAGCACCCACCTGATTTCCCAGCCACAGATTGCACATTTTGCACTGGTGGGACCAAATCCATCAACTGGAAAATACGTTCTTTTATCACTAATTCATGGTTTGTTTTACTACGGTTTGATTTTTTAATTATGCGTATTTATTTTAATTGACCCACTGCAACATTATGCTTTTGGAATGAGTCATCTAAAATCTTGGAAGTCCAACAATTTTGTAAGCACAAAACAACAGAAAATATTATAGGCTTTTAGAGAAAAATAATCTCAGTTGGTGAGGAAATGTGGGTGTTGCTGCCACTTGTGCACCTTTGAAACACTCCCCCCAAGTTTCCTTCTGCTTTTTGAGCCTTCCTGTTGAGTCCTTTCTGGTCTCATTTGCATATGTCAAAGTGCGAATGAGCGGCGTGGTTGCTTGTGAGTTTCTGGGATTTGCACTGCTATTGCACTCGGGGTAAGTCAGACTGAGTTACATGAGTCACAGTAGCTGCTGGGATCACCTGGTAAAGGGCTTTGTGAGCTTGAAGAGTCTGAGAAATAAGGGGTAGATTTTCAACTTGTTGTCCGGGCATAAAATTAGCGTTGTGATTCGACCGCCCGTTATAGAAACGGCCAGATTTCCATTTCCATTGAAGTCAATGAAAATCAGGCGGAGTGTAAAATGGGCTGCCGATGAACTATTGCCTGTTTTGGATATTGTCCAAGTTGAATTTCACCTCCTTTGTAAACTGATTTCTGCAGCTCGGAAACACTTTTTGAACTTTTTTTTTGCACTTTCTTTACAAAGACCTGCACTTGTCCTAACTGTCTCTCACAGGGTCAGCCCATCATAAGATTTCGGGCAACTCCCCGCGCAGTCAGAGGATCTCAGGAGCTATTGTGGCTTTCTCTATGGGCGTACCACTCTATACCATTAAATAGGAGGAAGAGGAGGAAAGGAGGATCAGGCATCATTCAAGGAGAATGCAGCCCCATCAGGGATTACCCACTCTACCCCCCAACAAATATACAGCACAGGTCATATTATACCTCTCTGTATAAGAGTACACTTTATCAAAGAGACAATAGGACATCTCTGTGACCTGCTAGGGGAAGACTTGAAGCTACGTTCATATGCTCTCTCAGTGGCTATGAAGGTGACTACTGACCTTAACTTCTATGGCACAGTATTATTTTAGGCAACCACCTGGGATGTCTGCAAGATCAGCTAGGGAGCAGCACAGGCATGCATTCGGCAGGTCACTGATGCCCTTTACAGCAGAGCAGCCCAATTCAAAACCTTTGGAATTACAGCAAGTCAGCAGAGTGATAGGCTCATACAGGTTTATGGGATAACTGGCTTCCCCACGATCCAGGATGCAATCAATGGGGGAGCACCCACGGATAGGGAGGGAAGCTGCAATATGTTCCAGGTTGGGTGTCAAGAATAGTGATAGCCTGCTGTGCCCTTCACAACTTTGCCTTTCAGGAAGGGTTGTGCTTGACTTGGCTAAGAAGGAGCCCTTGCCACTGGTGGATCCAGAACTACTTGGAGCAGACCATCAGGATGACATGCACTTAAAGGAGTCCTTGCTGACTGCTACAAGGAACATCAGAGAACAGATCATCTTGGAAGTCTTTTCCCCTGACCAACTCAGTCTATCTTGGACACCATAGCCTGACCTCCTTCTCTCTCACTTTCAAATGAAGAGACATTCCCTCAATCCACTACCCACCTGACAAACATGACAACACATCAGCTCTCTTTACCTTGACATGACAGTGGGTTACCTTGTCAGCCCTGGTATGAGTCCACGGGTGCTAGGCGCTCTGTCGTTCCTCACCCAAGTGGCCATTATTCATGTATAAGTGTTAAGTGTATTGGCAGGACATTTGATGATGGGAGAGGAAAGGGGAAGTGGTAGTTATAAATGCATGTGCACTTCCGGTAGAGGTTGATTAATGGTGATCAAGAGTGGAAATCTGCCCCATTCTCTGGTCACCTGTTGGCTGATCAGCATGAGGGCCTGATTTGAATTTCGGGCCCCTGGTCTCTGAGATACAAGGGAAGCACCTAACATCTGACGATGAAGTAAAGAAATGCCATAAATCTGATTCTTAGTGTTAGGGGACTGATGATGTGGAGATGCCGGTGATGGACTGGGGTTGACAACTGTAAGGAATCTTACAACACCAGGTTATAGTCCAACTGTTTTATTTGAAAATCACAAGCTTTCGGAGGCTTTCTCCTTCGTCAGGTGAGCGAGAGAAAGCCTCCAAAAGCTTGTGATTTTCAAATAAAACAGTTGGACTATAACCTGGTGTTGTAAGATTCCTTATATTAGAGGACTGAGTTATGAGGACACCACCACCCACCACCACCACCACCACCACCACCACAACAACAACAACAACAACTTGCATTCATATAGCACCTTTAATGTAGTAAAACGTCCTAAGGCACGTCACAGAAGCGTTATCAACTGAGCCACATAAGGAGATATTATGACAGGTGATGAGGTAGGTTTTAAGGAGCGTCTTAAAGGAAGAGAGAAAGGTAGAAAGGCAGAGCGGTTTAGGGAGGGAATTCCAGAACTTAGGGCCGAGGCAGCTGAAGGCACGGTCCCCAATGGTGGAGCGATTAAAATCGGGGATGTGCATGAGGCCAGGTGTGGAGGAGCGCAGAGATCTCGGAGGGTTGTAGGGCTGGAGGAGGTTACAGAGATAGGGAGGGGCAAGGCCACGGAGGGATTTGAAAACAAGAATGAGAATTTTAAAATCAAGGCGTTGCCGGACCAGGAGCCAATGTAGGTCAGCGAGCACAGGGGTGATGGGAGAATGGAACGGTGCGAGTTAGGATACGGTCAGCAGAGTTTTGGATGAGCACAAGTTCATGGAGGGTGGAAGGTGGAAGGCCAGCCAGGAGAGCTTTGGAATAGTTGAGTCTAGAAGTAACAAAGGCATGGATGAGGGTTTCAGCAGCAGATGAGCTGTGGCAGGGGCAGAGACGGGCAATATTACGGAGGTGGAAGTAGGTGGTTTTGGTGATGGAGCGGATATGTGATCAGAAGCTTGTCTCAGGGTCAAATAGGTTGCCAAGTTTGCGAATGGTCTGGTTTACCCTCAGACAGTGGCCAGGGAGAGGGATGGAGTCGGTGGCTAGGGAACGGAGTTTGTGGCGGGGACCAAAGACAATGGCTTCAGTCTTCCCAATATTCTAGGAAAATTCAAACTCTTCAGCCTTGAAAAGAGATTAATGAGGGTACCTTATAGAGATATAGAAGACACCAAACAGAATAGAAAAGTTAAATCTGGAGCACTACTTCAAGTTAATCCATGACGGTAGGCCTTGGGTATGAAAGTATAAACTAGTAAGCCAAGCTAACATAAAACAGAGCAAGTCATGCAGCAACTAATATAGGAAACTGATATTTTGAAATTTGTCAGTGAATATAAATAAGCAGCTTGGATTATGTAAAATAAATGTAAAAATGTGAAATCTAGATAGCATGGGAGGCACTCTCAGCCCTCTTCTAACATGGCTTGTTTTTTTTAGAGGTTGTGGGTGGACAGGATTGCTGTGACATGAATTTGCTGTACTCCTACACCTCCACTTAACGTGAATTATTCATAGGTGAATAGCTCTTAATACTCCTGTCACCAAAGCTGACCTCAGAGTGTGCACTTAGTGGGAAGAGGAAACAGATTTTAAAAACTGACACATTGTCTTCACACCCCTCCCTCCCCCGCAATAAGATATGTTGAAAAAGCAAGAAAGATAATATTGGGAAACATACTCCTTTAAAACATTGCGTTACTAAAACGTTTGTCAATTTCAAATTTTCTACCATGAAACACTCCACTTAAATAAGAAATAACTGCAGTCTATCAGAAGGAATCATGGTTCAGTAGCTGGGGTCAGCACAGATACAGAAGCACACTGAAAGAATGAAGGCAGTGAAACCTTGGAAGTGGCTAAAGAGAAAAGCTCATTAAAGATATTGTATGCATGAAAGACGCTCGTGAAATTCGCATACAATTGCTGTCATTTTGAAGACTTCTTTCCTTTCATTTAAGACTATTGTCAGGCTGATGTGTTAAATTGTGGGATTTCTCTGCTGTACTTTTTGGGCAGCATTCACTAAGGTAACACTGGAGCGAGGAGTTCAAAAAGCAAGAAAAAGCTGCAAATAGTCATCAGCAATGCAGACCTGCAAAGGAAGGGAGAAACATCATACCCTAGAAGTTAAAGAATGAGTGTCAATCTGAGAATATACTTAAAACAAACCACACAATTTTGATTGATTTTGACATATATTTGTTATTCACTCAATTGTTTAATACACGACACCACAGGGAGAGTGGAATGATAGCACCCAGATTTGCTTCCTTGGTAGCTGTGATATAGGACTCAATTTTAAAAGGGCAGCGGGATGGCAGCAGGGGAGGGGGGGTCACTTCCTGAGCATTTCCTCACCTCCCCATTTGTGACCCCATCACTACCACTCACCCCGATCCTGATCCCACGTGATGTCTCTGTCTCATACTCACCCTCTGATGCACCTCTTTCACGGTCAGCCTCACTCAAAGCAATGCATTCACCATCACTCACTCACATGTCTGTACTTTCTCCCTTTCTAGGAGAAGAGAGTGCAAAATGCCCGCGAGAGGGCGAGGACTGGAGGGGGGCCACAACAAATAGTGGTCCTCGCAAACACGTAGGAGGAGGCCCCGCAGAACAGCTGCACCCTCGAGTGCCTGTCCATCGGGAACGCCGAGACTGGCACCTCACAAACGTCTGGTGACACAATTTTAACATTCATCACACACAACATGAATTGATGTTAACAATGCTTGCAATGTGGAACACCTCAGCATGCTCATCGCAACATGACACATCTGTGATGATGCTTAATATTGCCTTCTGTTCTCTTACAGGCCCTTCAATGACCACAGTGACAGCAGAGGGCGATTCCTCAGAGGACGTGCCGGCTTCTGAGGTTGGACTGTCACATCTTAGCGAGCCATCCACCAGCGCAGATACTCTCACCTTCATAGTCAGTTACTTGGACAGGCATCTGGTGAGTCACCACACACAAGTGAGCACAAGCAGACACTGGTGGCAGGGGCAGCTGTGGAGAGTCTGTGTCGGTGGGCGCACTCCTCTCCAGGCTCTGCTTAGCTGGACGCAGATGCTGAACCCCGGGGGCCTACCCTTAAAAGGAGAATGATTGAGGGACAGCAGTGAGGTACTGGAAGAGGTGCACAGAGGATGGAGGAGTCCAACTACTGCATTAGAGGAATGGTGGCACAGGTTCAGGAGGGAATCTCTGAGATAGTGTCACAGAGATGTGAGGGAATCTCTGAGATAGTGTCACAGGGACGTGCGCAACTGTCTGAGATAGTGTTGCATGTAACTGCTGAAATGTCTGAGATAGTGTCGCAGGTAACTGTGGAAATGTCTGAGATAGTGTCTCAGGTAAGAGTGGGAATATCTGCGATGGAGAGAAGGCTATCCTCCGTTAGATTCCCTTCGAATGAATGAATCATGGCAGCAGCCAGGGAATCTGGCGCACACATGAAGAAATCTTTTGCTGTGGTCACAAATGAGCTGAGTGTTGATGGAGCGATACCCCTTTCTGTTGATGAACAGTCTTGGCTCACATGGATGTGCTCGGATTGCTATATGCGTGTAATCGATTGCACCCTGTACACGTGGGAAGCCAGCCACAGAGTGGAATTCCATTGCCCTCTCTGTCTGGCTGAGGTCGTGCGTGGGGAAGTTGACGTATTGTGAGGCCCTGTGAAACAAGCCGTCGGAGACCTGCCTTATGCACTTGTGTGCAGATGACATGTTGTGCCTGGCGAGGATGGTGATGTTGCTTGTCCTCGGATGTAGTGGTGAATGCAGTCATCGCGCCCACCGATCTTGATGGTGTCAGTTTGAGGGAGTCCGAAAAGTTAGTAAATATGTGTAAACAGAACAATTCTGAGTGGAAACCAAGAATTTTCAGTCTAAACACAAAGATCTCCCAGCCAAAAGTTTGTCTGAGAGAACTGAGTGCCCGGCTGCAATAACTGACCTTTTATCCCCATCTGTCAAACAGGGATTTAAATGTCCAAATGGCTGTCGGCTGAAACACGACTTCTTCACTATGGCGTGTTTCACACAGCAGAGGAAACACGCTGAGGCAGCGTTGAAATTGCTTGCCTTCATTGTAAATTGCATTTATTCATTTTTAAACTACTTCAACTCGTTCAATTGCTGCTTTAAATACCCGGAACTCCTGCAATTAATGCCAGCGGGAGTTCTGGGTTCGGAAACGGCGTGTGGACCCAGATGAGTCTGGGTCGTGTGCGTTCTTCAGCGTGTTGGATTCAGGGTTTCTGCCGGCTCTAAAAAAACTATTTTCTTTGCCGCCTCCACCGCCCCTAACGCACCTGGACTTTGCTTTTAAGATTGAGCCCATACTCTTTTTCTTGTGAGAAAACAGCTACACTAAATATATTTGGGACTTTGTGTTAACATTTATTTAACACCATTACACTCAAAAACTTTCTCCAATTAGTCCCTCAGTGATAGCACAAATATTCGGTATTTGGCAAAAGAAAAATCAAATAATTAACACAAATAATAGGAAACAGCAAGGTATTGAAGTTAATTATTTTTTTTAACGATCATTTTTAAAAAGGGACCAGATGGTGAGACTCCCCCTTGAAAGAATTTACCAAATTATGTTTTCTGGAACAAGCAAATAGCACATTATGGCCCTAAAATTCTATGGAGGTTCTACCTGCTAGAGTTATAGCAGGAGCCTGATAGAAACCTTCATGGAATTTCAGGGCCAATTGGTTTAATACAAGATTCTATATAATATATGGATATCTATTGTAAAAGCATTGTGAGGTAATGGTTGGAAGGTACCGGAGTATCTGTTCCAATTCTAACCGTTCTATCAGAACCTGGAGGTTCTAATCGGCGCCAACTCCAGCTTGGACATAGTCCTTCAGATTTGCATTGAGAAAGGACAAAGAGCTCTTTGGTCTTTCTCGTCCTCCTTGTATGACAGCAAATAACAATGCAGGTTAAGCTTGTGGCAAATTAGACATGTCCTAATAGCTTTCCTTCATGGTTCAGAACTCCTAAGTATACTACAGAAGGTCTTCCTCCAGTCCTTCTCCAGGACCATGCAAATTAGGTCGATTTATGGCAAAAAGGGCAATGGGCTGCAGGTCTGACGCACCAGCCTACATTGACCCATCACTTAGTACCCTAGAAGGATAGTCAACTTCATGGTGGGCATACCTCATTGCCTGAGCCCCTCTCATGAGCACCTGGATTAAGCAACTAGTGATGAGTAATCCTGACATGTAACATTGTATTTGGACATCTGGAACATCAAGGTGGCTGACATGACATAAGCTGTGCTATGTTGGTCCTTCCATTACGCTGAAGACAGATGTCCATTGGATAGCTGATGAGGTAATTCTGAGACTTAGGGCAACTGTTGCTGGAAGGTGTTACCTGATGGCCAGGTATGAAAACACATACTCTAATATCCAGGACTCGGTACCTACCATCGTTGGGTCGCAAAAAGGCAGGCAGCTACTCCTGATACATTGCACTCCCAAATGGTGGAACTATCATTCCATGAAGTATAATGTGTGTTCATGCTATAGTCAGGAGGATGGTGGTAATGCACACATACATTTTGTGGTCTGCTTACCATTAGCTAATGAGAGACTCTGGATCTGGCTGTGCACAAGGCTTATTAAAGGCTTGATTATTATATTAACGGGAAGGTACTCATAATGTAGTCCCAAGGCCAGAGTAGTGCCCAATAGGCTACGTATCCATTTAAATGGCACTGCAAGACAGATCTATTCCTTTCATATGGAACCTTGTTGTTAAGGATTTATTGATGTTTATCCTGTATCTCTTAGCATCTCATTGTTTTTGTGTCAATTTGCTTTTGTTTGATAAAGGAGGTTTGGGGAACTTCTTGGATCCTTCCTGACAGCTTTTTAAAACTGTGTTGATCTCTTATCTGTGCCTATTTGCACAGCTGAAGCTGTGAGTGAAACTCATTTATGAACAGCTATGAGTATACCTATGGGCATCCCTCTTTATTTGCACATTCTGTAGGTGGAGTATCAGAGGATGTATGCTAGACAGGTTCGTTTGCATTGTAGATGCTCTATATGGACCTGTACTTACATCGTCACTTGTGTACAGAGCTAGGCTCTCATAACGGAACCTGACTGAAGGCACCTGCCAGTGCAGACTTAAATTGCCAAAATACGACATAACAGAACTATGAACTTTTCTGCAGTCAGACCTGGAAAATATTTTCAGTACCGGGACCATTCTGTTAGTGTCCGTGAAGTTTACAGTGCATTGAACTCTTAGGCGGCAGATTTCTTCCAGGCAAGTGCGGGATGTCTCTGTCACATTTCTTAGCCTTCAGTGCACACTGCAGAAAACTGATGGATTGGTTGCCAGGGACAGTGAATTCAGCAATTTTGCTTTGGAAAGCAACCAGCAACAGGAAAGAGCCTTCCATTTCTATCAAGTGACAAGATTCCTACAAGTGCAGGGCATCATTCACTGCAGTCATGTGGTCATACACCCTATCCCCAATTTGACTCCATTCATGAATAGAAAGGCCAATCGCTCCATAAATGTGCAAGTTCTCTGTAACAATAGGAACAGAATTATGCACATCAATGCCAGTTACCTTGGCAGCTGCCATGATTCCTTCATCTTATAGCAGGCAACAGTGCTAATGCCGGTATTATTTGAATGGCCAAGGAAACTCTAAGGACGGTTCCTGTGGGACCAAAGATATGCGCTCCACCCATGGCTGATGGCACTGTTGCCTCACGGACTAGAGCTAAGGAAAGGTGAAGTGCAAACCATGAGGTCCACCAGCCTCATTATGGAAAACACCTTCATTATCTTCAAACAACAATTCTGATGCCTGGAAAGAATAGGGGAAATGCTACTATATAGCCCAGGCAAGGTCACCAAGATTATTGCTGACTGCTGTGTATCTGCTCATCTCTGCCCTGCAAATGGGCCTTACCATGGAAAAGGCAGGATATGAAATGCATAAATGATGCTAACTATGAGACAGAGGAATTGGCTGCACAATGTTCAACACAGTCTGCAAGAGTCATCGGGCAGGGTTTAATTAATCAAATTTTTACTTGAATACGCTTCCAAAATACATCAGCCATCTCCATATGTGCCCTAAACCCATCCCTCCATCTAGCCCAGCCTTACATATAGACCCAGAAATGCAACATCATTTCTCCACAGCTACCTTCATGCTCTTCATCCCAAAACAACTGGCAGGCCACATCAGACATTGAGTCGATCCCCTTTTTATTAACCCTCACAGTGTGTAGTACAGATGTGTTTGGTTTATTTTGTCCCAGTGCTACTCCTTAGTGAAAGTGTAAGGCATGTGTCTTCTATTTCCTTAATAAGTACTTCTTCCAAGTGTTCCCCCAGTAGGTGGAAGAAGTGAGGTGAATGGTTGCTGAATGTTAATGTCCTACCAGCATATGCAACACTTTATGCGCCAGGATCTGCATTATCTGCCGCATACTGAAATAAGCTATATGGATAGTGGGCATTTAGAAGAGCATCCTGTTTACTGGTTTACTTGTATTTAAAGGTTAAAAGCAAATGCATTCAATTAACAAATTCTACTTTATTAATTTAAGATGCTGTGTGGACATTTTGACAGCTTCCCAAAGATAGTTGTGAAATTTCCACAGTCCTCCACACTGATATGTTCC
Source organism: Heptranchias perlo (assembly GCF_035084215.1). NCBI lineage: Eukaryota > Metazoa > Chordata > Chondrichthyes > Hexanchiformes > Hexanchidae > Heptranchias > Heptranchias perlo. The sequence goes on from NC_090328.1 coordinate 81,349,574, forward strand.
TGACCAAACTCATTTTTAATTATACATGCTTTCTGAAATGCCTACGGCCAATGAAGCAGAATGTTGGTTCACTTTGATTTTGATCATTTGAAACATCCCCTTTTTTAGACCATTGAAAGAGATAATGCTTGTGGCTGCATTTTTTGGGAGTAGAACTTAGATATTCAGAATAGTTGCTTTGTTGTTTTAAAAGGAAGACCACATTCACTAAGCCCAGGAGAAACTTAAGTGGCTGATCTGACCTCATAAACCTAAATGTTTTATTATATAGCAATTGCCTGAAGGGAGTACAACTGCAGAAAAGAAGTACAGGAGCAAATTGGACTTATATAAGGACAGGGAATGGGATTAAAAGAAATGCAGGGCACAGCAAAGCATGACACAAAAATTAAAGTAAAATATTCTATTAACTGACATTTAGGTTTCTTAAATCAGTATTTCTGCAAACATGTTTTTTTTCTGTGTAGAATACAGCTAATCCCACTTATTAGCTTTTGCTGTTAAATCTGCAGCTTGCCAAACGAACGGCAATCACTTGGTGCGCAAATGACATTTTGGCAGAGTTTTAAACCATGTGTGTGGAGCTTTGCAGCTTTCAGCAAAATGTGAGAAGAGCAGCAGGCAGTGACTGCCAAAATTCAGCTCTGATAGCTGAAGATGCCAATAACTAAGCTGGCCCACAACAGGGACCAATATTTTAGTTGTGACTAAATAAGGTTTTTTCCCCGAGAGACTGCAACAAAATGTCAATTTATAACTCTTAAGAACAGTCTGGTGTTTTAGGTCAAGTACAAAGACCATCATGATTCAAGGGGTGATGTTGTCACCATGGTAGAGGGCCTAACACTGAAAGGGCACTGCAATCTATAAGTTGCATAGAAAGACCAGATACTGTAGATACCTCACTTTGGAGGTGTCTTAAATGTGTCTTTTCACAGGCTGATGCTTTTTTCTACAGCTAATCAAATATTTTGTGAGGAGATTTTTGATTAATACTGATGATATAATAAATAATCCTTAATAGGTTTCCACATTAGCAGGTGGGGGAGGGATCATTTTGGCCCCACCACTGGTGGCCATGTCTTCAGCTGTCTAGGCCATTTGCTCTGGAATTCCCTCCCTAAACCTCTCCGCCACTCTACCTCTCTCTCCTCTTTTAAGATGCTTCTTAAAACCTACTTCTTTGACGAAGCCTATCCTAATATTGCCTCAGGCGGCTTGGTGTCAAATTTGTTTTGATAACGCTCCTGTGAAGCACCTTGGGACATTTTACTATGTTAAAGGCATTATATAAATGCAAGTTGTTGTTGCAAGAGGTGTCTGCTCCACATGACACCTAACGATGGGCAGGAGTATAGATCACAGTCAATAACTATATTTATCTGCAATAGTCAATGTTCCATTGAGAAAGAACCATACTGTAATCTAAAACAAAACTAATGATGTAATTTAAAAGGCATCTGGTGGTAATTGAAAACCAGCAATCTGCACTGTTGTGAGAATTCTCAGAGGGTTTCCAGGCTCACACAGGTGAGGAATCAAAGCCAAATCATAACTTGGCTCATAAAGCACGACTGGTAGCTATAAACATACAAGTAAGGTGGCTAAGGACACAAAAGAAATGTCGCTAATGTTGCAGTAACATTTTCTCCAGGATTCTTTGAAGTTTTCAAGGCCTACAGAAGAGGATAATGAGATTCCAATGTCCTATAACTGGTTCAAGGTCCCAAACCCTCATTGCCTATACCCCTCAGGTTGCAAGTGTTGGGCTTTTTGCAGTAGATAAACCTGAAACATCTGGGGCGTGATTTTAACTAGGAGGCAGGTTCTCGGCGGGATGGGGGGGTCAATAATCGGGTGGGAAACCCGGAGAAAAAAATCGTGCTGTTTCCCACGCAATCGCGACTCAATTGGAGCCACTTAATTCAGCTTCTGGGTTTCGCGTCCTCAAGCTGCTCAGTGGGTGGACTGCACACCTGTATGACGCGTTTAAAGCCTACTATTTAAAGGGATATTCCAGTAATGCATTTGGAAGAAGAAAGGAGGAATAAATGAGTGGGGAACGTCGTAGAGCGAAGCCAGCACCTAGATTCTCCGACGCCGCCCTGGAGACATTGCTGGACACAGTAAGAAGCAGGAGGGAGGTGCTGTTCCCAGCAGACTGCAGCAAGAAACCAGGTGTGTCACCAAGAAGGCGTGGTTGAAGGTAGCAGATGAGGTGACCAGCAGAAGCACAGTGCTCCGGTCATAGCTTCAATGCAGAAAGAGATTTAATGAACTAACCAGGTCAGGTAAAGTGAGTACAGTGATTGATTGACCTGCATTCTGTGGTGAACAGTACTCCCCTCACACTGCCCTGCGAAGCCTACTCCTCACACCCACTTAAGGCTCAGTCTCGACTCACCTTCACTTTCTGTGCACTTCTTCACCACCCTTCCCATTTGTGCACCCACCTCTCCCACTCACCCCAATCCTGATCCAATGTGATTAATCTGTCTGATAGTCACCCTCTGAAGCATCTGCTTCATTGTCATCCTGACCCAAAGCAATGCATCCATCGGGTGACCCCATCACCCTCACTCACTCACACGTCTGTACTTTCCCCCCTTGTAGGAGAAAAGAGCGCAAAATGCAAGGGAGAGGGCGAAAACTGGAGGGGACCTCCACAATTAGTGGCCCTCACAGATGCGGAGGAGGAGGTCATAGACATAAGCCGGACGGCGAAGTGCCTGGCCGCCAGGGATGCCGAGGCTGGCACCCCATAAACGTCTGGTGACAGAACTTTAACATCCCTCACACATCATGGATTGATCTATTATCAATGATTGATCTGTTGCACACCTCAGTATGCTCATCGCAACATTTCTTCTGTGATGATTATTATTACTGTATATTCTCTTCCAGGGGCATCACGGACCGAAGACGTGGTCGAGGGCGGTTCCTCAGATGAGCCCCCTGCCTCTGAGGGCGCACAGTCACATCTTAGCGAGCTATCCACCAGCGCAGATACTCACACCTCGATGGGTCCTGTTAGACAGGTAGTTGGGTTGTCATCTGGTGAATCAACACACACAAGTGAGCATGAGCAGACACTGGTGGCAGGGGCAGCGGTGGAGAGTCTGCGTCGGTGGGCGCACTCCTCTCCAAGCTCTGCTCAGCTTGGCACAGATGCTGAACCCTGGGGGACATCCTTGAAAAGAAGAATGATAGAGGTACAGGAGCAACTTTGTGAGGGAATGGAAAACGTATCATGCACACTCTCCACAATGACGGAGAGGATGGAGGGGTCCAAGTCTATCGCTAGTGGATTGGCGACGCAGGTAAGTGCGGCAATATTTGCGATGGAGAGAATGGCAGCCTGCATTGAGCTTCAAGCATGGCTCACAAATGGGTCCATTCAGGCCCTGACAACGGCAAGTGGACTCAGGGTGAAGTACATTCTGCTGCCTTAGACAGGCAGACAGATACACTAGCACTGGCCTTACAAGGCATCACACATGTCCTCCAAACTGTTGTCCAGCAGAGTGGTAGGAGTGAAGTGGCTGTGGCCCAGGAGAGGGATGATGGTGAAAGAGCTCATGGAAGTGGGGACACCACTCAAAGCGCTTCCATGTCTCACCCCTTGCCCCCCTCTCAACCAGTACCCGTAATGCTGCCTCCTCTCCGGATGGCCGAGTCTGCCCCTGCACAGGTGCAGGTGGAGCAGTCTTTGGAGGGGCCATCACGGGCTCCAAAACACAGAGGTTGTAGGTCGAAAGCATCTAAGTAGTCCGGGCATGAATCTGAGCAACCTGCCACTACCTCTGCTGCAGCCACAGGGGATGCACCACGTAGAAGTAGTAGAAAGAGAAAGTCAATGGTTTTGTAATCACCAAGGGTGTGCACAAGGGTGTCTGACAGACTGTCATGTTTTTCATTTCTATTTGGTTTATGTTAACATCATATTAAATGTTATAATTCTCACCACCACTGCCACGTCTTACCCATTCTTGAGTCCCTTTTGTGAAAGAGCCCTTACATGTGGTTGCTCATGATTTGTGCGTGGAAGAGGGCCGGGATGTTGGATTCAGGCAGAATGAGTGTGCCACATTCCCAGGCAGCTGCCTGGGAATGTGGCACACTCCTGCAGAAACCTCTTCTGATGGTCGCAAACCAGCTGTGCATTGATAGAGTGATATCCTTTTCTGTTGATGAACAGTCCTGTCTCATGTGGAGGTGCTCAGATTGCTAAGTGTGTGCAATCAATTGCGCCCTGTACCCGTGGGAAGCCAGCCAGAGAATGGAAACCCTCTGCCCTCTCAGTCTGGCTGATGTCGTCGATGGGGAAATTGACGTAGTGGGATGCCCTGACAAACAAGCCATCCATCACCTGTCATATACACTTATGGGCAGATGACTGAGAGATCCTGGTGAAGTCACCGGTGGAGCCCTGGAATGATCCAGAGGTGAAGAAGTTGAGGGCAGTGGTGACTTTAACTGCGATGGGCAATGTGTAGCCACCAGGCCCAGCCGGGAGCAGCTCTCCATGAAGGAGCCTGCAGATGTCTGCAACCACCTGGGGATTCAATCTGAGCCTTCATTGGCACTGCTGCTCATAAAGGTCCAGGAAGCTCAGCCTTTGCCTGTAGACCCTCTCACGAGAGTAGTGCCTCCTGTGACCTCGGCCCCTCCGGTGTTCCCCTCTCTGCTCTTCTGCAGGTCACTGTGGTGCACCTCTGTCTTGTGGAGCTGCAACTCCCAGAACTGGTGTGGATGGTGCTGTGTCTCCTTCTCAGATGTACTGCTGAATACATCCATTGCACCCCCCCATCCTGATGGTGTCAGTTTGAGGGGGTCCAAAATGCAGGCAAATATGTCTGAACAGAAGAATTCTGAGTGTGAACAAAGAAATCTGACTCTAAACACTAAGAACTCCCAGCCAAAGATTTGTCCGAGAGAACTGATTGTCCTGCTGCAAAATCTCACCTTTTATCCCCATTTGTCAATCACTGGTTTAAATGTCCAAACGGCTGTCGGCTGCAACTCATCTCCGTTTCCATGACGTGTTTCAGAGGCCAAGGGAAACACGTTCAGGCAGAATTAAAATCATTTGTCTGCCTCAATTCCCACAAATTTAATTGATTTAAGAACTTCAACTATCTTAATTCCGCCTTTAAATGTCATCCCACTGGTTTTAATTGCCGACGGGACTTTCGGGTTTCCGAAGTGCGCACGCACGCAGATGTGTCTGGATGAAACTCATTTTTTAAGTGCGTTGGAGCTGGGACTCATTCCCGCTCCCAACTTTTACAATTTTTACTGCCCCCCGCCCCCCCGGACCCCAACCCACCTGTTCTTCAGGATTAAAATCATGCCACTGGTGTGAGACAAGGCATGATGAACATGCAGAATTGAACCAAAATAGAATTGAATGAACTGAACTCAGGAACGCAAACTCCAGGTTTAGGGAGCCCCATGGCCTGTCATTTGCCTTATAAGGGGTGGAAGGAGGTTCAGCCACTTATAAGACAGCCAGGAAACTCCTAGAAATGGCGGAGACCTGGTAGTTACTCTGGTGCATACAGGTAAATATACTGAAAGTTATGCAGAAAATATGGGACAGTACCTAATCTAAAAAAAATGTCCAATCATCATTGGGGAGCATTATTACTACTACAGGGCTGGGCTGACACCTTGCCTGAGGAAATTCATTTGGTCTTGGTACTCATGCTGGGTATAGGAGGAGTGAAACCTATGCCTGTCTTTCAGCTTGGTATCTTATTAACATATATTTGTGTTGTAAAAATGGCACTTATGGGCAACACAGACTAGAATTTATAATTATTCTTGAGGTCAAAAACATTTCTAGGCCCCTGTGATTTGATTCATCACTAAGTGGCAATTTGTAGGACTGTGAAGTTTAGTGAATAGTGACACGTATATTAATTAGAGGTGACACACCTCCAAACTAAAGTAAGATCAGTATTCAGTGAACGATTCACAGGCAGACTGATCCTTCCCACACACATCTTTAAAGTATTGTCACATTCTGCATAATGATAGTTATGGGGAAAAAAAATCTATTTTAATGGATTCATGGACTGGTTGAAAATATAGGTCTTGGAGTATTTTACTCTTCAGGCGATATTTTGGAAAAAAATTGAATTGGTGCATTGCTGACTGCTGTGAATTTTACCACTTAAATATATTTTTCATTTCTAACATTTTTAAAGAGTAAGTGGAGGTGTATGGCACTAACATCCATCTCTGACGAAGGTGCTTTGAATCCACCTCAGCCATTTTTTTTACATTTAGTCCCTTGAGAAGGCAGTGATAGGTCTTTTATGAAGCAATTGTTTCGTACAACTGAGTGGCTTACTAGGTCACTTCAGAGGGTATTAAGATTCAACCACATAGAATGGCTAGAGTCCCACATAGTCCAGACCAGGTAGAGGTGGCAAGTTTGTTTCCTTGACGAACATTACTGAACTAGTTGGGATTTTAAGACAATCCTGCAGAATTTGTGATCATTTTTTCTAGTTCTAGCCCACAAATTACCAGACTTACCAAATTTTATTTTATAATTTACAATGGTGGGATTTGAACTCGCGGTACCATAGCCACTACATTACTGTACCCGCACTCGTCACTAGTGAATAACTGGCAATTTCAAAAAATACAGCTGATAGATTAGAAAGTTATTCATTTAGCTGACACTAAAGAGGCAATTTTACAAATTTACTTACTGGGACAGTAAGATCTGCACTAAGAGCGTAAATTCATAAATTCTATCCTAAAATTCCAGAGAGGAAAAATCAGAAAATCATTTGGTGATTGTCTGACTGCATGTACGCCAGTGCCTGATTGTGGGATGTGTGCACATCTTTGGGTTTGAAGCATGGAATGGTATGTTGCCGGAAGACTCTGTGCCAGTGAACATCATGTCTGATTGTCTGCCAGCTTGGCATTATCACTCACTGTCTGAGCAGTTTCTTCTTATTGCTTTGTGTGTACATTTGGTTTTGTGAATGGTTGAGTGAGAACTGCAACATCCAATGAAATTTTTGACATTTGAATTGAATGAGGATGAGAATCTGGACGTGGAGAAGCACATCTATAAAGATGAAAAGATAGTATGAGATGGAAGAAGACCAAATCCAGTAATCTCAGCAAATTCTGTGGATAAATTGCATGATGGTGGATAGAATTCTGAAGGTAGAGCAACAAGCTGAAGTTCAAGTCTGACAACATCCACACCTTGCAGATGAAGAGCAAGATTGCGGAAAGAGCTCTGGAGGCAGAAGAAGTAGAGCTAAGCACTCTGAAAGTGTAACTAGGACATCTAAAACCCTATCTCTGCAGTAAAGTTCTTAACAATAACAGAAGTTTGTTCCAACAATTCACATTTACGGTTATGTCAAGACTGAAGGAGGTGGGAGGAGAGGCTGATGGAAAACCCAGGCCAAAGAGTACCAAGAAAATTTCCAGTTTCTCTGAACTGACAGGCTGCCTTTCACATAAATAGAATAAAGATGACAGATCTTTAACAGGTTTCCAGTGAAATAACTCAGTTGCACACCTGCTTGTTCATATATTTGATCAGCTTTGGTTAGGCAGGAGAGCTGGCAAACTAAGGATGTTGGATAGCATTGTGACAGAACAGAGATCTGTTGTTCTTAATGAGTAAACCATGATATTCTGGCCTAGAAATTGCTAAGAGTTGACCTGCTGGCACAAACTGGACACAGAGATCAATTGCTGTACCAGAACACGTAAGCCGAGGCGCAATCGATATTAGGCACTTCGCTGGCTAAGAGGCTTCGAATTTTGGGCCATAGCGTAGCTGGTAGTGGACCTCAGGTAAGTGCTTAAAGGAGAAGGCAATAGAGAGGGCAGTGACAGGAGAGAAGGGCTAATCGCAAGGGGGGGGGGGGGGCGACCAGGTTGGGGAGCGATGGGGACGGAGGTTGTCCAGGAAAGGGAGGGTGACCGGGACATCAGGACGAGGGACGATCTGGACATCAGTAGGGGGAGTCGATGCAGCGGTCAGGAGTGGAGGTTGAGGCAGCAGTCAAGAGCATTCCTGCTCCTCCCGACTCCACATTCAGGTACTTTTACAAACATCTTTTTGGTGGCAGACTGCAGCGGTCCTTATAAGGACTGCCAGTTAGGTCGCATGTAAACCTGGTTTTCCTGAACGCAGCTGGCCCAACACCTAAGCAAATGCAAAGGGCCTAATGCGTGTTTCAGGCACGGGTCCTGGATACCTATTTTTTTGCCTACACCAATATGGTGAGCGACACACTTTTGGCTTGAACGTGCACATCCTACCCGCAATATTGGAGTCTGTATAGTGCCCAGAGAACGGGCATGATGCGATCAAATTTCTAGGCCTCTATCTTTGTACATATAATTTTAATCATGCCAATGCCTAGGGATTTTTAAAACAGGATGCCAGTCTTTCCCCAGGAAAAGCTATTGTCTCATCCATTATCATCCAGGTTTGACACTGAAGTGCAGGGGCAGAGGGTTTGTCCTCCTTTTGTTTATATTGATGTCTGCAAGTACTCCATCATCAGGTTTGACTGTTTATTCAGACACCTCAGAAACTGTGACATTTATCGGTATTACACTGAAGGTAGCTGAATGGTTAAGATAAGTCTTGTTTTACAAAAGCCAACCAGGTACAAATTTTGTCTGATTCAGTATCTTCTGGTCATGGCAGACATCAGGTATTACTGGCAATCAAAATATTTTTGCGAGCCAACTCCTGTCATTGTTCTTTCTTCTGATCTTTTGATTGATAGCTCCATATTTAAGAAGCCATCATGTTGCCTATGAAACTTATTTTTGATTGATAGTTTTGTTTAATTGATCTTCCTTCATATCAACTTAACATCAAAGGGAAAGAGAACGATATAACCCAGGCTAGTAGCACTTTTTTTCAGTTCCCTTCTGCTGTACTGCTGTACAGCCTTGAGGCAAACGATAGGATTCGTGTGTTGATTGTCCAATGTAAAAACATTTCTTCATGGGCGTGTAATCCAAACTTACGAGAATTACTGCAGTTTTGGGACTTTTAAGGGTACATTTTTGAGGCCCTGTGAATAATCACTTCCACTATCTACACAATAACTGAGTGATATCCTTACCTATTTTTGTACAGCTTTACCGGATGGAGGCTGAATGACCCACGTGTGTGCAATCTTTAATGCCCTGCACCCAAGAGAAACTGTCAATATCAAACAACAAAAGAACTTTCACTTATATAGCAACTTTAGCACCTTATTACGTCCTGAGGGTGTCCCAAAGTGCTTTATATGTGATGGATTACTTTTGAAATGTGGTCTCTGTTCTTATGTAGGTAAACGTGGCAGCCAATTTGTACATGGCAAGGTCACACAAAAATCAAATAAATAACCAAGCAGATCATTTTATTTTGGTGATGTTGCTTGAGGAAGAATGTTGGCCAGGACACCAGGAGAACTCCCTTCTTTTCTCCAATTAGTGACATCACTAATGGGATGATGAGAACCTCCAAGGCTGACTCCATTGGAGTATCCGGTGTCGGAGGGAGGTTTCCTGACTTGAATATGGCTAGCAGGCATCCAGGTCGTTATGCGCACATCTCAGGTGCCCCCAGATCAGGGAGAGCGTGGGTAATGTGCCACTGGATAGCTGCTTGCAAGTACCCTGGCTGTCCAGTGCAACAAAAATATTTCAAAGGGCTTAGGAGATCGATCTGACCCATCAGCTGGCTGTGCTCTTTGTGGGGTGCAGGCCTAGGTCCAAGCTTAGACACCCAACTGGATCCCACATCTGTTGTTGAGTGGACCAGTACAACTTGTTCATCCTGACATACTAGCCATCCAGCATAACCCAAGCTGGGGCCAAGGAAATTACCCTGATCAAATGTGTGCTGACGTGGGGAGCCATGTTTGGGGCAGTTTTAGGTTTAGCCCTGAAGCTCGGTGCTGAGGCCAGGACCTGGTGTATCTGGGTCCTGGCCTAATTCCCAGGCCTCCTGCTGTCCTGCTATCACAGCGCAAAAGCCTGCAGATTTTTGGAGCCTATATGCTCAAGTCCTAGAGTGGGGCTTGAATCCATATCCTTCTGACTCAGAGGTGTGAATGCTATCACTGAGCCAAAATAACCTTGGAAGACTTACTGTCTGGACTCAGCTGCAAGCCAACTTCTGCCACCCCACACACCCCTCCTGGCACCCCCCCCCCCAACCTTGCCACCCCAGGAAAGCCCTAGAAATGTAAAAGGGTCAGACTCCTGATGATGCAGGTGTTTGCCCTTTTTCCCTGACCTTTGCACCCAGCAACTTGGGCATTTCTCAGGGAAATGGACAGGAAAATCCACCCTATGGTCACTTTAGTATCCGCAGGCAGAGCTACGGTCATGGTGGACTGTAGGGAAGGATTTCCAGAAGGGCAATGGATTCTTTACAAATATGATTATTAAAATATGTGCAGATAAGAAGTATCTTTAAAGTGTAAGCAATTCTTCACGCAAAGGGTGGTAGAAGTGTGGAACTCTCCCTCACGAAAAGCAGTAGATGCTAGCTCAATTAATAATTTTTAATCTGAGATCGATAGATTTTTGCTAGCGAAGGGTATTAAGGGATATGGAGCCAAGGCAGGTGGATGGAGTTAGGATACCGATCAGCCATGATCTCATTGAATGGCGGAACAGGTTTGAGAGGCTGAATGGCCTACTCCTGTTCCTATGTTCTTATGTTCTTTATCCAAAATTATCTTGTAATATTGTGACCTTGCCACACATTCAAATAAGTCTATGCAACTTTTATTAACCCTTACAGTGTATGGTGCAGGTGTGTTCTCTGTGCTTGGGTCGGTGTTTCCACTTAGTGAAAGTGTATAGGGTGTGCCTTCCACTTCACTACCTGTGTTTCTTCTAAATGATCCCCCAGTTGGAAGAGAAAGTAAAGTGAATGGCTGCTGGGTGTGACATAGTGGAACGATGGGAAGGAATGTGTATGCGATTCATGAGGTGTCTTATGAATATTAAGTGTCACATTCATCTCAACATTTACACAGTGAAGGCATACATATGGAGGATGTGCATGGGTACTTGTGCCTTCACTTAACTTGGGTAATCTCATCAGATTATGTGCTGTACGTGGGGGAGGGGGTTGGAGGTAGCACTAACTGCCTCAGCCATCTCACACCATATCGCCTGCACTACCATCTCCTGGGGCCTCATGTCCTTAGTACCTAGGAGACATTTCCTCTTTGTCTTTATCCTGTGAGTAAGACATCCATCAAAGGATCCGAGAAGTTTGGGACTCCTCCAGCAGCTGAACCCACCCCACTAGGCTACTCCTCCTTTTGCTATTCTTCAAAACTTTAGCTTCTTTTTTATGAGACCAGATCTTCTAAAGCACCTGTCCCTTTAAGCAGCAACAGAGCATTTCTCTACCACCCAGCATTAGGAGCAGGGACACCGCTCTAAACCCATCACCAATAACTGATTGGACCCACCCAGGAAAATGAGATAGGTTTCCAGCAATGTCACATTGGCGGGGGGGATGTCCCATCATGTTTCCGATGGACAGAGAGAAATCTGACCCTTTATGTTCATAGTTAGTATATTTTGCAGGAAAGCCTGGCCTGCAAAACATACTTACCCTGAAAAGAAGCAGCTCTATAGTGTCTCGTCTTCTTTCCTGCTCTTCCCCTCCCCGTCTTCCCAAATCCCATTGCTTTGCCTCTCCCCATCTGCCGAGCTGTGTTGAAAGTGACCAGCTGGTGCAATATCCATCTTGTCTTACAATCAATATACCGTGCTCATGAGCACGTTAAACATTTTCTTGATTAAAATTAGAGTTCTAAATGTTTAAAGGATTGGTTGACAATGCATCTGTCAACTGTAACACGAGATGTTTTGTGTGTCAGGTGGTAACTTTCTCCATGGTCAGGTGAGTGAACAGGATGAGCTAGTAGTGGGTAGATAGAGGAAATGAGAATGAACAAGATGCGCATGAGGCAGCAGCTGGTGTGACATCGGGAATCAATTCACTCACCAGGAAACAGGCGCTCTCTCACAAACCTGCTTTGTTCAGTACAGTCCGAAAGGCTGAGTCCAGTGCTGTGAGATGCTGGTGCCTCATTACTTGTTCCTCTGCTGTATATTTACAGTTATACATATTATACCGCTGGGTTTACTAGTTTAAATTTGGCAGGGCTTTTGGTTTTTGGAAGGTATGTTCTCAGTACTGGAGTTAAGATATGGATCAGCCATGATCTAAGTGAATGGCGGAACAGACTCGAGGGGATGAATGGCCTACTCCTGTTCCTATGTTCCTACGTACTGCTCCCTCATTGGCGGGCAAATCCTAAATCCACCAATGAGGAAGTAGCAATGAGATCAGATCTTTTCAAAGCGACAGACCTCCCCAACTGATATAGATAAACCCAGTGACATGAACAAGGAATAGAAACACATTACTAATTTCATACAGTGCTAAAACTCCCACCATTTCAAATGCATTAACATTGATGCAGCAGTTGCTTCTCCTGCTCCCCCCCCCCACCCCCTAATTCAGCATCTTTGGTCAACAGCTTCAGTCTGAGGCATTCTGCAACTGCTCCAGGAGACAATAACCTGGGTGAACATCTATAAACTTTGTCAATTGTTCCCTTGGGTTGACCTCAATTTCTGACAACCCCCTCAAAGAAGAGTGCAATTTATTTCTATGATTTGCAAGTCTTGACCTTCTCCTTGGTGGTTTTCATTCCTTTACTAAACCTCATTTGGACCTTCTGCTAGGTTCTTTGTTTTGTGGAGATTGTGTTCAAACATCATGCAATCTTCTCCCAGACCTCTCTCCCTTTGGGGGCTTGATGCCTCTTAATCACGGCCTACTCCACAATCAAGTTCACCTCATGCTCTGCAAACCTGGCCTTGCTGTCATTTTGAGATGCATTTACCATATTCTAATTAGTTCTGATAGAGTAACTCCCACACTGTGAAGGACAAATCTCTCATTTCCCTGTCATTTAGAGGCTTAACTTTGATCCTGTTTACCACAACACTGCCCTGTTAATGGTTAGGCTCTAATTGTATGCTCTCGCTGTTGAAAAACTGTCTAAAATGCCTGAATATCTGTAAGTCTAAAAATAAGCTTGTTAATTCCCTGAGCCTTTTCAGAACATGTGCTTTACTGATCTCTCCCTATGTCCCAGGTTTCTGAGCCAAAGTGATTGGGTGTGGAATTTCATGATCCTGCATATCTTGCTGGGGGACTGAAGCATTGCCAATTTCCTGAGATGCCAAACTCCCAGGATTTTCTAGGTGAACTCTAATTACTTATTCATAACAAGCTCCCAGTCCGTATTGGTCTAGTTTTGTGGGGGTGGGGGGGGGGGGGAGTGCTGGTCAACAGTTATAAAGAGTTGCAGCTAAAATTTCAAGAAATGCAACTATGTATGGGGAAAAATTGTTGCACTGCTACAAATGCTGTAATAAGAACATAAGGAATAGGAGCAGGAGTAGGCCTTATGGCCCCGTGAGTCAGCTCCGCCATTCAATAAGATCATGACTAATCTTCAGCCTCAACTCCACTTTCCTACCCGATCCCCATATCCCTTGATTCCCCTAGAGTCCAAAAATCTATCGATCTCAGCCTTGAATATATTCAATGACTCAGCATCCACAGCCCTCTGGGGTTTGGAATTCCAAAGTTTCACAACCCTCTGAGTGAAGAAATTCCTCCTCGTCTCAGTCTTAAATGGCTGACCCCTTATCCTGCAACTATGCCCTCCAGTTCTAGACTCTCCAGCTGTGGGAAACAACCTTTCAGCATCTACCCTGTCAAGCCCCTACAGAATCTTATATGTTTCAATGAGATCACCTCTCGTTCTTCTTAACTCCAGAGAGTATAGGCCCATTCTACTCAACCTCTCCTCATAGGACAACCCTCTCATCCCAGGAATCAATCTAGTGAACCTCCGTTGCACTGCCTCTAAGGCAAGTATATCCTTCCTTAAATAAGGAGACCAAAACTGTACACAGTACTCCAGGTGAGGTCTCACCAAAGCCCTGTACAATTGTAGTAAGACTTCCTTACTCTTGTACCCCAACTCCCTTGCAATAAAGGCTAAAATGCCATTTGCTTTCCTAATTGCCTGCTGTACCTGCATGCTAACTTTTTTTGTTTCGTGTACCAGGACACCCAACATTTAATAGTTTCTCACATTTAAAAAATATTCCGTTTTTCTATTCTTGCTACCAAAGTGAATAACTTCATATTTCCCCACTTTATATTCCATCTGCCACCTTCTTGCCCATTCACATAATCTGTCTATATCCCTTTGCAGACTCCTTGTGTCCTCCTCACTGCTTACTTTCCCACCTAGCTTTGTATTGTCAGCAAACTTGGATACATTACACTCGGTCCCTTCATCCTAGTCATTGATATAGATTGTAAACAGCTGAGGCCCAAGCACTGATCCTTGCAGCACCCCACTAGCTACAGCCTGCCAAGCTGAAAATGACCCGTTTATCTCTACTCTCTGTTTTCTGTCCATTATTCAATGCTCTATCCATGCTAATATGTTACCCCCAATTCCATGAGCTTGCGTAAGTATTTAAACAATATATCTCAGCTTTTCCAAAAGCTGTATAAGGCAAAAGACAACGGCTCTGAAAATCTGAGGGCATATGATCCCAATGAAAGTGCTGGAATCTGTCTACTGGGAAGCGCCAGTGCTGACCCTGCTGAACTTGTCACCAACGTTATGTGTACTGACATGAAGCAGGTGTTCATAATTTGCCAGGACCTCATCCTGGTGGAAGGAGGGATAAGAGGATTTTGAAAGGCTAAATTTCCTAGGGCATCTGATCATTGAGCAATTGATTGCCATAAGGAAATCAGGCCACTTTAAAGATTTTCATCCATCACCACCAGCTCTCGGACACAGTGACATGGTGCCGCTGAAAATACACCCTCCCCCCGCCACCACCACCTCCACCTCGACCTAGTGTGCACTCTAGCTGTTCTGCAAATAGTGCAGGAACCGGCCTACTTTATGCTTATGTTCCTGGCAGAGACGTTAAACAAATATTTTGTATCTATCTTCACAGTAGAAGGCACAAAAAACATATTGGGAATAGTGAGGAACCAAGGGTCTAAGGAGAGCGGGGAACATAAAGTAATTAAGATCAGTAAAGAAAAAGTACTGGAGAAATTAATGGGACTAAAAGCCAACAAATCCCCTGGACCCGATGGCCCACATCCTAGGGTTCTAAAAGAGGTGGCTGCAGAGATAGTGGATGCATTGGTTTTGATCTTCCAGAATTCCCTAAATTCTAAAATGGTCCCCGTGGATTGGAAGGTAGTAGATGTCACCCTGCTATTCAAGAAAGGAGGGAGAGAGAAAACAGGGAACTATAGGCGAGTTAGCCTGACATCAGTAGTAGGGAAAATGCTGGAATTTATTATTAAGGACGTAGTTACAGGGCACTTAGGAAATCATAATATGATTAGGCAGAGTCAACAGTTTTATGAAAGGCAAATTGTGTTTGACAAATCCATTAGAGTTTTTTGAGGGTGTAATTAGCAGGGTAGTTAAGGGGGAACCAATGGATGTGGTATATTTGGATTTTCAAAAGGTATTCGATGAGGTGCCACACAAGAGGTTGTTACACAAGATTAGGAGACATGGGACTGGGGGGCAATATAATAGCATGGATTGAGGATTAGGTTACTGATAGAAAGCAGAGAGTAGGAATAAATGGGTCATTTTTGGGTTGGCAGGTTGTAACTAGTGGGGTGATGCCAGTATCAGTGCTTGGGCCTCAGCTGTTTACAATATATATCAGTGACTTAGCTGAGGGGACTGAGTGTAATGTATCCAAATTTGCTGATGATACAAAGCTACGTGGGAAAGTAAACTGTGAGGAGGACACAAAGAGGCTGCAAAGGGATATAGACAGGTTAAGTATAATGTGGGGAAATGTGACTTTATCCACTTTGGTAGGCAAAATAGAAAAGCAGAATATTTTTTAAAAGTTGAGACTAAGAAATGATGGTATTCAGAGGGATTTGGGTGTTTTTGTACACTAATCACAGCAAGTTAACATACAGGTACTGCAAGCAATTAGGAAGGCAAATAGTATGTTAGCCTTTATTGCAAGGAGGTCTTGCTGTAATTATATAGGGATCTTGAGATGACACCTGGAGTACTGTGTACAGTTTTGGTCTCCTTACCTAAGAAAGGATATACTTGCCTTAGAGGGGATGCAGCAAAGGTTCACTAGATTGATTCCTGGGATGAGAGGATTGTCCTATGAGGAGACATTGTCTAAAATGGGCCAATATTCTCTGGAGCTCAGAAGAATGAGATGTGATCTTATTGAAATGTATAAAATTCTTAGAGGGCTTGACAGGGTAGATGCTGAGAGGCTGTTTCCCCTGGCTGGAGAGTCTAGAACTAGGGGTCATAGTCTCAAGATAAGAGGTCAGCCATTTAGGACCAAGATGAGGAAAAATTTCTTCACTCAGTGGGTTGTTAATCTTTGGAATTCTCTACCCCAAAGGGCTGTGGCTGCTCAGTCGTTGAATATATTCAAGATTGAGATTGATAGATTTTTGGACACTAAAGGAATCAAGGCATATGGGAATAGGTGAGGAAAGTGGATTGAGGTTGAAGATCAGCCATGATCTTATTGATTGGTGGAGCATAAAAACATCAAAAATTTACAACACAGAAGAAGGTCTTATGGCCCATCGTGTCTGTGTTGGTCAAAATAGAGCTACCCAGTCTAATCCCACTTTCCATCACTTGGTCCGTAGCCCTGTAGGTTATGGCACTTCAAGTACATATCCAAATACTTTTTAAATGTGATTAGGGTTTCTGCCTCTATCACCCTTTCAGGTAGTGAGTTCCAGACTCCCACCATTAAATCACCCCTCAGCCTCCTCTGTTCCAAAGAAAACAACCCCAGCCTATCCAATCTTTCCTCATAGCTAAAATTCTCCAGTCCTGGCAATGTCCTCGTAAATCTCCTCTCTAGTGCAATCACATCTTTCCTGTAATGTGGTGACCAGAACTGTATGCAGTACTCAAGCTGTAGCCTAACTAATGTTTTATACACTGCCAACATAACCTCCCTGCTCTTATATTCTATGCCTCGGCTAATAAAGGAAAGTATCCCGTGTGCCTTTTAACCACCTTATCTACCCCTCCTGCTACCTTCAGGAGCCTGTGGACATGCACTCCAAGGTCCCTCTCTTCCTCTACACCCCCTCAGTATCCTCATTTATTGTGTATTCCCTTGCCTTGTTTGACCTCTCCAAATGCTTTACCTCACATTTTTCTGGATTGAATTCCATTTGTCACTTTTCTTCCCACCTGACCAATCCATTGATATCTTCCTGCAGTCTATAGCTTTTCTCCTCACTATCAATCACACGGCCAATTTTTGGGGGGCCGTATGGCCTACTCCTGCTCTTATTTCTTATGTACATCAGGAAATTGATGAACATGCTTGCTCTAGCAAACAATGCATCTGTGACTTGCTTCATGCATTTATACATAGCTGATTGTTTATATTATCGACAGAGGGAATCACCCTGTAGCAGAAAGAGTCAGGGTGATTTTGACTTTTGCAGCCACGGGTCTGTGGTACATGTGGGTTGTAGGTTGGCTTACAGCAAGTGACATAAGTCATTAATGGCTTCTTGTGTGAAGCACATTCTTCGGTGTACTGTTTCAACTTGCGGTAAGAATGTCTCAGTCTATATATTCCGGTGTGGAACTACTAATGGGTAGGTATCACATTCCTCCTGTGCTGCCTGATGAGCCTGGCCTCCTTTGCTCCTCTTCCTGGTTCTTCCAAAAAACAAAGGTACATGGGTATTCCCTATGGGAAACCCACTGTGGTCTCTTCAAAATTGGTGAATGGGAGGGAGGGAATGAAAACCCAACAGCAAAAAACAAATGGGTGAAGCAATTGTTAGCAGTGAAAAAAAAAATGCTGTAGTGCGACGTTTCACTTATTACATCAAGACATGTGATGGCAGATGTTCAACCATGGGGGCATTATAGCCAGAATCCAGATGTCTTCACCCAACCTCCAAACACGGGAGTTTCCAGCAGTGGATTTTCTCGGAGTAAATCTGAAAATTTCAGCATTCGGTGGGTGCAAGAACATATGAAATAGGAGCAGGCGTAGGCCCTACGGCCCCTCGAGCCTGCTCCACCATTCAATAAGATCAAGGCTGATCTTCAGCCTCGACTCCACTTTCCCTCCCAATCCCCATATCCTTTGATTCCCTTATCGATCTCATTTTTGAATATACTCAACGACTGAGCACCCACAGCCCTCTTGGGTAGAGAATTCCAAAGATTCACAACCCTCTAAGTGAAGAGATTCCTCCTCATCTCAGTCCTAAATGTCCGACCCCTTATCCTGTGACTATGCCCCCTAGTTCTAGACTCTCCAGCCAGAGGAAACAGCCTCTCATCATCTATCCTGTCAAGACTTCTCAGAATCTTTTATGTTTCAATGAGATCACCTCTCATTTTTCTAAACTCCAGAGAGTAAAGGCCCATTCTACTCAATCTCTCCTCATAGGACAAACCACTTTATTATATTTACATAGATTAATATAGATTGTAAAGAGCTGAGACCCAAGCACTGATCCTTGCGGCATTCCACTAGTTACAGCCTGCCAAGTCGAGAATGACCTGTTTATTCCTAATCTCTGTTTTCTGCCCGTTAAATAATCCTCTATCCATGCTAATATATTACCCCCAGCCCCATGAGCCCTTAGCTTGTGTAACAACCTTTAGTGTAGCACCTTATTGAATGCCTTTTGAAAATCCAAATACACTACATCCACTGGTTCCCCTTTATCTACCCTGCTAGTTACATTCTCAAAAAACTCGAATAGTTTTGTCAAACATGGTTTCCCTTTCATAAAACCTTATTGACACTGCCTAATCATATTTCATAAGTGCCCTGTTACTATGTCCTTAATAATGGATTCCAGTATTTTTCCGACTACTGATGTCAGGCTAACTGGCCTGTAGTTCCCTATTTTCTCTCTCCCTTCTTTCTTGAATAGCGGGGTTACATTTGCCACCTTCCAATCCACGGGGACCGTTCTAGAATCTAGGGAATTATGGAAGATCACAACCAATGCATTCATTATCTCTGCAGCCACTTCTTTTAGAACCCTAGGATGTAGGCCATCAGGTCCAGGGGATTTGTAGGCTTTGAGTCCCATTAATTTCTCCAGTACTTTTTCTTTACTAATATTAACTACTTTAAGTTCCTCACTCTCATTAGACCCTTGGTTCCCC
Organism: Heptranchias perlo; assembly: GCF_035084215.1. Taxonomy (NCBI): domain Eukaryota; kingdom Metazoa; phylum Chordata; class Chondrichthyes; order Hexanchiformes; family Hexanchidae; genus Heptranchias; species Heptranchias perlo. The sequence continues at coordinate 81,368,893 of NC_090328.1, forward strand.
ACTATTTCTGGTATGTTTTTTATGTCTTCTACTGTGAAGACAGATACAAAGGCCCCGATATTAGAGTGGAGGCGGGATGGCAGCGGGTGGGGGGGGGGGGGGCGGTGGAGTGAAGGTGCCCGTGGCAAACCCAAATTTTAAAAAAACTTACCTTTTCCAACATGATCGTGATGTAATTGATGGTGGTTAAAGTTATTTCCGGGTTTCGTGCCCGGCAGCTAGCCTGATTGACAGGCTGGCTGCCGACGGGAGCTGCAACGCCAAGGTGGGTGGGGAGAGAAAGAGAGAGGGCGAGACGTCATCCGGCGCTGGAACAGAAGATCGGGGTGGGGGTGTGAGGGGAAGATTGGGGGGAGAGTGGAAGATGGGTGTGGGGAAGGGAAGATCGGGGGGAGAGTGGAAGATGGGTGTGGGGAAGGGAAGATCGGGGGGAGAGTGGAAGATCGGGGGGGGGGGGGGCAGAGGGGAAAATTGGGAGGTGAGGGGAAAATCGGGGAGACATGGGGGGGAAGAGGAAGAATTTGGAGATGGACATCGGGGGCTGAGAGGGACATTGGGGGAAGAGGGGGAGATCGGAGATTGAGAAACGGGAGCTGAGAGGGAAGTCAAAGAGGGAGACATCGGAGCAGGGTGGAAAGGTATGTTGATTTTGTGTTTTAACTTTGTGCAATGGTTTTTTATTTAATTTATTTCGTTTATTTTTGCCTGATCCGGCCCTTCATGCCTGGAATCAGAAGCCGTGGGAATGCCGCCCAGGTAAGTTAAAAATCGTTCTAACTACCTAATATGTCACAAGTTAAGTACCTCAATGTACATTTGGTTCTTTAACTACCATCCCGCCGGCTTTAATTGCCAGCGAGACTTCCGGATTCGGGAACCGCGTCCGCACACAGGTGCGTCTGTGGGAAACTTGGAAGTCGGCGGGTTGGAGCCGGCTTCCGAACCCACTCTGCATTTTTGCAATTTTCGCAGCCCCCCCCCCCAACTCACCTACAATTTAAGTTTGAAATTGAGCCCAAAATATTTGTTTAACATCCCAACCATTTCCTTATTGCCCATTATAATTTCAGCCTCCAAGGTACCCACATTTACTTTCGTTATTCTGTTCCTTTTTACATACTTGTAGAAGCTCCTACAATCGATTTTTTTATTTCTTGCTAGTTTACTCTCATATTCTATTTTCTCCCCCTTTATCAATTTTTTGGTCATCCTTTGCTGCTTTTTAAAACTCTCCCAATCCTCAGGCTTACTACTCTTCTTGGCAACGTTATAAGCCTTTTCTTTTAGTCTAATACGATCCTTAACTTCTTTAGTTAGGCATGGACGGATCGCTTTACCCGTAGGGTTTTTATTCTTCTATGGAATGCAGATTAGTTGAGAATTATGAAATATTTCTTTAAATGTTCACCATTGTTTATCTACTGTCATATTTTTAAATCTAATTTCCCAATCACCCTTAGCCAACTCACTCCTCATACTTATGTAATTGGCTTTAAGTTTAAGACTCTAGTTTCGGATTTAAGTACGAGACTCTCAAACTCAATATGAAATTCTATCATATTATGAGCACTCCTCCCCAGAGGATCCCTTACAATGAGATTACTAATTAACCCTGTCTCATTACATAAGGCAAGATCTAAAATGGTCTGTTCCCTGGTTGGTTCCACGACGTATTGTTGAAGGAAACTATCTTGAATACATTCCATGAACTCGTCCTCCAACTAATTTTGCCAATTTGATTTGCCCGGTCTATATGAAGGTTAAAGTGCCCCATGATTATTGCATTACCTTTGTTATAAGATCCTCTTATTTCTTGATTAATACTTTCTCCAACAGCATAACTACTGTTAGGAGGCCTATAAACTACTCCCACCAATGTTTTCTGCCCCTTGTTATTTCTTATCTCCACCCCTACAGATTCTGCTTCCTGATCTTCCGAGCCAATGCAATGTGGGCGGTCGCGAATCGGCTGCTGGTTATACATCCCGGCCGATTTTCCTTTCCATTGTGGGTTGTATAAGGAGCGGCCGATCAGCTATCACCCATTTGGCACCCCTATCGAAGTTGAATTTCACCCCAACTAACTTTTTAAACACTTCTCATAGAATGAATAGTTATAGCATAGAAGGAGGCCTTTTGGCCCATCGAGCCCCTGCGGCTCTTTGTAAGAGCAATCCAGTTAGTCCCATTCTCCCACTCTTTCCCTGTAGCCCTGCAAATATTTTCCCTTCAAGTATTTATCCAATTCCTTTTTGAAAGCCACAATTGAATCTGCTTCCACCACCCTTTCAAACAGCACGTTCCAGATCATAATTACTCGCTGCGTAAAAAAGTTTTTCCTCATGTCGCCTTTGGTTCTTTTGCCAATCACCATAAATTTGTATCCTCTGCTTCACAACCCTTCTGCCAATGGGAACAGTTTCTCTTTATTTACTTTATCTAAACCCTTCATGATTTTGAACACTTCTATCAAATCTCCTCTTAACCTTCTCTGCTCAAAGAAGAACAATCCCAGCTTCTCCAGTCTATCCACGTAACTGAAGTCCTTCATCCCTGGAACCATTCCAGTAAATCTTTTCTGCACCGTCTCTGAGGCCTTCACATCCTTCCTAAAGTGCAGTGCCCAGAATTGGACACAATACTGCAGTTGTGGCCAAACCAGTGTTTTATAAAGGTTCAACATAACTTCCTTGTTTTAGTTCCCTATGCCTCTATTTATATAGCCCAGAATCCCGTATGCTTTTTTAATCGCTTTCTCAACCTGTCCTGCCACCTTCAAAGATTTGTCCACATATACCTCCAGGTCTCTCTGGTCCTGCACCCTCTTTAGAATTGTACCATTTAGTTTGTATTACCTCTCCTCATTCTTCCTGCCAAAATGTATCATTTCGCAATTCTCTGCTTTAAATTTTATCTGCCTTGTGTCCGCCCATTCCATCAGCCTGTCTAAGTCCTCTTGAAGTCTATTACTATCCTCCTCACTGTTTACCACACTTCCAAGTTTTTTGTCATCTGCAAATTTTGAAATTGTGCCCTGTACACCAAAGTCCAAGTTATTAATATATTTAATCTGTCTGAGTAATGTTACCAAATTAGGAACAAAATTGAGACTGCCCTCCTACAGCTAGCAGATAAAGGAGACTTTAGGCCATAACACTCTAGGCTAGATTTGGACCCAGGTTCCAGAAGCCGTTCCCTATTTGAATTTTTAGTTTACTGGATCAGTGGGAAGACAAAAAAGAGTATAAACTGAATGGGCCAATCATATGACCAGCATATTAATAATATTAATAGCTAGTCATTGAATTTCTCACAAAAGAATATCAGTATGGTAACTATGGAACAAAGGGAGCGTATCTTATTTAGTGGTTCTCAGCTGAATAATGAATTGTCTACTTTAAATATAAAATGTAGTATAAATGATTTACAATTGTCCAGGTCAGTCATGACATATAATAAACATATCCACTCATGCTTGTGATAACTCAGTCATAACTTTGTCCCTTATGAGTTATCCAGTCAGCCTCACTTGTGAAAATATTTTTAACACTCACCATGTCAGTGTGAAAATTCTGTAGAATAACTGCAGGATGTTTATAGAACAAGATCTAAAATAGTTGGATATTGAAATTCCTTACTCAAACCTTACAATCTACTTTTTCTGAAAATCAATAAATCTATGCTTGATCGGGACAATTTTAGTAAGTTCCAGTGACAAACTTCACACAGAGCTGTAGAGCTGAACAGCTGCATATTAACTTCAGATCTGAAACGTCATCAAAGTTTGTTTTTAAACTTTAGTAACTAAATAGTTACTAAATCGATCAGTTTTAGGAGCTGAGTAAATTAGTCAATAACACTAGATATAATTTGAAAAGTTCATATTATGTAAATTAAAATGATTTGGTTCTTAGTGAATCCTGTGTTAATTTAGTACAAAATGTGTTGTGTAAGGGATCGAGTGTTGAGAAGAACTCTCTGATGTAAGATGACGTAATCTGGTTAAACTCTCGAAAATTATGTTTTTCCTTTGGCCTGATCTGGTAAGTCGTATTATTCTTGAAGAAAATGTGGCAATGGGTATATGTCACAAACTCTGAATAAGAAATATTGTTGTAATTAGGGGTGAGCTTCAGGGCTTTGGTTTTGCACAAAGTTGGGCAATGCAGAATTTTGATGAGCTGAACTTTAAGTTCAGAATATGACTTTGTTGAGAAAGCCCATTTAAATTTAAATTAGAATCTGGCTTCACATCGCTCTGAATTGCAACAAAAGACAGATGTGACTGGGGGAAAATTGAAATTAGAGAGAAAGGCTTTGCTTAACATGATTGATGAATAATGAAACTGGAAAAGAAACAGTTACATAGGAGAAAAACACACAGACTTAGCCACTTATCCAACAAGGGAGAAGAAAACTGACCATAGGAACATAGGAACAGGAGTAGGCCATTCAGCCCCTCATGCCTGCTCTGCCATTTGATAAGATCATGGCTGATCTGTGATCTAGCTCCATATACCTGCCTTTGGCCCATATCCCTTAATACCTTTGGTTGCCAAAAAGCTATCTATCTCACATTTAAATTTAGCAATTGAGCTAGTATCAATTGCCGTTTGCGGAAGAGAGTTCCAAACTTCTACCATCCTTTGTGTGTAGAAATGTTTTCTAATCTCGCTCCTGAAAGGTCTGGCTCTAATTTTTAGACTGTGCCCCCTACTCCTAGAATCCCCAACCAGCGGAAATAGTTTCTCTCTATCCACCCTATTCGTTCCCCTTAATATCTTTTAAACCTCGATCAGATCACCCCTTAATTTTCGAAACTCTAGAGAATACAACCCCAATTTGTGTAATCTCTCCTCGTAACTTAACCCTTGAAGTCCGGGTATCATTCTAGTAAACCTACGCTGCACTCTCTCCAAGGCCAATATGTCCTTCCGAAGGTGCGGTGCCCAGAACTGCTCACAGTACTCCAGGTGCGGTCTAACCAGGGTTTTGTATAGCTGCAGCATAACTTCTGCCCCCTTGTACTCCAGTCCTCCAGATATAAAGGCCAGCATTCCATTAGCCGCCTTGATTATTTTCTGCACCTGTTCATGACACTTCAGTGATCTATGTACCTGAACCCTTAGGTCCCTTTGGACAGCCACAGTTTTTAACTTTTTACCATTTAGAAAGTACCCTGTTCTATCCTTTTTTGATCCAAAGTGGATGACCTCACATTTGTCTACATCGAATTCCATTTGCCACAATTTTGCCCATTCCCCTAATCTATCAATATTGCTTTGTAATTTTATGTTTCCATCTACACTGCTTACAATGCCACCAATCTTTGTGTCATCGGCAAACTTAGATATGAGACTTTCTATGCCTTCATCTAAGTCGTTAATAAATATTGTGAATAATAGCACTAAAGAGTGACAAATCCCCAGGACCAGATGGTTTCCATCCCAGGGTTTTAAAGGAAGTAGCTGAGCATATTGCAGATGCCCTAACGATAATCTTTCAAAGTTCTCTAGATTCAGGAACTGTCCCTCTAGATTGGAAAATTGCACATGTCACTCCGCCTTTTAAGAAAGGAGAGAGAGGGAAACCGGGGAATTATAGACCAGTTAGCCTAACATCTGTTGTGGGGAAATTGCTGGAGTCTATAATTAAGGATAGGGTGACTGAACACCTCGAGAATTTTCAGTTAATCAGAGAGAGCCAGCATGGATTTGTGAAAGGTAGGTCATGCCTGACAAACCTGATTGAATTTTTTGAAGAGGTGACTAAAGTAGTGGACAGGGGAACGTCAATGGATGTTATTTATATGGACTTCCAGAAGGCATTTGATAAGGTCCCACATAAGAGACTGTTAGCTGAGTTAGAAGCCCATGGAATCGAGGGAAAAGTACGGACTTGGTTAGGAGATTGGCTGAGCGAAATGCGACAGAGAGTTGGGATAATGGGTAAGTACTCACATTGGTAGGATGTGACTAGTGGAGTCCCGCAGGGATCTGTCTTGGGGCCTCAATTGTTCACAATATTCACAGGTCGATGGTCATAATGTAGACAACAGACACAAAAAATATTGTTGTAAAATTATAGGGGTTGAAAGTCCATGGGTCACACTGGGATCGTCCTGCCAATCCCCTCCAGGGCTGACCCTGCTACAGTTTTCAGGGTCAGTAGGAGGGTGCCTCATTAGTATGGAACAGGTGGACACAAGCACTACTTTAGGCGCATCTCTGGCACCCGCCTGCCCACAGTGGCCAGAAACTCTGATACCCATCATCCTTTGGAGCTACCCACCCCCACCCCACCCCACCCCACCCCACCCCACCCCCACCCCACCCCCACCCCCACCCCAGTCATGTCCTCTTTGGCCCCCTGTGTTAGATGGCCGATCTCTCATTCTTAAAAACAAAGGGGACATTTCTTCAGGAATCCAGGTTGCATCCCCAGCCTGGTCCCCACCAGCAAGGCCCACAACTACCCAGGTGGAGGCCGGTACAACCTCATCTCACTGGGAATATCATCCTCCACTAATATGCCAGGTCCCGATTGAGCCAACAGAGTGAGAAGTCCATCTCCTGGCCATCATTCGCCTTGTAAGGGGCGGATGGAGGTTCCACCCTTTACAAGGTAAATAGGAAACTCCTGGAAATGGTGCAGACCTAGTACAAGCATCCAGCAGAGGAGACAGAGGGGCATTCTGGGAGAAGTCGGCTCACTCACCTCCACTGAACAGTGGGTAGCAGAAGAACTGGTGTCGAGGAGCAGTTAAACCCGAAACACTACACTTGTGTTTCCCTCCCTCCTTCTCTAACCAAAAAAAAGCATCCAGCAGAGGAGACAGAGGGGCATTCTGTGAGGAGGGCAAGCAAGTTGACTAGGAGGAGGATCGAGCTACTGCAGCTGCTGGAGGCACAAAGTCACAGCCAACAGGTAAGTGATTGGCTGGTGACTGGTAAGTAGTTTTTCTTTTCTTTTTTTTTCTTGACATTGTAGTTGTTGTTAAGCTAGCTTAAGGGTTAAGTCATGGCAGGAGATCCCAGACCCGTGTCATGTTCCTCTTGTGGGATGTGGGAATTCAGGGATCCTTGCTGTGTCCCTGGTTCCTTCACCTGCGGGAAGTGTGTCCAGCTGCAGCTACTGTTTGACCGCTTGACGGCTCTGGAGCTGCGGATGGACTCACTTTGGGGCATCCGCGATGCTGAGGAAGTCGTGGATAGCACGTTCAGTGAGTTGGTCACACCACAGATAAAAATTACTGAGGGAGATAGTGAATGGGTGACCAACAGACAGAGGAAGAGCAGGAAGGCAGTGCAGGGGTCCCCTGCGGTCATCTCCCTCCAAAACAGGTATACCGTTTTCGATACTGTTGGGGGAGATGGCTCACCAGGGGAAGGTGACAGCGGCCAGATTCATGGCACCGTGGCTGGCTCTGCTGCACAGGAGGGCAGGAAAAAGTGTGGCAGAGCTATAGTGATAGGGGACTCGATTGTAAGGGGAATAGACAGGCGTTTCTGCGGACGCAACCGAGACTCCAGGATGGTATGTTGCCTCCCTGGTGCAAGGGTCAGGGATGTCTCGGAGCGGCTGTAGGACATTCTGGAGGGGGAGGGTGAACAGCCAGTTGTCATGGTGCATATAGGTACCAACGATATAGGTAAAAAACGGGATGAGGTCCTACAAGCTGAATTTAGGGAGTTAGGAGTTAAACTAAAAAGTAGGACCTCAAAGGTAGTAATCTCAGGATTGCTACCAGTGCCATGGGCTAGTCAGAGTAGGAATGACAGGATAGCTAGGATGAATACGTGGCTTGAGAGATGGTGCAAGAGGGAGGGATTCAAATTCCTGGGCCATTGGAACCGGTTCTGGGGGAGGTGGGACCAGTACAAATTGGACGGTCTGCATCTGGGCAGGACTGGAACCAATGTCCTAGGGGGAGTGCTTGCTAGTGCTGTTGGGGAGGGTTTAAACTAATGTGGCAGGGGGATGGGAACCGATGCAGGAAGTCAGTGGGAAGTAAAGTGGTGACAGAAACAAAAGGCAGGAAGGGAGAGTGTACAAAACATGACCGGACAGATGGTCTGAGAAAGCAGGGCAAAGACCAAGGGAAGTCTAGATTAAACTGCATTTATTTCAATGCAAGAAGTCTGATGGGCAAGGCAGATGAACTCAGGGCATGGATGGGTACATGGGACTGGGATGTTATAGCTATTACTGAAACATGGCTAAGGGAGGGGCAGGACTGGCAGCTCAATGTTCCAGGGTACAGATGCTATAGGAAAGATAGAGCAGGAGGTAAGAGAGGAGGGGGAGTTGCGTTCTTGATTAGGGAGAACATCACGGCAGTAGTGAGAGGGGATATATCCGAGGGTTCGCCCACTGAGTCTATATGGGTAGAACTGAAAAATAAGAAGGGAGAGATCACTTTGATAGGATTGTACTACAGACCCCCAAATAGTCAACGGGAAATTGAGGAGCAAATATGTAAGGAGATTACAGACAGCTGCAAGAAAAATAGGGTGGTAATAGTAGGGGACTTTAACTTTCCCAACATTGACTGGGACAGCCATAGCATTAGGGGCTTGGATGGAGAGAAATTTGTTGAGTGTATTCAGGAGGAATTTCTCATTCAGTATGTGGATGGCCTGACTAGAGAGGGTGCAAAACTTGACCTCCTCTTGGGAAATAAGGAAGGGCAGGTGACAGAAGTGTTAGTGAGGGATCACTTTGGGACCAGTGATCATAATTCCATTAGTTTTAAGATAGCTATGGAGAATGATAGGTCTGGCCCAAAAGTTAAAATTCTAAATTGGGGAAAGGCCAATTTCGATGGTATTGGACAGGAAGTAAAGGGAATTAGGGGTTACGGGGAGCGGGCAGGAAATCGGACATTAATTTAGATTTGAGGTTAGGATCAGATCAGCCATGATCTTATTGAATGGCGGAGCAGGCTCGAGGGGCCGATTGGCCTACTCCTGCTCCTATTTCTTCTGTTCTTATGTTCTTATGAACTTTCAGAAGTTGATTGGGAGAGTCTGCTGGCAGGCAAAGGGACGTCTGGTAAGTGGGAGGCTTTCAAAAGTGTGTTAACCAGGGTTCAGGGTAAGCACATTCCTTATAAAGTGAAGGGCAAGGCTGGTAGAAGTAGGGAACCTTGGATGACTCGGGAGATTGAGGCCCTAGTCAAAAAGAAGAAGGAGGCATATGACATGCATAGGCAGCTGGGATCAAGTGGATCCCTTGAAGAGTATAGAGATTGTCTGAGTAGAGTTAAGAGAGAAATCAGGAGGGCAAAAAGGGGACATGAGATTGCTTTGGCAGATAAGGCAAAGGAGAATCCAAAGAGCTTCTACAAATACATAAAGGGCAAAAGAGTAACTAGGGAGAGAGTAGGGCCTCTTAAGGATCAACAAGGTCATCTATGTGCGGAACCACAAGAGGTGGGTGAGATCCTAAATGAATATTTCACATCGGTATTTACGGTTGAGAAAGGCATGGATGTTAGGGAACTTGGGGAAATAAATAGTGATGTCTTGAGGAGTGTACATATTACAGAGAGGGAGGTGCTGGAAGTCTTAACGCGCATCAAGGTAGATAAATCTCCGGGACCTGATGAAATGTATCCCAGGACGTTATGGGAGGTTAGGGAGGAAATTGCGGGTCCCCTAGCAGAGATATTTGAATCATCGACAGCTACGGGTGAGGTGCCTGAAGATTGGAGGGTAGCAAATGTTGTGCCTTTGTTTAAGAAGGGCGGCAGGGAAAAGCCTGGGAACCACAGACCGGTGAGCCTGACATCTGTAGTGGGTAAGTTGTTCGAGGGTATTCTGAGAGACAGGATCTACAGGCATTTGGAGAGGCAGGGACTGATTAGGAACAGTCAGCATGGTTTTGTGAGAGGAAAATCATGTCTCACGAATTTGATTGAGTTTTTTGACGAGGTAACCAAGAAGATAGATGAGGGCTGTGCAGTAGACGTGGTCTACATGGACTTTAGCAAAGCCTTTGACAAGGTACCGCATGGTAGGTTGTTACATAAGGTTAAATCTCATGGGATCCAAGGTGAGGTAGCCAATTGGATACCAAATTGGCTTGACGACAGAAGACAGAGAGTGGTTGTAGAGGGTTGTTTTTCAAACTGGAGGCCTGTGACCAGCGGTGTGCCTCAGGGATCGGTGCTGGGTCCGCTGTTATTTGTTATTTATATTAATGATTTGGATGAGAATTTAGGAGGCATGGTTAGTAAGTTTGCAGATGACACCAAGATTGGTGGCATTGTGGACAGTGAAGAAGGTTATCTAGGATTGCATCGGGATCTTGATAAATTGGGCCAGTGGGCCGATGAATGGCAGATGGAGTTTAATTTAGATAAATGTGAGGTGATGCATTTTGGTAGATCGAATCGGGCCAGGACCTACTCCGTTAATGGTAGGGCGTTGGGGAGAGTTATAGAACAAAGAGATCTGGGAGTACAGGTTCATAGCTCCTTGAAAGTGGAGTCACAGGTGGATAGGGTGGTGAAGAAGGCATTCAGCATGCTTGGTTTCATTGGTCAGAACATTGAATACAGGAGTTAGGATGTCTTATTGACGTTGTACAAGACATTAGTAAGGCCACACTTGGAATACTGTGTACAGTTCTGGTCACCCTATTATAGAAAGGATATTACTAAACTAGAAAGAGTGCAGAAAAGATTTACTAGGATGCTACCGGGACTTGATGGTTTGACTTATAGGGAGAGGTTGGATAGACTGAGACTTTTTTCCCTGGAGAGTAGGAGGTTTCGGGGTGATCTTATAGAAGTCTATAAAATAATGAGGGGCATAGATAAGGTAGATAGTCAAAATCTTTTCCCAAAGGTAGGGGAGTCTATAACGAGGGGGCATAGATTTAAGGTGAGAGGGGAGAGATACAAAAGGGTCCAGAGGGGCAATATTTTCACTCAAAGGGTGGTGAGTGTCTGGAACGAGCTGCCAGAGGCAGTAGTAGAGGCGGGTACAATTTTGTCTTTTAAAAATCATTTGGACAGTTACATGGGTAAGATGGGTATAGAGGGATATGGGCCAAGTGCAGGCAATTGGGACTAGCTTAGTGGTATAAACTGGGCGACATGGACATGTTGGGCCGAAGGGCCTGTTTCCATGTTGTAAACTTCTATGATTCTAACTGGGTCTGCACTACAATCTGGAGGGTTCTGCTGGTTTCCCACCAAAGCTATGGTGGAAGATGAGCGCACCCCCTGAGGAACTTAGGCCCTTTGCTCAGCAAGTGATAAATCAATGGATAAACTACTAGGCTGGGGAACAGAGACAAAAACATTCCAGATGTTCAAAATGCAGTCAGTCTATAGTTGGAGAGATTGGGTGGACTTTTCACAGAGGCATAAAAATGTTGAGCATTTGTCTGCTAATATTGCCAATAGTAGGTTCTATTCTTTATTCCCACTTGTGATACTTTACATCCCGTGTACTGAAGGAAGAAATTAATTCCCTATACCCTGAGCCAAGATGAAAAATGTGCACTGCGCAGATGATATGCAGCATGGAGTATCTGAATACCGTGTAACATACCGTGGTATGTGTCCTGAGCTGCAAACCTGGCAAATAACTCGTTTGTAGTCAAATAAATTACTCTTGTTTGTATCACAACAATGGCACTGGTACTGAAGAGGAAAAAAGGATTACAGTGAGCACAAAGGTGGGCAATGTAATGGAAGCCTTTCCTGGATTCCTAGAGGCTGCAAAGAAATGCAATTTATAATGCCAGCTGCTTTGCACAAATAGAGCATTCAATTACAAAAAAATAGGAACACTTTTACGAGGCACATGTATTACTAAGATGGGTGGTAATGCAGTTTGTTTTACTTTTTCATGCAATTTTGGATGGCTGTACAAAATAATAACACTACTGGTGACTGATATGTTAGAGTTGCTGTGCTCAGTTCTTGTTCAGAATATAGCCACGGTATTTGGTTTTCCAAAAGAAAAGGTTTCCAATAATTTGTTTTGTTATTTTCTATTTCTTACATAAAAGATAAAAAGATTCCGCTGTTTCCTTATTTCTGCAGTCTGAGCTAAATTTTCTTTCCCCATCACATCAAGGACAATGATTGCTGACCTGCGAATTGTTTGACATGTTGGCTTCCATCTTTATTCATGGGTCGCTGTGTATTGATGGGAAAGAACATTTTTTTTGAGAAGGCTGAGTTATTTTCTTTAGAATTATGTACAGATTACCTTCCCTCATTTTGGATTCAAAAAGCTGTGCACCGAGGTGAAATGGAAAAAAAATCTTTTGTAAATGACTAAAGTTATCTGCACTGCCCTCTGTTGGAGCTGGATTTATCAGAATAAAACAGAGTTCATGGCTTGGGTCTCTTATTTTGAAAGGATAATGACAGAAGATTAACTGGCTTAAACTGGGAAAAACAGAGATTGATTTACAATTGGATCCCACATAGATAATGTTTCCGGAGTATCTGCCAGGCCAAAGCTGTCTCCAAATTTTAATTTGTTTCACTATTGCAAACGAATCCCGTACCAAAATAACACTGAAATGATCTGAAAGTTATAATTAAATATATGGCTATATCTTATAAGATAAGTCTTTATTAATGAAAGCTTTTGACTAGTGACTGTGACAGACCAGAGATTTTCTTATTTTGAATAATAAGAACCTTAATATTTCATCTTTTTATATGTATCTTTGGTTAATTTATATTGCTGGTGGTTGAAAGAGACTGGCTTCTGCCTGTCTGTATGTAAATGAAATACACATACCCTGACTAGGCTGACACTTCAGTGCAGTACTGAGGGAGCGCTGCACTGTCAGAGAAGATGTTATACTGAGCTCCCGTCTGCTTGAGACGTTAAACCAAGCCCCCAGTCTGTCTGCTCAGGTGAATGTAAAAGATCTCATGGCACTATTCGACAATCAGCAGGGAATGCTCTCGACGTCCTGGCCAAGATCCCTCCCTCAAACAACTCAACCAAATGTTTATTATCGGGGCATTCAACAACAACTTACATTTATACAGGGCCTTTAACGTAGTAAAACGCCTCAAGGCGCTTTACAGGAGCAAAATCAGATAAAATTTGACACCGAGCCGCATAAGGAGATATTAGGACAGGTGACCAAAAGCTTGGTCAAAGAAGTAGGTTTTGAGGAGTGTCTTAAAGGAGAAGAGATTTAGGGAGGCAATTCCAGAGTTTAAGGCCTAGATAGCTGAAGGCACAGCCGCCAATGGAGGAGCAAAGGAAATCGGGATGCACAAGAATTGGAGGAACGTAGAATATTCGGATGATTGAAGGGCTGGAGGAGGTTATAGAGATAGGAAGGGGCAAGGCCATGGAGGGATTTGAACACAATGATGAGAATTTTAAATTTGATGCGTTGCTGGATCAGGAAATTAATTTGTTTGTTATTTGTGGGACCTTGCTGTGTGGAAATTTGCTTTCACTTTTCTCAGTATAACAATTACTGCGCTTCATTGGCTGTAAAGCACTTTGGTGGTATATAAATGTAAGCTCTTTCTTCTACTATGTAGATCCTGCTTCAAAGGGAATTATCTGACCTCTGTTTAAGCGATTGCTTAATACGTGTTGCAGATGACAAGCATTATCTGCATTGGTCATTCCACCAAGAATGTCACCTAATGTTGCAATGTTCCTTGTTTTATAGGTATTAAAAATTGAATCAGGTAGCCTGACAGGCAACCTTTGTGCCTTTGAACCCTACTTTGATCAACAGTTTTGACTAATTGTGCAAGATCCCCTTTGATCTTCCTTTGTCTCAGTTTGGGCTTCAAAGGGTAGAGAAGCAATGAATCTAGATTAATCGTCAAAATTGTTTGCTGTATTTCTTCTTCACTAGGCAGCTAACGGGTCTGGTCAAGGAGATCGCTCTTTAAGCATTCAGTTTCGTACAAAACCTCTCAATCACAGGTGTCTGGTTACAAACTGAGACTGTTACCTCTGAGATCTGATAAAGTTTCAAAATGTTTATTATTTTGAAACATGGGCTATCAATTGAGTAAAGCATTGTAAATGGGTGAATTTGTTGTGTTTGTTGTTGCTTCTGTTTAGTTTTACTCCTTAATAATCCTAATTTGCTGTTTGTGGCCTAATTGCTTTTTGACACTCAGTCAGAAAGATCTGCTTTCTACCTGCTATCCTAGATTACTTCATGATTTTCTGTGGATAAAAATTTTTGCCCTGGCCATGAGAAGAAATATTTGGAGCATACCCAAATCTCTGAGTTCTATGTAAAACAGCTGCTGCATTTGCCTATAAAAACAGTCACTGCACTTCAAAGTAACTCATTAAAGGGGCGATTCTGTGGGGAGCAGTGCTCACAGGAAGTGCATCTACGGAACTCGAATGTGTTCCATAACAGATGGAAAATAATTTCTTCCCAATAGTTATTTCTATATTTCCAACAACAGCTAACATTTATACAGTGCCTTTAAAGTAGCAAAAGTCCTGAGGCGCTTTAAAGTTGGGAATCGTACTGAGCAGAAGGAGACAAATTAGAGGATCATCAAGATAGATAACTTTGATTAATTTGTATTCCTGTCACCAAGCTCAATATCCACCTTTTCCATTATTGACACAACGTGACTGCCATTTATACAATCTACACAATACACTGCAGTGACTCACTAAGGTTACTTCAACAGAACCTGCCTCCCCTGTGACCTCCACCACTGAGAAGGATAAGAGCAACAATGTTGGAGGAACACCATCAGCTTCAAGTTCACCTCAAAGTCACACACAATCCTAATTTGGAGGTATATCGCTGTTCTTTCATCGTCGCTGGGTCAATTTCCTGGAATTCCCTACTTAACGCCATCTCAAGGACTATAGCAGTACAAGGAGTAGGCCAACACCAGCTTCTCAGGGCAATTAAGGATGAGCAATAAATCTGGCCTTGCCAGGAACACCTACAGCCCAAGAACAAATGAAAAAAAGTTGGTCAAAGTTAAGTTTTAAGGAAGCTTGTCAAGGTGGGGAGAGATTATAGCAAGGTGGAAGGATTTAGGGAGAGATTTCCAGAGTGTAACAGCAAGATGGCTGAAGGCTTGGCTACTGATGGTAGAGTACAGGCGGGTGGAATGCACAGTAGATGAGAGTTGGAAAAGTTAAGGACTCAAGCAGGGATCGCAGTGCTTGTCACTTGTTTGATACATGTGTGCAAAGCAGACTGCCTGATGTGTCAGTCTGCAGTTTGCCAGACTTCTTGAATGTAGAGCGTTCATTTGGGCATGAGGTTCCTCATATCAATTCCATGGCCATGTGAACAGAAAGGGTTTGTGCTCAATCAATGTTTAGGTGGTATCTGACCACAGAAACTTTATTATGCATGTCAGTGGCCACTATCCAAGAAGTGGCCATAATCCTTTCATTATATGGCACTTGTCACATTATCTGCTTGAAGTAAAAGACATATTAAGAGGATTGCTCTTAGGAAAACAGAACTAACCTCTGCACCAATGGCTGCTGACTTCCCTGAGAAACCTCCGAACAATAGACTCATGTCTGAAGTCTGCGTATCCATTTGCTGTTCCTTACCTGCCATCTCCACCTGAAGGAAAAGTCTGATACCAAGCTTTGACACAAGGAAGGAATGTATAAATGAGGACAATGACTATGCACAATACTTGAAATGGTACCTCACAAATGGTGCAATAGTTCCCAACTTAGGCTTTTGCCATACTTAATGGACCCCACAAGAAATGCATGTAAAAGTGAGGAACACATTTACCTTCATCTTCCTCCTGATGCCAGCAAATCTTTTTCTCATTTGCTGTCAGGCACAAGGTACTTGACCGGCTACAGTGATTCAGTCAGCAATCTCCTGCCATACAGTTTGCACCTGTGTTTTTACTGAAGGGTTGGCTTCAGCTTCAAATAGAGCTTCAAATATGGCCACCTTCCCTTCGTCACTTCCTTACAGCAAGACTCCCAACTCTTCAGCATCAAAGGAAGCAGTTTACTCCATATATCTCCACTCTGCCATTGTGAACAATTAGTCCACTTTGCTGTCACCGACACAACTTCCACTTTAATGGTGAGTTGCAACCCTTTAAGAGCTGCTACCCTGACAAATTTTTCATCCCCAGAGTGTGCTACAATGTGCTACACACCCTAGGGCAAACTTTTTATGAGCCAGTAATCTATCCAAATTAGGAGGTGGGGCGCCGTTCACAAAATTCAGCAATGACCTGCCTCCTGAACTGTAGCAGAGCTATGGCCCAGCTCAACACATTTTTGCCATTTTTGCAAAATTGGGGTTTAAATAGAAATAAATTCAATGATCTCTGCAATTTCCATCTGAAGTTCAGTAATACTACTGTCAATTCTTTAGATCAAAAGCAACGGCAGGATATTACTTGACCTTGCTCTCTGCACGTATTAACAGCTGAGTCACTATATCTATGTGCAAGAGATTTGTAATGTTTTATCCAAATTAATAAGAAGACGTTGAGCTGGAAAATTTCCACTTAAATTTTCCTTAACTGTCATCAACAAAAGGCAATTATCATGCAACGAGGCTCTGAAACTAATTTCTGTGATTCAACAGCTTGTGAGTAAAATGCCATCTGCACTTATATTATGGTAAAGTCTGTTAATTTGACGTAAGCACCTGCCATCAAACTGTAATTCTTATCAATTTTTACTTTCCATCAATGCACCTCATGCTTTCAGCATATGGATGCTTTTAATTAAGAATCTTATTCCTCGTCTTCATTTCACATTTAAACCATTTTGTATGAAATAGGGCAAACCTGAAAATAACAAATAGTGCAAACAATCCCTGGGAACAAAATGATTTAATATACAGTAAGAGACTTTGGCACGTCCATTATTTTCAATGGAAACTGTCCATCCAGTTTGGGCTCCTTCATTAGAGAAACAGTGACAAACACAGCAAAGGAAAGACTCATTAATGTCGGAAAGGAACAGCTTTGCAGTTTAATGCACTGCATTCAGTGATATGCAGCTGAAACCAGAGTATAATAGTTCAACAGATGTTGGATCATAGTTTTATTTTTCAGTTTTATTGCCCTATGGATCCCAAGAGTATCCTTTAAAGTACAAAAATCTGGCAGCGATTGGTACAATAGGCAGGATTTTGCTAAGAAGATCAAATATAATGGGTGAAAGGTAAACTTTGTTTCCTTGATGATTCATTCCCCAGTGATCCATCTGTGAGCAGTATGAGTGACCTGACAAGGACTCACGGGCAAAATCAGAAGTGACTATGACATTAATGGAGTATCATGCAATACATGATATTTCTTAATCTGATTCAGTACATCATAGATTTTCATCTTTACATCTGGCAAAATAAAAAATCAGTTGGATTGTAATTATTTCTAATAAATTGTATTTATAGTATTTTAAGCAACAGTGTTTCATAACCAGGAGTAATATATTAATAGGAAAGAACATTGTACATCGTTTTAAAAAGGGATAATGTCTACCTATAAGTGAATTGCAAAATAGAATACAATTCTGGAGTTTGGATGCTATCATAAACCAAGAGAGTGAAGCTCCTATGGTTTATGATTGTCATCTGAATTCTGAGTGGATTACTATATTACATTAAATTACATATTAGTTCTTTTATCATTAAAAGGTGAAGATATGATTTAGGACAAAGGATGTAGATAATTTTACGACACTGAACCTGAGCTATGTTGCAACACACGACAGGACCTGCAGTGTTACTAGGTTTTGATTTTTCTTTTTTTTTAACAGTAGGTTCGAAAAGCATTGCTACCTAGTATGTGTATTTATTTATATATATATATATATATATATATATATATATATATATATAATGTGTGTGTATGTATAGGTGTGTATAGAAACATATGAAAGTACTGAAATGTCCGACAGGAAAGGCCAGCTGGTCTAGCCTGTCCCATACAGTCGTGATGCCTTATGCATCACAATTAAGACACTCCCTACTCACCAGGAGCCATGTAATCTCTTGGGAGAGGCGAAAAAACAGATTAAAAACCCAAGGCCAATTAGGAAAAAAAATCTGGAAAATTTCTCTCCAATCCAAGTAGTCCAGGCGATGACACTTACCATGACTTATATTACTTGATACCTACTCCTTGTATGATGTGATCTCCGCCCCGGCCACAAACTGGTCCAGTTCTCTTTTGAAAGTAGACAGCGAATTAGTGCTCACTGTAATTTATACCATATTGGTACTCTGAAGGCATACTTAAGATCTGGGGAGCTCTGCTGTACAGCCGGGATGTCCTGTATCATGACAGCACATTGCATAATTTTGCTGTCCAAAGGGGATTCCAGATGCCTGCCCCAGGAGGAAGGAGCATAAGGCCAACAGATGATCAGGTAACTGAGGCCCCACTGCAAGAGAGGTTACACAGGAGAACCTTGGGCAGCTGTAAGATATCTGCGGGCAGAACTCATAAAGGACACCTTTTCTTATACCTGTAGCCACTGCAAAAACAGTCCTGTCACCATTTTCCCCTTTCCAGAAACTACAGTTTATTCAAATCCAGATATTTGGCTCCCATATCTACCGTTTTGCAAACATTCTGCAAGTCATTGTCCAAGACATTCCCCTAAAATCAGCCTGCAAATATAACGTCTGTGGTAACAACTTCTTCATCAACAGAGTTCTTTGTGCCTTGTCACCATGCTTCCCCTTCATGTCTGTAATTATTTGCCCTTTCAATCCTAATCTACTTCTCCTTAGTGTTCCCTCAGTGGAAAGAAGCTGCAAAGTGACTGGCTGGTGTTTTTCTCCAGAAGCCTTTTGGGGCTAAAGTAGCCTATGTCTCATGGCAGCTAAGGGACCTTCTGCAGGCTGTGATTCATCTACTGCTCAAAAGAACAGCCTGGCTCTAGCTACTTTCTACCACATGTGCAGACATCTGAGAGGGCTGGTAGGTGGGCACACATGTGATACTGTCCTGAGGGGCAGCACCATCAAGGGAGTGCACCTAGCCAAGCCACTAATACTGAACCTAGGCTCCATTTGACCACTAGGCAGTGGGAAAGCTGCCTGAATGGTACCAATCTGATCACTGAAGCCCTGAAAAATACTTGTCGGTAATCCATCCCTAGTCATTTGGAGACCAGAAGAGTCGGCCCTTTCCACTCTATCAACCAAAGGGACTGAAAATCTGCGAGGTTTGCATCCTGATGTAACTGCCAGGATGTGCCGAAATGGGAGCTCTGACGCTGACCACACCAAAGATGACAGGGTCAAGGGGAGGTCCCTCAGTATAAATATGACAGGCAGGTACCTGTGCCACTAGAGATGCACCTTTGTAAGCAGACTAAAATATTTGCAGAAACGTCTCCTGACTTATGGAGACGCTGCCCCTGACTCAGCCCCTAGCTCTCATTTTCCTTGTAAGAGAGAGATGGATGTTCAGTCCCTTAAATGCAGCCAGGAAACTCCCAGAAATGGCAACTGGATGTTCACCATTTTCCTGAGGGTTCAGTTGGTCTCCCACTGGAATTATGGGTGCTACACTGTTGGAACTCTCCCAAGGAATTTCAGGGCCATGAATTTTTCTCTCAATAGCTGGAAGGGGAGTATTTTTCTAAGTAAAACCTTCAAAGGTTTAAAACACAAATATTTTCAATATTAAATGGTATTTTTTGCTACTTTCTTAATAAAGGTCTCTCTAGTAAATTCAGTTCACTTTTTCCATTAGGTTAATCCGTCATCAACTGTCCCAAAACACATTTAAGATCCCACAAATACGGTAATCTCCCTGCCACTTAGGATGGCTTAATAACCAATTGTATTATTAACAACTCCCAAGAGTTCACGCAACTCCCAGTTTCTATCATTGATTTCTTAATCCTCACTCAAAATAGATGAATCCATTCAATTACAATTACCATTTTCCAGTTTTTCACATGTGGCTTGATCTAACTAATGTGATTAATCCCTAGGTATTCAATCACTATTAAGGTAAATTTTGTGGTGGATTGTGGATTGGAGAATAGAAATTAAAGGTTAGTGGCCCAATCTGCAGGACTCCCAATTTTCCAGTCATTAAACTTAATCACAGGAAAATCAGGAGCACCGTAAGCCAGCTGCCCTCTCATTGGCCCCGATTTTAAAGGGAGGGCACGTGAGCCCTAGATCTGGCGGTGCACCCAGGGAATCCGGAGACGTGGAGGTCCGGCCGATCTTAATGGCCATAATCATAACTTTCATCAGAGTCCCATCCAAACTCAGCCATGATGTGCTACCTGGCTGGCGGGCGACAGCGGAAGATCGTAGGCAGGAGGCGCAGCCAGGATACTGCGGGATTGGTCCCTGGCAGTCAGGTAACTGGTAAGGGGTGGGGAGGGTCGTGGGGCGAAGGCAATTGGGGGATGGAGGAGCCCAGAGTAAGGAAGGGCCAAGGCTTCCTTAGATTATGGTCTTGAACAGTTTATCAACCAGTTACTTAGGTTATCCCTTTCCCTTTTTGAAAGTGGTGTGACGTTTCCCATTCTACAGTCCTTTGGTCCAATTTATGTTTCAAAACTTCTGGAAAATTATGGTTTGTACCTCTGCTATTTCATCACTAATCTCCTCAGTATTTTGGAATATAGACCATCCAGGTCTGTTGATTTATTAACGTTAAGTACCAGTAACTCTTTTAACACCATCCCCTTTTTTAAGGTTTAGCTGCACTTTCGCGTCATCCTCTGCTACTTCAGTGGTTTTTCGTTTACTCTTTTCTGTAAATACAGAGGTAAAATACTTTTTGAGCACCTCTGCCATTCTTTCATTCTCTACTATAAGACTGCTTCTTCTTCTCTTACTGGTCTCCTTCTTTCAGAATCCTTTTCCTTCTGATGTACCGAAAAAGCCTGTACTATTCCCTTTTTTGTTGAGCAACAGTCTTTTTATAAGACTCTGAAGAGATTTTCACTGGCTCTGCCAAGCAGAAAAATAGGAAAAGGAATAGGACATTCAGCCCCTTGAGTTTGTTCTGCCATTCAATTAGATCATGGCTAATCTGTATCTTGACTCCATTAACCCACATTGGTTCCGAAACCCTTAATACCCTTGCCTAACAAAAACCTATCAATCTCAGTTTTGAGATTTTCAATTGACCTAGCCTCAACAGCTTTTTGGGGGACAGAGTTCCAGATTTCCACTTCCATTTGTGTGAAGAAGCGCTTTCTGACATCACCCCTGAACAGCCTAGCTCTAATTTTAAGATTATGCTCCCTTGTTCTGGACTTCCCCACCCGAGGAAATTGTTTCTCTCCATCTACCTTATCAAATCCTTCAATCATCTTAAACATCTTAATTAGATCACCCCTTAGTTTTCTATACTCAAGGGAATACAACCCAGTCTATGCAACCTGTCTCCATATTTAACATTTTAGCCCCAGTATATTGCTGGTGAATCTGCTCTGCACCCCCTCCAAGACCAATATATCCTTCCTGAGGTGCAGTGCCCAGAACTGAACCCAGATCCACCATTTAATTATTTTTGTACCTGTCCACTAGCTTTTAGTGATTCCTGTACTTGGACGCCTAAATCCCTCTGCTCATCCACAGTTCCTAGCTTCTCACATTTAGAAAATACTCTGATCTATCTTTCTTAGGTCCAAAGTGGATGATCGCATACTTTCCCACATTGAACTCCATCTGCCACAGTTTTGCCCACTCACTCAATCGGGCTGACAGCAACCCAAAAATTGTGGGGGAGAAACTTTCTGCCCTGTTCCTGATCTGGCCGACGCCATCCTGAAAGGGGCCGACTGCTGGGCAGCCGGAGTGCCTGTCTGTTTCAGGTGGAAGGCCCTTTTAATATACACACATAGGACCCTGATTGGCATTTTGGACAACAACTAGATGGAGCGTGTGCCATGCCTGAAGACTAAAAACGGTAAGTTTAAAATTATTTTTGTGGGCCCACGAGGAGCATTGTTGCTTCTCTGGGCTCATAAGAATAATGTGGGTTGCTATTGTCCCGGTCTTTCCTTCCTTTCACAATCGGCCCAACTAACCGCACCCCCCCCCCACCTCTCTCCCCACCACCACCCCCTCACCTGCCCCAGCACTACATTGCTGCCTGAAGGGTCAGCCTCAGAGTCGCTCAATATTGCACTCTCAAAATGGACCGTGCCTCCCACTGGCACTATCGGGTGGCCAGCCAGTATGTTCTGCCAGCTGGCTGCCTGATAGTTAAAATCTACTCCTCTGTCTTTCCTCTCCTAATTTCCCTTTTTGTTTCTGTTCTATACTTTGCTATTAAGCTGATTCCATGATCCCACACTCCCACAAAGAGTGAAGATTAGTGAATAGGGGCTACAATATTTTAGTCCTATCTCCAAAGCATGTTGTCTTTGTGCTTGATTACCCAACCGGCTGTGCTGGACCACGGAATTCACCTAAAATCAGTAACCTTATCTTTGCCATATGCCGCCTTTATTTTTGACCTACAATCTCAATCTTCCAGAAAATGAACATAAAGGCCTAGAAATTGGTTTGTGCCCTTTTTTGGGCATGAACCCAACAATGGCAACAACCACCATGCCACAACTGGGTGCAAGAGAACCACACAAAATTGGCCCTCTCTTGTCATCAGAACCCCACCGGCAGGCTTCGGGTGCTATTTGCGCTCCAAGTGACAGTGCGCCTGTCACGAAGAGAAGGAAAATCGTCCGGCGGCGACACTAGCACCGGGTATTGCGGAAGGTAGGGTAGGAGGGAAGTGAATGGTTGCCGGCAGTTCCTCGTGGCTCCACATTCGGGTAAATAAAAATGTTGGTGGTCATCACCAATGATCCTTTTAAGGACCACCGGTTTGGCTGCTTTAAGGTTGAGAAAACTGACCGTAGTATGCACAGTGCCTGCTGCGGTCAGTTGCGATCCAATTTTTCAAACAGACCTGAAATGGGTGTTGGGCCCTCCACTTGCATAGGCAATGGGCCTAATGCTGGTTTCAGGTTTAAGATATCTCTGGGGCACCCAAACCAATTTGGCATGCAACACTCACCCGGTGCAGACGGCACATGAGCACGCCACATGTCATACTGTCCTGAAAAACGGGTGCAGCTCAATCTAATTTCTATGCCAAAATGAAGTTTAACTAAAAAGGAATCTTGCCTGAAAGAATCAAAGAAAGAAACCACTGACTTAAATTTGAATCTTTGAATGAAATCTAGAGAGGGACTGGAGTAAAGAAACAGCTGCATCTGTGCAGAAACATAAGAGAGAGGGAGAAAAGCATGAACAACAGGAACCATTGAATTAACATAGAAACATAGAAAATAGGGGCAGGAGTAGGCCATTCGGCCCTTCGAGCCTGCTCCGCCATTCAATATAATCATGGCTGATCCTCTATCTCAATACCATATTCCCACTCTCTCCCCATACCCATTGATGCCTTTTGTGTCCAGAAGTCTATCTAGCTCCTTCTTAAATATATTCAGTGACTTGGCCTTCACAGCCTCCTGTGGTAGAGAATTCCACACGTTCACCATCCTTTCAGTGAAGAAATTTCTCCTCAACTCAGTCCTAATTGATCCATTATTTGGAAATTTAGTGCTATTATTCATTCAGGTTATTTCATCTCTAATCTGTTTGATAATTACCATTTTTATGTTTTACAAGACATAACCAGAAGTTTCTTCCAAGTCATTGGCCCAGATTTTGCTGCCAAAATAACGGCGAGTCTGATGTGCTCGCTGTTAATGTGTAAATCGTCTAGCAATTTGTGGTGAGGAAGCGACACCCCGTGAATTGCGAATCACCACAAGTTGCAGGAGGATTTGTGCTGCTCTGCCGTTAGCCTCGTGAAAATGGCAGTTCACCCTCAACCTCCCCGTGAGTTTCAGGGAATTGCTGCAATTGTGCAGTAAATACGAATTAAACTCACCGCAGAAAGTTAGGGCTGGCATTTAACAGCGTAAGTAACTTTTTAATTATGAGATTTATGTTCCTGCAATGCCACTGACCCCCTCCAGCCCAGAAAGGGAACAATTAAAATTGTGGAGTCTCACTTCTATATTTAGAGATTTTTAGTATTTAGATTTTTAGTATTTTAGATTTTTAGAAAGTATTTAGATTTTTTTTTATTTAATTTTTTTTTTACTTTTCCTTTCTGTCTCATTTTTCTCTCTTTATTTCTCTTTCTGTACCTGATTTGACTCTAATTCATCCTATTTCCTTCCCTGTTGTTCCTCTGGTTCTTTCTCAATCCTTAAATTTCATTGGTGAAGGAGATAGACAGTTGGTCCAGTCGTTCACCAAGGTCCCAGATGCCTCATTATCAGCCCGCACTTCCAGCAACTTGCAGGGCAAAACATTTTTGAGCAGAAGTGTGAGGGACAAAGTCTAATGGGGCATGCCGCGAGATGCCCCAGTCCAGATTATATTAATTAGTGTGAGGACAATTCTATCTCTGAATCGTGTAATCTCTGGCATGAAGGGATGAATTTATTGACATGAGTGAGACACCTCTATGTTCATTAAATGGATATTCGTTGATGTAACTTTGCAGTTTGATCAGTCGTCTTTAGTATTCAGATCTATAATCTTTGTTAGCAGTGGTGCAAAGTCCATATTATGTGTACAGAAACAACTTGAACCAGCAATTTGTGAGATTCTTAAGTAGCAAATGTATAAGGCAGCTCAGAGCCCAGAGACCTAAGTTGCAGAGACAGCTGATCTGAATAATGAGATAATGCTTCTTAATGGATTGCCCCAGCCCTGTTTTAATTAAAGCTTTGTTTTCTGATTAACTCGGTCATGGAAAGCCATTTTAATTAGAGTTAAAAAAGGTTTGCATCTGGATTGACTTTGAGGTATTACAGTTCATTGACCTTAAATATTGTTATATCCTTTTTGATTAGGAGTGGGATTATTAAGGCCTTCTATATTTGTGTGTCTTTTCTTCGAGCATTCTAATATCTGAACAACTGATGCTTTTATTGACTGTTATTCAATAGAACTCACAATTGCTGCAGGGTCTGATTACCAGAAATATTTTTTATTTTATAAAGTGACACCACCTCCATGGAAAAAAAAGTATTATTTTGTTAATTTCCTAACATAAGATGCGATGATATAAGTTGAACTTGAAATGCCTCCTTGAATGACTTGTGCATGACATGACATCAGCAAAGTAAAAATGGTATGTAGCTTCTCTCCACCCCCAAAGCACTTTTTCATGAAGATGCCCCTTTAAATGTCGCAGTTGTGTTCTTATTTTGTGTTTGGCAATTAATATGTAGGCTCAAAATTCAAGGTCCTTTGTCGTCATATTACAGATTCATACCTAACCTTGCTTTCAATCCAAAAAGAATATTGAATTTTAGGTAAGAATGTAAATTTTGACATTAGTACAATGCAACTTCTACACAATTAAAAATCTTGCATCTAGTGCATGTCCATCAGACCTTAAAGTATCACAAATTAAAGCATCAATCATGCACTTGCACTTGATAGGATCAAATATAATTTTAATAAAAAGCAACAAATCACAAGGTTGACCAGATATGGAAGCTATCAATGAACAGTAGAAGGTAACTACAAAAACTATAAATCAAGAATCAGCAAACAACTGCCAACGAAACAGCTGGTAAGGGGGAATCACTTAAATTATTCACTCAAAATCGTTTAAAAATGTCTTTTCATTTGGGAATGTCTTTTCATTCTGGGGTTGTTCTCCTTACAGCAGAGAAGGTTAAGAGGATATTTGATAGAAGTGTTCAAAATCATGACTGGTTTAGATAAAGTAAATAAAGAGAAACTGTTCCCATTGGCAGACGGGTCGAGAACCAGAGGACACAGATTTAAGGTGATTGGCAAAAGAACCAAAGGCGATATGAGGAAAAGCTTTTTTACACAGCGAGTAGTTATGATCTGGAATGCGCTGCCTGAAAGGGTGGTGGAAGCAGATTCAATCATTGCTTTCACAAAGGAATTGGATAAATACTTGAAGGGAAAAAATTTGCAGGGCTACAGGGAAAGTTCATGGGAATGGGACTAACTGGATTGCTCTTACAAAGAGCCGGCATGGGCTCAATGGGCTAAATGGCCTCCTTCTGTGCTGTAACCATTCTATGATTCATTGCCATCTGGTTGTGCAACAACTCAAGGACATAATAAAAATAAATGCCTAGAAACCCCAGGGGAAGTGCTCTGGGGTGCAACTCCTGTCCACCTCATGGACAGGATCAGGGGACCATCCTAAATCCTAGGGGTATTTGCATATTGTGAGTGGGCGGCCATGCTATTTACAGCAGCTGAGGAGGGGAGGCATTTAGCAGTGCTAAATCCCTTTCCAAGATGGAAGAGTTGCTGACTGAATTTTACTGTTTGAAAGTAAAAATAAAATTTATTAAAGCAGCCATCTGTTCAGCATTCTAAAGAGGTAGAGGCACAGAGTGGAATCTTTATATTTATTTATTTATACAGATGTGGTTTTTATTTATTTAAAACAATATTTACTTATTTTTCAGGAATCCATTAAGAAACCCTTAACTCAATAGTTGCTGTGATCTCTTAGATATTTATGAAACA
Organism: Heptranchias perlo; assembly: GCF_035084215.1. Taxonomy (NCBI): domain Eukaryota; kingdom Metazoa; phylum Chordata; class Chondrichthyes; order Hexanchiformes; family Hexanchidae; genus Heptranchias; species Heptranchias perlo. The sequence continues at coordinate 81,395,428 of NC_090328.1, forward strand.
GTGGAGCCAGACCCAGGCCACCCTACTCCTACTGTCAGATCTGTGCTCTCTCTCCCACCGCTGACTGACACAGGGCTCCATCAGTGAGCCACATGCCTCATTCCACCCCCAGTTCTGTTAAACCTCCACAGTTCTGCCAAATTACAAGGGCCCCCAATACTGCCAAAGCCCAAACCATTCCCAGTGCTGCCAAAGCCCAGCACCATTCCCAGTGCTGCTAAGTCTCACAATCCACCCTTTCAAGTACTTATACTGTACCTCAAATCTGGTCAATCTTATATACCTCAGTTTTAAAAATGATAAGGGATAATAATTGTATAAATGTCTAAGTGAAGGAGTATATATACACACGCACATATATATATGGTTTTGCGTCCTAACGCACTCCCTGCTTGTCATACTTACATTCCAGGGTCAGGATTTTGTCAAGCCTGGATCATGCCTGTTGTCATAATTTGACCACACTATAGTCATTACTGGAGTAAAGCCTAAGTGGAGCCTTACTCTTAAAATGGTTACGATCACTTTTAAACTGATATACTCACCATTACTTACTTTGCAGGTCTTCCAGACGTTGCTGCATATCCAAGGTCCATCTCCAGGGATGATTACTCTAGGTATACTGCACTGTTTTATTCAATTGGTCTGTCTTGATTGTTTTCTTTCTCCTTCATACCATCAGGTAAGTTTTCATAATTTGTTCATATTATTGTTTCCTTCGTCCTCAAATAGCGTTACATGTAATTTCTTGAACTTTTATTTTTTGCCCTGGGCCTCCTGCTGTCTATCACCCCTGAGTCACCTTAAAAAAAATACTCATTTTCACCCACAGCAACTTTCCTACTGATCATCATATAAAAACAAGGAAACACTTTAAAATTTCAGCCTTCCTGCCTCCAGTGATTCTCAAACCTGCTACCTCCTATTTGGCTCGATCACTCTTGTCACTGCTGGACTTCCCTGCAGTGCCCAATTGTCCTGCCTGATGTTTGCCAAGCCTTCTACTTACTGGATCCAGCCTGGCGTTCCTTCTCCTTTAGTTCCCAGTTGTGCTTTGTTTCCCCTCTCTCCCAACTGAGTCTGATTTCCTCCACTCTGCTCCTCAATATCGCTCCTTGCCTCCATCTGCATTTTCTCTTTGTTCCATTTCCCAACTAGATTTATATAAATAAATTCAAATGCTGTAAATAACCAGACTGTTCTGCCCAACAGTGAATATCTACAACAAGTAGCAGTTTTTATATCATGATATATATTAATTTCACATTCAGAATTTTAAATGCAAAATAAATTTGATCAAATAAAAAAATTGCAGCCATAAATACAGTTAATTAAAATGCAATTACAGTTTACATTGACAGTACTGCCTGAATTTAGTATTTAAAATTATTTGCATAATAAAATGAGATGGGAAGATATTTATTTCCCTCTGGGTGACATACAGAAAGCCAAAATTAAAAAACCAGTTCAAGCCAAAACAATTTAAAGAATATTTCCTACTCCTTCACCCTAAGCAGAATATTTCTCAATAAAACTACAAATGTTTCTAATGCTGCTATTGAGGAATACTCCAGGCTTTGTTTTCTATGTACACAAGCACATAAAACCCTTTGAAAATGTTTGTTACTGACTTTAAGGACTGGTACAAGGTTGGTAAGAACAGTGTTCAAAGACTCCTGCGAAATGGTTTATCCTTCATAAACAATGGAATTCCACTACACAATCATCTCCCATGGTATGTCTGTTGCTCCATTAATTCACTAGTACTTGCTATTCCTATAACTTACTTATTTGTTGGTGTGCCCAATGGCATTAAATTAATTGGTGCCACTGTTCCATTAATTTATTGATTTGTTGATATGCTCTCTGCTCTCTGAATCTATTAATTTACTGGTGTCCACTGCTTCATGAATTTATTGTTTTTTTGGTGTGCCTATTCCTCTATTAATTGATTAGTGCATTGGTGCCCACTGCTCCATTAATTTATTGGCTTCTTGATGTTCTCACTGCAGTGTGATGGACAAGAAGTGCAGCTTACATTAAGTTTTTGTAATATTATACATACAGTAATCATTTTTCCTAAAGCATCCCGTGGACAGTTCATCATGTGTCAGATTTTCTACGGTTGGGCAAATGCATGCTAGCTAGATGTTACATGCTTTAGCAGACACACCAACAAATCAATAAGGCACACACCAACAAATCAATAAATTAATAAAGCTGATGGGAGAATACTGTGGAGCAGCAGCTGGTAATTCCACCACACAGTAAGTAAATCTAATCCTGCTGAGGTTGGACTTTAGGGCGGGCCTTGGAGAAGATCATGGGGGGGGGGCCTTGGAGAAGATCGGGGGATGGAGGTGATTGGATCAGCAGTCGGATGAAGAGGGGGAGGTGGGAGGGGGGTCTACCATCAGCTGAGGGGTCTACAATCGGGTGGGGGTCTACCATCATGGGGGAGTCTACCATCGGGGGTGGGTCGGCGGATTGCAGGGGTCCAAGTGAGCTTGTGGGCCTGGATGTAGCTCATCTCATAAATTGAGATGATTTGTGAAGAAATTCTGGATTTCAAAGTGTGAATTCAGGACTCCTCTCATAGGCTGTGCAATGTAAAATAAATCTTAGTGCATGTTAGGAAATGGAGCAACAAAGAGATTTTATCACTCCAGGAGGCTGTTACAAATTGTCATCTTTAAAGGCCAATAACTAAAAGCAACCTTTTACCATTCTAATCAAATTAGATGATTCTGAGGTCAATCCGACAGTATCAATCCCAAAGAGTTCAGTGATGTACAAAATGTTACCAACCAGATTTAAACAGACCAACTCAAACAGGCTGCCAGTGCAACATCTTCAGGATAATTGTATAAAGTGTTGGTCAGACTCCCGATGTTTTAGGTTTATTGACAACTCCAAGAAGGAGCAAAAAGGAACAAAAGTGGAGGCATCCACAACTGTGCAAGTTAAACACAGCAACAGTGAAATTCTCAGCTTCCTAAAACTGCAAAAATTAAATTGTTAATCTGGAGTCAAATTCAACTTTCCTTTAAGTAATTTACTAAAGCAACCCAGGCACGTTTTCCACAGAAGTGCCCAACTTTTTACAAGCTCAGTCCAAATTCTAGGTGGCGCCTCACCCAACATGGAAAAGTTCAGCATGGGTACTCATATGAATGAATTTGGTGTGGTGAGTTTTGCATCCCTGCGTTGTGGACAACTTTAATCGCTCATTAGAAAATCAGGTGCGATGTGAGTGGGCCATGCGAGATCAAAGGCCTGATTTCCCACTTGCATGTTGAGGGAATTGTGGGCGCTAAATTGGGCTGTGTAGTGCCCGTTGTTTCGGCGCTACGCGGCCTCTCAAACATCCAAGATGGCGTCGTGGCTGCGCAAGCACATTTCCAGCGTGACGTGCGCCGGACCCTATCTTCATATAGGAGTTAGCGTATGCGCAAATACCCAACACTGGAAGCATGTAAAGTTGAGAGGAAATGCGTGCAATCAGTGTGCAACGCTGATTTAAAGTGATAGACACCATTTTGGACCTTAAAGCTCAACTCAACGCACAGTCTTAACCACGCACACCTGAACATGTCTTAGAGTGCCTGGAGGACCCCCCACCATGCTATTTAAGGGGACCATGCAGAATTTACAGGTTAGTTGCTGGATTATTGCTTCTGGCTGCTGGTGGAATAGGAAGTGTTTTTTGAATCTCCCTGTACTTACTGAGAGTTCCTAGAGTACAACTGAGAGTGGTTTGGCAGGTACTGCCTTACGGTTCAGAAAGTTACAACCGTGGTTGAACAGCATTCCTGGCAACCATGGGTGGTCTGCTAGGGCTCCTGCTGGGCATTGAGCATGACTGGGAGCATGCAGAGAGGCCATGCACAATAGGTCAAGTTGTGAGGAGAGTGAGGACGAGGAGGCACAGGGCACTGAGCAGGAGGCCATATCCAATGAAGGCCTTCTGGGACCAATTCTCTTACCTCAACATGACCGAGGAGGATTGCATCCGATGCCTGAGGTTCACCAAGGAAGCCGTGACCGAGATCTGTCAACTGGTGCGGCCACAACTGCAGCCTCAGAGCAGGGCGAGGACAGCATTGCCTGTGGCTGTGAAGGTCACTGTGGCGCTGAATTTCTATGGCTCAGGATCATTTTAGGCCTCTGCTGGCGACATGTGCAACATCTCGCAATATGCAGTGCACTGCTACATAAGGGAGGTCACAGACGCACTGTATCAGATGAGGAACAGGTTCATCACCTTCCCTCTTGACAGAGACAAGCAGAACGAGCGAGGACGGGGGTTCGCCCACATTGCTGGCTTCCCCATGGTGCAGGGTGCCATTGGCTGCACGAACATTGCCCTGCGTGACCCGCACATCAACTCGGCCGTCTTCGTCAACCAAAACGGCTTCCAATCCCTGAACATGCAGCTGGTGTGCGACAACACGCATCGAATCATGAAGGTTGATGCCCGTTACGCCGGGAGCAGTCACGATGCCTTCGTCATGTGGCAGTCCAACGTGCCAGCTATCTTTCACCCACCTCGGCAAGTCAAAGGCTGGCTATTGGGTGACAAGGGCTATCCCCTCACGACGTGGCTCATGATACCGGTCAGGAATCCATGCACATGTGCACAGCAGTCCTATAATGAGAGCCATGCCGCCACATGCAACATCGTGGAGCACACCATAGGCCTCCTCAAACAACGCTTCCGCTGTCTGGAGGAGCCTTGCTGTACTCCACTGAGGGGGTGGGCAGATTTGTGGGGGTCTGCTGCATGCTGCACAACCTCGCCATCATGAAGGACCTTTGCCACCAATGATCGGAGAAGACCCCGAGCCAGAGGTGGAGAAGGAAGATGCTGAGGAGGACGAGGAGGCTGAGGAGGAGGAGGCAAGAGTGCAATAGGGACCATACGCCTTGCCTGCAAGAGCTCTGCATGTTCGCCTGATCCGTGCCTGCTATCAATAAAATTAACTACATCCCCCAACTCACCAACAGTCCTACACTCCCCACCTTTCCACTCCCACAAGGCAATCAATTCGTCCACCATCTAATTGCACATTGGTTTCCCCCTCCGCTCATCGCACAAATAAAAACCACCACCAGATGCAAATTAAAAGTCACATTTATCAATGAATAAATGATGTGATATCAAGAAACGGCTGAGTGCACCGGATACAGCAAAGGCTATGGGCCCCGACAACATCCCAGCTGTAGTGCTGAAGGCTTGTGCTCCAGAACTAGCCGCGCCTCTAGCCAAGCTGTTCCAGTACAGCTACAACACTGGCATCTACCCGACGATGTGGAAAATTGCCCAGGTATGTCCTGTCCACAAAAAGCAGGACAAATCCAATCCGGCCAATTACTGCCCCATCAGTCCACTCTCAATCATCAGCAAAGTGATGGAAGGTGTCATCGACCGTGCTATCAAGCGGCACTTACTCACCAATAACCTACTCACCGATGCTCAGTTTGGATTCCGCCAGGACCACTTGGCTCCAGACCTCATTACAGCCTTGGTCCAAACATGGACAAAAGAGCTGAATTCCAGAGGTGAGGTGAGAGTGACTGCCCTTGACATCAAGGCAGCATTTGACCGAGTGTGGCACCAAGGAGCCCTAGTAAAATTGAAATCAATGGGAATCAGGGGGAAAACTCTCCAGTGGCTGGAGTCATACCTAGCACAAATGAAGATGGTAGTGGTTGTTGGAGGCCAATCATCTCAGCCCCAGGACATTGCTGCAGGAGTTCCTCAAGGCAGTGTCCTAGGCCCAACCATCTTCAGCTGCTTCATCAATGACCTTCCCTCCATCATAAGGTCAGAAATGGGGATGTTCGCTGATGATTGCACAGTGTTCAGTTCCATTCGCAACCCCTCAGATAATGAAGCAGTCCGAGCCCGCAAGCAGCAAGACCTGGACAACATCTAGGCTTGGGATCATAAGTGGCAAGTAACATTCGCGCCAGACAAGTGCCAGGCAATGACCACCTCCCCTTGACATTCAACGGCATTACCATCGCCGAATTCCCCACCATCAACATCCTGGGGGACACCATTGACCAGAAATTTAACTGGACCAGCCATATAAATACTGTGGCTACAAGAGCAGGTCAGAGGCTGGGTATTCTGTGGTGAGTGACTCACCTCCTGACTCCCCAAAGCCTTTCCACAAGTCAGGAGTATGATGGAGTACTCTCCACTTGCCTGGATGAGTGCAGCTCCAACAACACTCAAGAAGCTCAACACCATCCAGGACAAAGCAGCCCACTTGATTGGCACCCCATCCACCACCCTAAACATTCACTCCCTTCACCACCGGCGCACAGTGGCTGCAGTGTGTACCATCCACAGGATGCAATGCAGCAACTCGCCAAGGCTTCTTCGACAGCACCTCCCAAACCCACGACCTCTACCACCTAGAAGGACAAGAGCAGCAGGTACATGGGAACAACACCACCTGCACATTCCCCTCCAAGTCACACACCATCCTGACTTGGAAATATATCGCCGTTCCTTCATTGTCGCTGGGTCAAAATCCTGGAACTCCCTTCCTAACAGCACTGTGGGAGAACCGTCACCACACGGACTGCAGCGGTTCAAGAAAGCGGCTCACCACCACCTTCTCGAGGGCAATTAGAGATGGGCAATGAATGCCGGCCTTGCCAGCGATGCCCACATCCCATAAACGAATAATAAAAAAAGAAATTATGGGAACAAAACAGAATTATCCACACTTGTGCATTGCCTTAGTACCTGTTGTTTGTGTGCCTTTACCTATCCTAGTGCTCCTATGAGGTGCTTCCCCAGTGGCTGGAGCATGGGTGGTGGGAGGCTGCTGGCCTTCAATTGAGGAGAGTGCAGATGGCCTTGGAGGATGATCTCGAGCAGCTCTGGGCTGGGAGGGCCCGGCTTCAGACTGCACCATCTCAGCATGGGCTGCAGCAGCCTGGCCTTGCTGGCTGATAGGCAACAACAAGGGAACAGGCGGAGTGGCAGAGGTGGGAACAGGAATGCTGTCATCCTGAGAGAAGACAGCATGTCCGACTGCCATGGTGCCACTGCCACTCTCCCAGGGCGGCGCCTCAGCAATACTGGTGATCAGCTGGAGAACAGATTGCTGGAGTACTGTGATGCCCTGTTCCACAGTGGTCCCCAGAGCCACGACAGCAGCAGTCTGAGCTTCCATTGCAGCAGTCTGAGCGGCAACCGTAGCTTGCAAACCTTTGATGACATTGGTTTGTGCTGCAATGGAAGCCGCAACATCAGCTATCAAACGGCCCATCATGGTGGGTTCCACAGATGTTCTGATGGAGTTGACCACCCGTTTCATGTTAGAAAGGATTGGCTCCAAGCTCTGCGCAAAGCTCTGTGCCAAGTTGAAGCTGGACTCCTCCATGCCCCTTGACATTGGAAATCCTGCCAGAAAACCTGCGCACAATGCCCCAAGCATTTGGTGGGTGTATGCCCATCAGCCGTCTTCTCTAGCCTGGCCCATCGAAGTCCTCAACAGACTCCTCTGCAGCAGAACTAGTGAGTGACCTCGCCCTCCAGCGAGCTGGCACCTGCGGTATCCGTTCCCCTTGCCCCTGCTCCTGTGCACTTGTGGCTGGTGTCTCACCATGTGCAGATCCCTCCTCTAAACTAGCCTCTAAAGGACGCTGGTGGAAGCAAGTGTCAGATCGAATGACGGTGTGGCTTCAGTGTCCCCCTCCTCCTACTCCTCCTTCTCCTCCTCCTCGGATGGTGTCACTATGTGTTCTTGGGTATCTACAATGACAAATGGAAACAGGTTGATTTGTGGAGCAGGGAAAGGATCAAGTAAGACGTGTGTGCTGACAGCATCTGCAGCACATGAGTCAGAAAAGATTATGGGAGGAGGGAGATGTGGGGAACGAGAAGGAGCATTAGATATGCAGAGACCCGGCATGTTGTCACTGCTGCAGCGACGGCCTGCCCCAATGATCCGAAGCACTGTCTTCTCTAGTGGGGTGAGGACGTGTAAGGTCTCTCCTGCTGCCGGCTTTTATGCGCCACCTTCTCCTGCAAGACAGAGGACAGTGCATCAGTGAATATCCTGCAAGGTGTGTGGGTGATGTGCCTATCGTGGTTGACTAGTTGCCAGTGTGTGTGACCTGTGAGTGATGATTGTGTGGACTGCATTTGTCATACTATATGCAGGTGAGATACAGCATGCCAAGTGCAGCATTTCTTATGGATGGGCAGTGTTTGTTGATGGGTGGGTGAGGGGGGGCGTGATGCGTGGTGCAGTTGGTAGGATGTGCCACTTGCCACTTGCATTCACCCACCTTGACCACTCGTGTCAAATCATTGAATTTCTTTCGGCACTACACCCACGTGCATGGTGCAATGCTCCTGGCATTCACCTCCTGGGCCACTGCCTGCCAATGCCTGCGGAGCTGCAGTCTGGAGGGTCTCCTGTCACTCTGAGGGTAGATGTTGGCCCTCCTTTTGTCCACCCCTTCCAGCAGGGCCCCAAGGGCATCATCCGAGAAGCATGGGGCCCTCCCTCACGTCGGTCCTGCCATCCATGCGGCCATCTTTCCCTCCTCTAAGTGGATTGTGCATGTCCCATTTAAAATGTACACCTGCAACTTTAAGAGGTGTAGGTTGCCCCATTTCTGGCTTCCTCATTCTCCGTGCAACCCGTTCGGGTTCAGAAGCCGGCTCCAACCCGCCGACTTCGGAGTTCCCCATGGACGCACCTATGTGCACGCAGGCGTCCCGAATCCGGAAGTCCCGCCGGCAATTAAAGCCAGCGGAATGACAGTTAAAGAGCCAAATGTACTCGGGTACTTAAGGCACTTTATCTGTGACATATTAGGTAGTTGGAACGATTTTTAACTTACCTGGGCGGCTTGCCCACTGCTTCTGATTCACGACTGGTGAAACCAGGCATGAAGGGCCGGATCAGGCAAAAAGAAACAACATAAATTAAGTAAAAAACCACTGCAAGAAGTTAAACCACAAAATCAACCTACCTTTCCACCCTGCTCCGATGTCCGATGTCTCCCTCTCTGATCTCCTCCTCTTCACCCCCGCCGATGTAACCCCAATGCTCCCCTCTCCCACCCTGATCTTTCCCACTCTCCCCCCGATCTACCCCTCTCCCCCTCCGATCTTTCCCCCTCCCCCTCCGATCCTTCCCTCTCCCCCCCGATCTACCCCTCTCCCCACCCGATCTACCCCTCTCCCCACCCGATCTACCCCTCTCCCCACCCGATCTACCCCTCTCCCCACCCGATCTACCCCTCTCCCCACCCGATCTACCCCTCTCCCCACCCGATCTACCCCTCTCCCCACCCGATCTACCCCTCTCCCCGCCATCTACCCCTCCCTCCCCGATCTACCCCTCTCCCCACCCCGATCTACCCCTCTCCCCCCCCGATCTACCCCTCTCCCCCACGATCTACCCCTCTCCCCCCCCGATCTTTCCCTCTACCCCCCGATCTTTCCCTCTCCCCCCCGATCTTCCCCTCTCCCCTCTGATCTTCCCCTCTCTTCCCCCGATCTTTCCATCTCCCCCCGATCTTCCCCCCTCCCCCCCCCGATCTTCCCCTCTCTCCCCCCGATCTTTCCATCTCCCCCCCCGATCTACCCCTCTGCCCCCCGATCTACCCCCTCCCCCCCGATCTTCCCCTATTCCCCCCGATCTACCCCTCTCCCCCCCGATCCTCCCCTCTTCCCCCCGATCTACCCCTCTTCCCCCCCGATCTACCCCTCTCCCCCCCGATCTACCCCTCTCCCCCCCCCCCGATCTACCCCTCTCCCCCCCCCGATCTACCCCTCTCCCCCCCCCCCGATCTACCCCTCTCTCCCCCCCCCGATCTACCCCTCTCCCCCCCCCGATCTACCCCTCTCCCCCCCGATCCTCCCCTCTCCCCCCCCCCGATCCTCCCCTCTCCCCCCCCGATCTACCTCTCTCCCCCGATCTTTCCCTCTCCCCCCCCCGATCTTTCCCTCTCCCCCCCCGATCTTTCCCTCTCCCCCTGATCTACCCCTCTCCCCCCCCGATCTACCCCTCTCCCCCCCCGATCTACCCCTCTCCCCCCCCGATCTACCCCTCTCCCCCCCCGATCTACCCCTCTCCCCCCCCGATCTACCCCTCTCCCCACCCCGATCTTCCCCTCTCCCCCCCATCTTTCCCTCTAACCCCGATGTTTCCCTCTCCCACCCCCGAACTACCCCTCTCCCCCTGATCTACCCCTCTCCGCCGCCCCCCCCCCCCCCACCCCGATCTACCCCTCTCCCCCCGATCTTCTGTTCCAGTGCCGGATGACGTCTCGCTCTCTCTCTTTCTCTCCCCCACCCCACCCTCCGGTCAATCAGGCTGGCTGCCGGGCGTGAAACCCGGAGAGCACATTAATCACCATCAATTATGATGCAATCACGTTGGAAACAGTAAGTTTTGTTTATGTGGGTTTGGACCTTCACCTCCCCCCGCCCCCCGCCCCCTGCTGCCAACCCGCCACCATTTCAAAATTGAGCCCTAGGTCTCTCTGTTCATCTACACCTGTCCATGTCTTTCCACACTCCCATTTCTTGTTTATCCTCCAAAATATATTATCACACGTTTATCCACATTAAATTGCATTTCCACCTGACCACGCATTCCACTAACCCGTTTATGTCTTCCTGACGTCATTTACAGTCCACCTCACTATTTGCCAAATCTCCAATTTTTGTGTCATTAGCAAATTTTGAGATTGTGTTCTCTATACCCAAGTCCAAATCATCTATGTATACTGTGAACAAAAGTGGACCCAGCACTGACCCCTGGAATACACCACTTCCAACCATTCTCCAATCTCAGCAACGTCCATTACCCTAACTCATTGTTTTCTGTCTGTCAATCAACTGCTATATTTTGTTTTATACCATATACCTGATTTTTTTTGACAAAGCCTCTTGTAAAGACACCTTATTGAACGCCTTCTGAAAATCCATATACACTACATCTATTGCAATGCCTTTATCCAATCAGTCACCTCTTCAAAAAAGCTTATCAAATATGACTTGCCTTTAACCAATCTGGCTGTCCTTGGTTACCCCATGTATTTCTAAATGTTTACTAATTTGATCCCAAATTATGGGGTTAGAAATTAATTTAGGTGAGTTTTCAGGCGCCAAAAAGGTCTCAATGATGGAGGCTTGAGGATTGCAAAAATTTGGTCCTAGGGCCTCATCTAAATAATTGTGGTGTGCTGCCAGGACCTGTTGTGCCTCCAAAGGCAGCTCGTCTGACTCAAGAAGCCAATTTTGGGCTACCTGTCTTGCCTTGCTGCTTGGAGACCAGGGCTAACCTCTATGTCCATATCTGCAGGCCCCAATGTGACACCCAGTGATAGAAGAGAGTCTCAGGCTGGAAGTATTTGTTTGCAGTTGCTCGGCTGCCACCTCCACCTACAAGAAAAGCAGGCTATCCAGCTCTGGCATAGTAAATGAATGTGTGATAAAGGACAACACTTATTTACAGTGCTTGAAATGGTACCTCACAGAGGGCGCAGCAGTTTCCAGTTTAGATTTGTATCATGCTTGATGTGCTCCATAAGAAGTGTGTGCAAAATTGAGGAGGATACTGTCCTTAACCTTCCTTTGCATAGGAGCAAACATCTGCTTCATTTGGAGGTAGGTAAAAGGGATCTGGATGACTATATTGGCTCAGTGGGTGATCTCCCGGGGGCTGCAGCAGAACATGGGGCCTTCACTCTGGGCTATGTGTAAATGTGGGACCCTGTAAAACTCACTATAGCATAGAAAATCTGCATACAACTGCTGGATCAAAATACTCTAGCATTTAAAAATATTGCTTTATTATTAATTCCATGTGGAAGCATTTTATGAGCCTATTTCTTCACACATTTTACTACACGTTTGTGTTTTAATGAATGAGAGGAGTTATGTAGGGGTGCACAGAGGGCCCCATGTTCTTGATGTTCAGGGCCCCAAGAATTCTTAATCTGACTCTGCATCTTAGTGTCCCCTAAGATGACCATGTACGCTTCCCAATCTAATTATTTTAAAAGTAACATTTTGATAACAATAAGCTGAAAGAATTACCAGTAGCTTTAGCTCTTCAATGTGAAAAATTGCATTCCTACTCAAAATAATAGGTTTTAAATAATACTGCATCATTTTAATATTATAACAATGTGCCGTTTGTGTACAAAACATACAAATTGCTAGCTGGCCTTTCTATTAAGGTGTTATTATAGTTACCTTATTCAGAAACTCATAGATTCACAAGGATGATACCAGAACTGAGAGGATATCCTTATCAAGAAAAGCTGAACAGGCTGGGGCTCTTTTCTCCAGAAAAGAGAAGGCTGAGGGGTGACCTGATAGAGGTCTTTACGATAATGATAGAAGTTGATAGGATAGATGTAGAAAAAATGTTTCCACTTGTGGGTGAGTCCAAAACTAGAGATCATCAATATAAAATATTCCAAGAGGGAATTCAGAAGAAACTTCTTTACCCAAAGAGTGGTTAGAATGTGGCATGCACTATCACAAGGAGTAGTTGAGGCAAATAGCATAGATGTATTTAAGGGGAAGCTAGATAAGCACATGAGGGAGGAAGGAATTGAGGGTATCCTGATAGGGCTAGATGAAGTAGGGAGGGAGGATTCTCTTGTGGAGCGTAAACGCTGCCATAGACCAGTTAGGCCAAATAGCTTCTTTCTGTGCTGCAGTTTCAATGTAACTCGATGTAACAATCTATGTACTGCTGTGTACATCTTTCTGTAAAATTCAACTCTTAGCATGATAAAAATTCCTAGTCGATATAACAACGGGTTAGTCTTAACATATCAAGAGAGTCATCATTACTTGTGTTTAAACTTACCTAATTTTAAGGCTGTCAGGGTGGTTTGTGCATCGCATAATTTCCTGATGAGCAGAATACAAACAAACTCTCATTCCACTGCTTGTGGCTTTGTTAAGACTGAGAGCGCCTTCTGTCAGAACTGATATATATATATATATGTGTGTGATCAATTATGCAGGATGTTAACCAAGCACATGTAAGAATCACAAGCAATAGATTGCAGTTGCTATGGCAAGAACTTGTACTGCAAGAAGACAACATCAACAAACCTATACTTTTAATGTTATTGGGTCATTTGGAAATAATATTAGGTGAAATTAGATTAGTGTACTCTGTTTATTTTCAGTTCCAATATCAGTTTCAAAGGATGAGTATAATGCATAGGTGAATATATTTTTATTGTCAGCACATTTTATTGACCAGTACTTTTATAAGGATTTAACTCTATTGCGGACACTGTTAAATAATAAAGTGATAGTTAAGTGCTAAGTGACAATGTGGCAGTCAAATGCCTGTACTTAAATTAAATTATCATACAGATTGCTTAATGTCAGCCAACCTTTGCAAGACTGAGTGACAAATGAAACCTTTGCATGTGAATAAGTATAAAATGGTTAGCACAGAGTGAACAGCTGAGAGTTTGGTGAGTGTGGGAGTTTAAGGGTTAATCTCTTTAAAATCTAGTGTAAATTCTATCAACTGTTTTAGTTCAATTGCTATCAACTGTTTAAGTTCAATTTTAAAGTTTAACTTTTTAAGTTTCTGTCAGGCTTCAGCAGAGAGAGCTGCTGTAGTAAGTTAATTGGTTAGTTAGATTAAACTGGTACCTGAAGGTGGAGCAGGCCTGACTCATCTGAGTCACAAACTGCAGAAATACAGGGGCCTGTTAGTGCAAGAGCACGGAGTGCAACGGAGCACAGAGTGATCAGCTGAGAGTTTGGTGAGTGTGGGAGTTCGGTGAAGTGGGGGAAGGAGGTGCTGCTTTGCCTTGCTTTTCCTAACTTTTTCCGCAGAGCGGTGGCAGACCTGAGCAGCAGAAGACTGAGAGTGGGGATAAAAGCAGCAGCAGACCTGCAACAAGAGAAAACTACTGTGTGACGTCACAGGTGAGGCAGGAGAGTCCGAGAGGTGAGCACAGTAAAAAAGGAGAGACCGAGAGTGAGAGGAGAGTCTGAGAGGTGAATGCAGGGTAAATCTAAGGCAAGTCATGGCAGCACAGCTCGCACCCGTGATATGCTCCTCCTGCACTATGTGGGAAGTCATGGACACTATCAGTGTCCCTAACGACCATGTGTGCAGGGAGTGTGTCCAGCTGCAGCTACTGGCTAACCGCATTTCGGAGCTGGAGCTGCGGGTGGATTCGCTGTGGAGCATCCGTGATGCTGAGACCATCGTGGATAGCACGTTTAGTGAGGTGGTCACGCCGCAGGTAAAGATTACACAGACAGAAAGGAAATGGGTGACCGCCAGATAGAGTAAAAGGACTAGGCAGGTAGAGCAGGAGTCCCTGGGGCCATCTCCCTCTCAAACAGATATACTGCTTTGGATACTGTTGGGGGAGATGGCTTATCAGGGGAAAGCAGCAAGAGCCAAGTTTGTGGCACCACGGGTGGCTAAGCTGCACAGGAGGGGAGGAAGAAGAGTGGCAGGGCTATATTGATAGGGAATTCAATTGTAAGGGGAACAGATAGGCGTTTCTGTGGCCGCAAACGTGACTCCAGGATGGTATGTTGCCTCCCTGGTGCTTGGGTCAAGGATGTTGCGGAGCGGCTGCAGGACATTCTGGAGGGGGAGGGTGAACAGCCAGTAGTCGTGGTCCATATCGGTACCAACGACATAGGTAAAAAAAGGGATGAGGTCCCGCAAGGTGAATTTAAGGAGTTAGGAGATAAATTAAAAAGCAGGACTTCAAAGGTAGTGATCTCAGGATTACTACCGGTGCCACGTGCTAGTGAGTATAGGAACAGGAGAATAGATAGGATGAATGCGTGGCTGCAGGGATGGTGTAGGAGGGAGGGATTTAGATTCCTGGGACATTGGGACCGGTTCTGGGGAAGGTGGGACCTGTACAAGCGTGACGGGTTACACCCGAGCAGGACCGGAACCAATGTCCTCACGGGGGTGTTTGCTCGTGCTTTTGGGGAAGGTTTAAACTAGAGTGGCAGGGGCATGGGAACCTGAGAGGGGAGTCAGAAGGGAGTAAAGCTGAGAGCAGCAAGAGAGGGGAAGACCCAGCGGAAATTTACAATACAAATAGTACAAACAGTTGTTCAAGAACAAGTGAAAGGGAAAAGCGTAGAGCAGCAGAAAGAAAGTGTACTTTAGACACTACAGATAAAGTGAAAACTAAAAGGTGTAAGGCGATTAACCCAGAATCAAAGCTGAAGGTCAGGCTAGGGTGTGTGGCCCAACTAAGAGTTCTATATACAAATGCACAGAGTGTAAGGAATAAATTAAATGAACTACAGGTTCAAATTCAAATTGGAGGGTATGACATGATAGCTATCACTGAGACATGGCTGCAGGATGGTCAGGATTGGGAACTAAATATACCGAGTTATAAGGTCTACAGGAGAGACAGGGAAAATGGAAGAGGGGGAGGAGTAACCTTAATCATTAGAGATGAAATCACCTCAATGATAAAGGAGGATATAAGAGGTAAGCAGCCAACAAAGACCTTATGGGTTGAATTGAGAAATAGGAAAGGATCTAAGACTATAGAGGGAATTGTGTATATGAGCCCTGGCAGCAGCTCTGAAGTGCTAGATTGTATAAATGCAGAGATTAGACAAGTGTGTAAGAAAGGCATAGTGGTCTTAATGGGGGACTTTAACCTTCACATAGATTGGGAAAAGCAGACTAGCAACTGTCAGAAAGGTAGTGAATTTCTTGAGTGTGTTCGGGATAGTTTTCTACAGCAGTATGTCTGGAGGCAACAAGGGGGCAAGCCATACTAGATTTAATAATGAGTAATGAACCAGATTTAGTTAACGGCTTAACTGTGCGCGAACATCTATCCAATAGCGATCATAACATGGTCGAGTTCAATTTAGTGTTTGAAAGGGAAAAAAGTGAGTCAGCTGCTAAGATTCTAGACTTGGGTAAGGCCGACTTCAATGGGATGAGACAGAGACTGTCCACAGTAAACTGGGCAAATCTGTTAATGGGTAAAACGACTGATGATCAGTGGGAATTGTTTAAAGAAACATTTAACGTGATACAGAATTGGTTTATACCCCTGAGGGGCAAGAACTCTTCTTGCCAAAAAAAACAGCCATGGACAACTAAAGAGGTAAGGGACAGTATAAGACATAAGGAAAGGGCATACAAAAAGGCAAAAAATGGCACAGATCCTGGCGAATGGGAAAGATACAAAGATCAACAAAGGGTCACAAAACAGATAGTAAGAGCTACAAAAAGAGAGAGTATGAAAAGAAACTTGCAAGGGATATCAAAACCAATACGAAGAACTTTTATAGTTACATTAGGAAAAAGAGAGTGGTCAGAAGCAGTGTTGGCCCCTTAAAAACTGAAAGTGTCAATGGGGAAATGGCGGACATGTTGAACAATTACTTTGTGTCAGTAATTACAATAGAAAAAGAGGATAGCATGCCAGAAATCCCAAGAAAACTAATATTGAATCGGGGACAGGGACTCGATAAAATTAATATAAGTAAAGCAACAGTAATGAAGAAAATAATAGCACTAAAGAGTGATAAATCTCCAGGACCAGATCGTTTCCATCCCAGGGTTTTCAAGGAAGTAGGTGAGCACATTGCAGATTCCCTAACTATAATCTTTCAAAGTTCTCTAGATTCAGGAACTGTCCCTCTAGATTGGAAAATTGCACATGTCACTCCACTTTTTAAGATGTGGAGATGCCGATGATGGACTGGGGTTGACAATTGTAAACAATTTTACAACACCAAGTTATAGTCCAGCAATTTTATTTTAAATTCACAAGCTTTCGGAGGCTTCCTCCTTCGTCAGGTAAATGTTTACCTGACGAAGGAGGAAGCCTCCGAAAGCTTGTGAATTTAAAATAAAATTGCTGGACTATAACTTGGTGTTGTAAAATTGTTTACACTTTTTAAGAAAGGAGAGAGAGGGAAAACAAGGAATTATAGACCAGTTAGCCTAACATCTGTTGTGGGGAAAATGCTGGAGTCTATAATTAAGGATAGGGTGACTGAACACCTCGAGAATTTTCAGTTAATCAGAGAGAGCCAGCATGGATTTGTGAAAGGTAGGTCGTGCCTGACAAACCTGATTGAATTTTTTGAAGAGGTGACTAAAGTAGTGGACAGGGGAACGTCAATGGATGTTATTTATATGGACTTCCAGAAGGCATTTGATAAGGTCCCACATAAGAGACTGTTAGCTAAGATAGAAGCCCATGGAATCGAGGGAAAAGTACGGACTTGGTTAGGAAGTTGGTTGAGCGAAAGGCGACAGAGTGTAGGGATAATGGGTAAGTACTCACATTGGCAGGATGTGACTAGTGGAGTCCCGCAGGGATCTGTCTTGGGGCCTCAATTATTCACAATATTTATTCACGACTTAGATGAAGGCATAGAAAGTCTCATATCTAAGTTTGCCGATGACACAAAGATTGGTGGCATTGTAAGCAGTGCTGATGAAAACATAAAATTACAAAGCGATATTGATAGATTAGGTAAATGGGCAAAACTGTGGCAAATGGAATTCAATGTAGACAAATGTGAGGTCATCCACTTTGGACCAAAAAAGGATAGAACAGGGTACTTTCTAAATGGTAAAAAGTTAAAAACAATGGATGTCCAAAGGGACCTAAGGGTTCAGGTACATAGATCATTGAAGTGTCATGAACAGGTGCAGAAAATAATCAGTAAGGCTAATGGAATGCTGGCCTTTATATCTAGAGGACTGGAGGACAAGGGGGCAGAAGTTATGCTGCAGCTATACAAAACCCTGGTTAGACCGCACCTGGAGTACTGTGAGCAGTTCTGGGCACCGCACTTTCGGAAGGACATATTGGCCTTGGAGGGACTGCAGCGTAGGTTTACTAGAATGATACCCGGACTTCAAGGGTTAAGTTACGAGGTGAGATTACACAAATTGGGGTTGTATTCTCTGGAGTTTCGAAGGTTAAGGGGTGATCTGATCGAAGTTTATAAGATATTAAGGGGAACAGATAGGGTGGATAAGAGAGAAACTATTTCCGTTGGTTGGGGATTTTAGGAGTAGGGGGCACAGTCTAAAAATTAGAGCCAGACCTTTCAGGAGTGAGATTAGAAAACATTTCTACACACAAAGGGTGGTAGAAGTTTGGAACTCTCTTCCGCAAACGGCAATTGATACTAGCTCAATTGCTAAATTTAAATGTGAGATAGATAGCTTTTTGGCAATCAAAGGTATTAAGGGATATGGGCCAAAGGCAGGTATATGGAGTTAGATCACAGATCAGCCATGATCTTATCAAATGGCGAAGCAGGCACGAGGGGCTGAATGGCCTACTCCTGTTCCTATGTTCCTATATTTGAATACTAGTGACAAGACTGGAACTTAAGCTGACACCAGCACAAGCACTTTTGGCCATTCACCATACTTTTACACAACACACTTTCTCCTCATGTCCCATTGGACCCGTCTCATTACCAGTCCTCCTTGCATCTTTCCTGTCCCCTAGTCACAATGCACAGCTTTTCCACCTGTCAGGAAGCAGGCCTCTAGTCAGGTTGGGAAGCAGGAGGAAGGCAGTACCATAGAAGGGACTAAGCCTCATGGGCAGCAGGAGAGGAAAGCAAAGAGCGAGCCGAGTGGTGGGACAGAGAGCCTAGAGGGATAAAGTGTGACCAGCTGATATAGTTCATGGGGGTGAGCTGGGAGTAAGCGTAATGCACTTTAACCAGTCGGCAGCAGAAGCAACAGTGAGAAGAAGACTTAGTGAGAAGAAGGCTTATCAATTGAGAACTCTCTTGTATCTATTTCTAAGAGAACTAAGTAGGGTGTGATGTGGGTGTAATGTGGAACTCTGTGAATAAAGGCTTGAAAGCAACTGAAGACGAGGCTCTATTATTCTATCCTTCACCACCTGGCTATCCAATTTATAACACTTCGGACTGTGGGGAAAGTTGTGAGGCAGAATCAGGAGCAGGTGGAAGGCATTTTGGAGCTCGATGGTGGGGAGGAGTGTCAGGGCAACTAATCTGAGAGATTTTAAGACAGATGCCAGCATTTTAAATTTAACTAGCTTTAATAAAACTTATCCAGATTCCTTATGGTTGGCATCCTGAGTTGCTTTTGCCAGCAGAGATATAGGACTTGGGAGATGTGATTGGGAAATGCACTAGCCCCAGTTATCGTTGGGAGGACTGAAAGATAAGTATGATTGGAAGTATAGGTAATTTAACTAAAAAGTGACTATAGCTATTTATAAGCAGGCCCAACCCAAGCAGTAGGCGTGACAAAGGCTTGAGATAGCATAATAAAGATATGACAAAATCATGACAAAGGAAGTTGAGCTATGGGGAAAGAGCCGTGGAGTGGGACTAATTGAACAGTTTTTTCAAAGAGCCAGCACAGGCATGATAGGCCAAATGGCCGCTTTCTATGCTTAAGGTTTTATGATTCTAGGTGTGATAAAAGGAAATGTGTGCAACTGCAAGACTTTTTCAATGTTATAGATTGATAGGTAGATGGAATGGTAAGAATTGATTTGAATTTTTACTCTTATGTGTCCAAGCTACAGAATGGCAACATATGGTTATTTAGAACAGGTTCCAACAGGGCTCTCGATGTTATATTTTTTTCACATCATGCTGCGTTTCTGCAGAAAACTCCTCAGCAGATAGTGGGACTGTGGAAACAAAATTGTAGGTGCCACATGGGAGATGCAAGAGAACTGAGAGACCTACTTCCATGTAGCGTTCCACAGTTCAGTTCACCTAATCTGCCACATGGGTACTCGAATTGTCCAACATTTAATCTAAAAATACAGTTAAACCAGCCGGCTTTTACCACGTGCACAGACATTTTAATCATGACATTTATACACCCTTTGAAAACATTTTTTTCAGTTGATAGCTCACAGGAGTAATTACTAAGTGTTAACTGGATTTTTTTTTCTCCTGCTGGGTGCTGTGGGTCTCTAATTTAACAGAAAAACTGTCTTAAATCTACATCCAATTAGTCATCACTTCAGAACAGAGATATATATGACATTAATTATAAACTGAGGTAGTTGGCAAAAATGCCCAGTCACTACAGTTCATGGTGGTTCAACTTCACAGTATCATAGTAGGTACAGCACAGGAGGAGGCCATTTGGCCCATCGTGCCTGTGCCTGCTCTTCGAAAGAGCTATCCAACCAGTCCCATTCCCCCACTCTTTCCCCATAGCCCTGTAAATTTTTTCCCTTCAAGTATTTATCTAATTCCCTTTTGAAAGTTACGATTGAATCTGCTTCCACCACCCTTTCAGGCAGTACATTCCAAATCATTTCGACTCACTGCATAAAAATTGTTCCCTTATGTTGCCTGGGATAAGAGGATTGTCCTATGAGGAGAGATTGAGCAGAATGGACCTATACTCTCTGGAGTTTAGAACATAAGAACATAAGAAATAGGAGCAGGAGTAGGCCAATCGGCCCCTCGAGCCTGCTCCGCCATTCAATAAGATCATGGCTGATCTGATCCTAACCTCAAATCTAAATTCATGTCCAATTTTCTGCCCGCTCCCCGTAACCCCTAATTCCCTTTACTTCTAGGGAACTGTCTATTTCTGTTTTAAATTTATTTAATGATGTAGCTTCCACAGCTTCCTGGGGCAGCAAATTCCACAGACCTACTACCCTCTGAGTGAAGAAGTTTCTCCTCATCTCAGTTTTGAAAGAGCAGCCCCTTATTCTAAGATTATGCCCCCTAGTTCTAGTTTCACCCATCCTTGGGAACATCTAAGAATGAGAGGTGATCTCATTGAAACATTTAAGATTCTGAGAGGGCTTGACAGGGTAGATGCTGAGAGGTTGTTTCCCCTGGTTGGAGAGTGTAGAACTAGGGGGCATAGTCTCAGGATAAGGGGGTTGGCCATTTAGAACTGAGATGAGGAGGAATTTTTTTACTCAGAGGGTTGTGAATCTTTGGAATTCTCTACTCAAGAGGGCTGTGGATGCTGAGTCGTTGAGTATATTCAAGGCTGAGATCGATAGATTTTTGGACTCTAAGGGAATCAAGGGATATGGGGATTGGGCAGGAAAGTGGAGTTGAGGTCGAAGATCAGCCATTGAATTATTGAATGGTAGTGCAGGCTCGAGGGGCCGTATGGCCTACTCCTGCTCCTATTTTTTAAGAGCCTCTGGCTCTTTTGCCGATCACCTTAAATCTGTGTCCTCCAGTTACTGACCCTTCTGCCACCGGAAACAGTTTCTCTTTATTTACTCTGTCAAAACTGTTCATGATTTTGAACACCTCTATCAAATCTCCTCTTAACCTTCTCTGTTGTAAGGAGAACAACCTCAGCTTCTCCTGTCTCTCCACATAACTGAAGTCCCTCATCCCTGGCACCATTCTAGTAAATCTCTTCTGCACCCCCTCTAAGGCCTTGACATCCTTCTTAAAGTGTGTTGCCCAGAATTGAACACAATACTCCAGCTGAGGCCTAACCAGTGTTTTATAAAGGTTTAGCATCACTTCCTTGCTTTTGTACTCTATGCCTCTATTAATAAAGCCCAGGATCCTGAATGCTTTTTTAACAGCCTTCTCAAGTTGTCCTGTCACCTTCAAAGATTTGTGTATGTGCACCCCCAGGTCTCTCTGTTCCTGCACCCTCTTTAAAATTGTACCATTTAGTTTCTATTGCCTCTCCTCATTCTTCCTACCAAAATGCATCACCTCACACTTCTCTGTGTTAAATTTCATCTGCCATGTGTCTGCCCAATTTCACCAGTCTGTCTATGTCCTCCTGAAGTCTGTTATTATCCTCTACATTGTTTACTACATTTCCGAGTTTCGTGTCATCTGCAAACTTTGAAATTACACCCTCTATATCCAAGTCCAGGTCATTTACATACTTATCGAATAACTTGTTAAATGAACTCATATGTTCTAACAATTTAGAAATAATAGAGAGGCTGTGCACACCATGCAGTATTGCAAAATGACAAATTATAAATGCACACATAAATATTCTGCTTGCCATGATTAATTAAAATTGTTTCTTATTTTAATCTTTAACCTTCAAAAACTTTAATAACATTTATGTTGCATTTAAAAATGTACTGAAGTTAGACATATCCTCCTGCCCAAGACTTTTCTTAGCAAAGGAAATGTCCTCTGAGGAGTTTTGCAGCAGTGTGAGGAATAAATAATGGCCTTGAAATTGGATTGCGTAGTGCCCATTTTTTGGGAAAAAAATGGGCGCTGAAGGGTCCAATAAGGCATGGTGCATGTACGCACACTTATTCTGTGCCAGAGTTGTAGTTCAACTTGAATGAACTCAAATATGAACTCAAATGAACATACCTGAAACTAGTGTTAAGCCCATTGCCTATGCAAATGGAGGGCATAATGCCCATTTCAGGCCCCTTTGGGAAATTGGGTCTAGCCACAGCATGTGGCGTGCATATACTGCAGTCAGTTTTCTCGGGCCTAAAGCAGCCAGACTACTGGACCTTAAAGGAACTGCTGGAAGCTGCCAGAAAAAAAGGTAACTGCTGGCCACTGCTCACCCCTCTTCCTGATCTCCACCCTCTCCCAGGATTCAACATAGGCCCAGTGCCGGAGTCCCCGTCAGCTGACTTTCGTCCTCTTCAGGACCGGCACACTGCCTCCTGGGGTGCGACTGGCACCTCCAGCACATCGGCCACACCCTGATAACGCAAGAAGACCAATTTTGCCTGGTCCTCTTGCTCATCGGTTTTGGTCATTGTTGCCGCTGAGTTTGTGCCTGAATTTGGGCGCAAACCAATTTCTACCGTAGTATATCCTTGGCTTCGGATGAGACATAATCCTTGCGAGGTTAACCTATGCCCACTTGTTTGGGTTTGAGGTGTTTTGGGTTAGCTGCAACAGATGTTATGGTTCATGATTATCAGATGACCCACACCCTATGATAAGAGAAAGAAAAGAACTTGCATTTATAATTTTTTAAAAACGCAATAGCAGCTATAAAATCAGACTGGCTTTGGGTGGGCTGAAATGCAAAATGATCATATTTTACTGAATTATTAATTTAGGCAAGTGCACATTGCTGACGAAAATTCAGCCCAAATTCAATTAGACAGAATTGATTGAGACCTTCACTGGTTAAGGGGGAAGAAAAGTTGAGGGGAGTATTTTCTGTTCAAAACACTCTCCTATTTTACAGAGACAAAAATCAATTTACAATTAGTCTGATTGACATTTTTGTATCCCCTGTCAATAGAGTGGTTGCCAGGGGTCCCACAGCTTTGGATCAGCTCTTGGGACCTATACAAGTCTTAGTAGACTCAACACCAAACATGTCCAAACCAACACAGAGCAGCAATCAACAAAGCGAATAGACATCGAACTACATAGGCAAGACAGTCAAATATAAGCTGGAAGCGATAGTGATCAAACTTTATGGTGCTCTGGTCAGACTGCACCTTGAATACTGAATCCAGTTCTAGTTGCTAAATAGCAAGAGGAACATTCAAACTCTGGAAGCACTGCAGAGAAGACCCTTGAGTCTGATCCCTAGTATCAGGGGTTTGAGTTATGAGGAAAGATTTGGGCATTTCAGCCTGGAAAGGAGGCACCTGAGAGATGATCTTTTAGAGATAGACACGTTTTAGAGAAAGTTAACCCGGAATATTACTTTAAATGAAACTCCAAGAACAAAAAAAGGGGATACAGGTTCAAAGAAATAAAAGGTAGTTTTAGGATTGATATCAGGAAATTCTTCTTCACATAAAGAATGATCAATGTGTGGAATATGCTTCTAGATAGAGTAATTCAGACAAAAACTCAGGTATGTCCTGTTCACAAAAAGCAGGACAAATCCAATCTGGCCAATTAACGCCCCATCAGTCGACTCTCAATAATCAGCAAAGTGATGGAAGGTGTCGTCGACAGTGCTATCAAGCGGCACTTACTCACCGGCACTTACTCACCAATAACCTGCTCACCGATGCTCAGTTTGGGTTCCGCCAGGACCACTCTGCTCCAGACCTCATTACAGCCTTAGTCCAAACATGGACAAAAGAGCTGAATTCCAGAGGTGAGGTGAAAGTGACTGCCCTTGACATCAAAGGCAGCATTTGACCGAGTGTAGCACCAAGGAGCCCTAGTAAAATTGAAGTCAATGGGAATCAGGGGAAAACTCTCCAGTGGCTGGAGTCATACCTAGCACAAAGGAAGATGGTAGTGGTTGTTGGAGGCCAATCATCTCAGCCCCAGGGCATTGCTGCAGGAGTTCCTCAGGGCAGTGTCTAGGCCCAACCATCTTCAGCTGCTTCATCAATGACCTCCCCTTCATCGTAAGGTCAAAAATGGGGATGTTTGCAGATGACTGCACAGTGTTCAGTTCCATTCGCAACCCCTCAGATAATGAAGCACTCTGAGCCCGCATGCAGCAAGACCTAGACAACATCCAGGCTTGGGCTCATAAGTGGCAAGTAACACTCGCGCCAGACAAGTGCCAGGCAATGACCATCTCCAACAAGAGAGAGTCCAACCACCTCCCCTTGACATTCAACGGCATTACCATTGCTGAATCCCCCACCATCAACATCCTGGGGGTCACCATTGACCAGAAATTTAACTGGACCAGCCATATAAATACTGTGACTACAAGAGCAGGTCAGAGGCTGGGTATTCTGCAGCGAGTGACTCACCTCCTGACTTCCCAAAGCCTCTCCACCATCTATAAGGCACAAGTCAGGAGTGTGATGGAATACTCTCCACTTGCCTGGATGAGTGCAGCTCCAACAACACTCAAGAAGCTCGACACCATCCAGGACAAAGCAGCCCGCTTGATTGGCACCCCATGAACCACCCTAAACATTCACTCCCTTCACCAGCGGTGCACTGGGGCTGCAGTGTGTACCATCCACAGGATGCACTGCAGCAACTCACCAAGGCTTCTTTGACAGCACCTCCTAAACCCACGACCTCTACCACCTAGAAGGACAAGGGCAGCAGGCACATGGGAACAACACCACCTGCACGTTCCCCTCCAAGTCACACACCATCTCGACTTGGAAATATATCGCCGTTCCCTCATCGTAGCTGGGTCAAAATCCTGGAACTCCCTTCCTAACTGCACTGTGGGAGAACCTTCACAACACGGACTGCAGCGGTTCAAGAAGGCGGCTCACCACCACCTTCTCAAGGGCAGTTAGGGATGGGCAATAAATGCGGGCTTCGCCAGCGACCCAAATCCCATGAACGAATAATAAAAAAATTATTTAAGAAACAATTAAATAATAAGACCACAAGACCATAAGAGATAGGAGCAGGAGTAGGCCATTTGGCCCTTCGAGCCTGCTCCGCCATTTAATGAGATCATGGCTGATCTGATTTTTACCTCAACTCCACTTTCCCGTCTTTTCCCCATATCCTTTGACTCCCTTGCTGATCAAAAATTTGTCTAACTCAGCCTTGAATGTATTCAATGACTCAGCCTCCACGGCTTTTTGGGGTAAAGAATTCCAAAGATTCACGACCCTCTGGGAGAAGAAATTCCTCCTCATTTCTGTCTTAAATGGGCGACCCCTTATTCTGAGACTTTGCCCCCTAATTTTAGATTCCTCCACGAGGGGGTAACATCCTTTCAGCATCTACCCTATCGAGTCCCCTCAGAATCTTAAATGTTTCAATAAGATCTCTTCTCATTCTTCTAAACTCCAACGAGTATAGACTCAATCTGTTCAATCTTTCCTCATAAGACAACCCTGCCATACCCGGAATCAACCTAGTGAACCTTCTCTGAACTGCCTCCAATGCAAGTATGTCCTTCCTTAAATAAGGGCACCAGAACTGTGCACAGTACTCCAGGTGTGATCTCACCAGCACCCTGTACAGTTGTATCATGACTTCCCTGCTTTTATACTCCATCTCCCTAGAAATAAAGGCCAATATTCCATTTGCCTTCCGGATTACCTGCTGCACCTGTATGTTGACTTTTTGTGTTTCATGTATGAGGACACCCAGATCCCACTGTACCACAGCATTTTGTAGTATTTCTCCATTCAAATAATATTTTGCTTTTTTATTTTTCCTCCCAAAGTGGATGAGTTCACATTTTCCCATGACCCTTTTATCCCGACTCTTTGTTTTCTGTTGGTTAGCCAATCCTCTATCCATGCCAGTATATTACCCCCAACACCATGAGCTCTTATCTTGTGCTTTAACCTTTTATGTGGCACCTTAGTGAATGCCTTTTGGAAATCCAAATATACTGCATCCGTTGGTTCCCCTTTATCCACCCTGCCCATTACTTCCTCAAAGAACTCTAATAAATTTGTCAGACATGACTTCCCCTTCATAAAACCATGTTGACTCTCCTTGATTGTATTATGAGTCTCCATATGTTCTGCTACTACTTCCTTAATAATGGATTCTAGCATTTTCCCAATGACAGATGTTAGGTTAACTGGTCTATAATTACCTGCTTTCTGTCTCACTCCCTTCTTGAATAGGGATGTTACCTTTGTGGTTTTCCAATCCGCTGGGACCTTTCCAGAATCTAGTGAATTCCTTTTTATATACTTGTAGAAGCTTTTACTGTCAGTTTTTATTTTTCTTGCTAGTTTACTCTCATAATTTATTTTCTCCCTCTTTATTATTCTTTTAGTCATCCTTTGCTGGTTTTTAAAGTTTTCCCAATCTTCGGGTTTACCAGTAATCCTTGCCATGTTGTATGCTTTTTCTTTTAAGCTGATACCATCCTTGACTTCCTTAGTTAGCCTTTTTGTGGAGTCTTTCCTCCTCACAGGGATATATTTTTGTTGCGAGTCATAAAATATCTTTTTAAATGTTTGCCACTGCTTATCCACCATCATACCATCTAATCTGTTTACCCAGTCCACTTTAGCCAATTCCGCCCTCATTTCTTTGTAATTGGCCTTATTTAAGTTTAATACAGTAGTATTTCTCTGGATGGATCTTCAAAATGGCTTTCCTTATCCATAATTAGCTTGTTATCTTGTGAAGTCTGTAGTTGTGGTTCCTGTTATTTTCAGTGAAGCTCCCCGTTAGTATGTTTTGGAGGTGCCTAGTAGGCAGAGACCTGACTTTGCATATATTTATGCAGCACAAGAAAAAATATAGTGGGCGCTAAATTGGGCCGTCTAACGCCCGTTGTTTTAGCGCTACGTGGCCTCCTGGAGATCCAAGATGGCGTCTTGGATGCGCATGTAACGCTAGACGCCATCTTGGTAAAGGGTTTAGCACATGCACAAATAATGAACGCCAGCATCATGTAAAGTAGGGACAAAATGCATTTGATCAGTGTGCAATGCTGATTTAAAGTGACAGACACCATTTTAGCAATTAACGATCCACCCAACGTAGTGTCTTAACCGCAACCATCTAAACATGTCTTAGAGTGCCTGGAGGACCCCCCACCAGCGCTATTTAAAGGGACCATGCAGGATTTACAGGTTAGTTGCTGGATTATTTCTTCTGGCTGCTGTTGCATTGTAACTGTTTTTGGAGGTCTCCTATACTTGAATACCAGGACGAAGGATCATAGCCTAACATTTAGAGCTAGGACTTGCAGGAGTGAAGTGAGGAAACACTTCTACACGGAAAGGGTGGGAGACATTTCGAATGCTCTTCAGCAAACGGCATTTGATGCTAGCTCACTTGTGAATTTTAAATCTGAGATTGATAGATTTCTGTGAACCAACGGTATTAAGGGATATGGGGCTAAGGCTGGAGCTAAGTCACAGATCAACCATGATCTAATTGAATGGCGGAACAGGCTCGAGGGTCTAAATGCCACTGGCACTTGCTGCCTCCTGATATGCACCACCTTCTCCTGCAAGAAAGTGGAACGTGTGTCTGGGTGATGTGCCTGTCATGGTTGAATAGTTGCCAGTGTGTGTGGCCTGTGAGTTGTGGGTAGGAGGCTTGCAACAGTGGTAACGTGTAAGGGTGAGAGGAAACATCTGATTGGAAGAGTTGCATACTGGAAAGAGTTTGTTGGTATGTGGGTGATGGGGGCTGTAGTGCGTGGAGCAGTGGATGTGGCCAGTGGTACAGTTGGTAGGAAATGCCACTTGGCAATTGACCTCACTCATCTTGACCACTCGTGTCAAAGCATTGAACTTCTTCCTGCACTGCATCCATGTTCGTGGTGCTATGTGCCTGCCAATGACTGTGTCCCCTGCTGCTTCTCACTGCCTTTTAAGCATATGTCAGGAGGGTCTCTTGCACCCCCCTCCACCATCTCTGAGGATGTAGGATGTCTCTCCTTCTGGCCACCTATTGCACCAAGACCTCTAGTGTATCAGCAGAGAGCCTTGGTGCACACACTCCCGTAGGCCTGTTACCAACTCGGACCGGCAGATTGGTGAGATCTGGCATGCAGTTTGGAGGATGTGGGATTTAATGGTGCGCAACCTTTATTCAGTGTTTTAAAATTTTACTGTACAATATTAGTATACCACTAATTTAATGAAGGTGTTAAACCATTAACAATAAATCAGTTAAAGGCTTCTATTAACATAACAACAGTTTGTAAACATAGGGATGGGACCTGCACTGTGTTTTACGTGTGTGATAACTCCGTGCAGACAGCAGACTGTTATTTTTAGCAAATTACAGGTACTGGCTTTCTTTAAGAGATCTTGGCTGGCTTGAGAAACTCGGCATCACCACCAGCAACGACCAAGCCTCCCCCGGTACCACGGTTACAACCACAGGGAAGTCTATCATCAATTTGTCCGACCACACCCTTCAACCAGACGAAATCGAGGTTCTCAGCCGAGGGCTCAATTTCTGCCCCACCACCAAAATGGACCGCATCGGTCTCGCGGCGGACACAGAGGAATTCATCAGGAGAATGAGGCTCCGGGAATTTTACCACAAACCCCAAGATTTCAACAGTGAACCCAATGAGACAATCAATGATCCAGAACAGCAGACAGAGGGATCCACGGTACAGCAACCGAAGAGGAAAGAGTCAAACTGGACTCCTCCGGAGGGTCGCTACCCTCAGCTTGACATGTATGCCCAAGCTGTCAGGAAATGCGTCAATGCCAGATTCATCAGGCGCACTCAGAAGACAGTCCAGAATGTCACCCGAGCACAACGCAACGCCATCAACGCTCTCAAGACCAACCGAAACATCGTCATCAAACCAGCGGACAAAGGAGGAGCCATTGTCATACAGAACAGAACGGACTATTGCAAGGAAGCATACCGACAACTGGACAACCAGGAACACTACAGACGGTTACCCGCAGATCCGACCAAAGAACACACCCACCAGCTCAACAAACTGATCAAGACCTTCGATCCAGACCTTCAAAGCATCCTACGCACTCTCATCCCACGTACTCCCCGCGTGGGAGACTTCTACTGCCTCCCAAAGATACACAAAGCCAACACACCCGGACGTCCTATCGTATCAGGCAACGGAACCCTGTGTGAGAACCTCTCTGGATACGTCGAGGGCATCCTGAAACCCATTGTACAGGGAACCCCCAGCTTCTGTCGCGACACTACAGACTTCCTACAAAAACTCAGCACCCACGGACCAGTTGAACCAGGAACACTTCTCACCACGATGGACGTCTCGGCACTATAGACCAGTATCCCCCACGATGACGGCATCGCTGCAACAGCCTCAGTACTCAACACCAACAACAGCCAATCTCCAGACGCCATCCTACAACTCATCCGCTTCATCCTGGATCACAATGTCTTCACCTTCAATAACCAGTTCTTTACCCAAACACACGGAACAGCCATGGGGACCAAATTCGCACCCCAATACGCCAACATTTTCATGCACAAGTTCGAGCACGACTTCTTCACTACACAGGACCTCCAACCAACACTATACACCAGATACATCGACGACATTTTCTTCCTATGGACCCACGGCGAAGAATCACTGAAGAAACTACACGATAACATCAACAAGTTCCATCCCACCATCAAACTCACCATGGACTACTCCTCAGAATCGGTTTCTTTCTTGGACACACAAATCTCCATCAAAGACGGGCACCTCAGCACCTCACTCTACCGCAAGCCCACGGACAACCTCACGATGCTCCACTTTTCCAGCTTCCACCCCAACCACGTCAAAGAGGCCATCCCCTATGGACAGGCCCTACGAATACACAGGATCTGCTCAGACGAGGAGGAACGCGATGGACACCTACAGACGCTGAAAGACGCCCTCGTAAGAACGGGATATGACGCTCGACTTGTCGATCGACAGTTCCGACGGGCCACAGCGAAGAATCGCATAGACCTCCTCAGAAGACAAACACGGGACGCAACCAACAGAGTACCCTTCGTCGTCCAGTACTTCCCTGGAGCGGAGAAACTACACCATGTTCTCCGCAGCCTTCAACATGTCATCGATGACGACGAACACCTTGCTAAGGCCATCCCCACGCCTCCACTGCTCGCCTTTAAACAGCCACCCAACCTCAAACAGACCATCGTTCGCAGCAAGTTACCCAGTTTTCAGGAGAACAGCGTCCACGACACCACACAACCCTGCCACGGCAACCTCTGCAAGACATGCCAGATCATCGACACGGATACCACCATCACACGAGAGGACACCACCCACCAGGTACATGGTTCATACTCCTGTGACTCGGCCAACGTTGTTTACCTCATACGTTGCAGGAAAGGATGCCCCGGAGCATGGTACATTGGCGAGACCATGCAGACGCTGCGACAACGGATGAACGGACACCGCGCAACAATCGCCAAACAGGAGGGTTCCCTCCCAGTCGGGGAACACTTTAGCAGTCAAGGACATTCAGCCACCGATCTTCGGGTGAGCGTTCTCCAAGGCGGCCTTCGAGACACACGACAACGCAAAATCGTCGAGCAGAAGTTGATAGCCAAGTTCCGCACCCATGAGGACGGCCTCAACCGGGATCTTGGGTTCATGTCACGCTACACGTAACCCCACCAGCAAAAAGGGGGAAAAAATTTATATGTTTTTTAAAATTCTCTCTCTCTCTCTCTCTCTCTGCCATTTTAAGTTTCTTTCTGCCTGCCTGTGTAAAAGACACAATGTATATCGAGTGTACTGGGACGTGCTGTTCTCCGTGACTGGCCTGTTTGAATAACAACGACACCTTTTGATTGGTGTGATGCTGTCCCAACATCGTATAAGATATGCGATTTGAGAACCTTTTCATTCAATCATCTGACGAAGGAGATAATCTCCGAAAGCTTGTGATTTTAAAATAAATTTGTTGGACTATAACCTGGTGTTGTAAGATTCCTTACATTTGTCCACCCCAGTCCATCACCGGCATCTCCACATCTTGGCTGGCTGGCAGAGAGACAGGTTTTTAACACTTGGCTGAGGTGAGTGCAGAGGCAGGACGAATGTCTTTTCCTGCCTGTGACGGAAGCACCGGGTGCGGGTTAATTGCGGATTGCGGTACCCGCGCCTGGTTTCATGCCTTATCCAATTTAACCCCCATATTGTTTTAAAAATCAAAGATTTTTCTTTTTTTTCTCTGTATTATGAGTGCTGCATGGTATTAGTATGTGTCTATGAAATTCCTTCACCCCTTATGTTAATAGAAGCCTTTAACTGATTTATTGTTAATGGTTTAACACCTTCATTAAATTAGTGGTATACTAATATTGTACAGTAAAATTTTATCTTCCCAAAGCACTCCTCCAAGACTTTCCTTCCTCCTTAAGTATTACTGAGACAATAATTAAATGATTATAAAATATTAGTTGGAAACTGATTTGCAAGGTTCAAATGAAGAAGTGCACTTTACAAAAACACTAGGATTGATCCAACAACTAGAATTAAAGTTTGACAACATTTTCTTTGCATATCTGTTCATTTACCACTTTAAGCAGTAGCCATCATCAGAGACAAAAATAGCCTTTTTGTAGCCTTGGTGCTGTCCTGTGTTATGGGCTCAGCTCTTCACCAAGGTTTCTCAATAAAAAAAATTGTAATCAGCAGTCTGCAATATGATAGATGGATAAATCAATCCCCATGGCATCTATTTATAATCTTGTTACAGGATCACCCAATGTTGTTAGCAAGGACAGCACTATTTCTGTACTACACGTCCTCTAGAAAAGAGAAGGCTGAGGGGTGACCTGATAGAGGTCTTTAAGATAATGAAAGGGTTTGATAGGGTAGAAGTAGAGAAAATGTTTCCACTTGTGGGGAGTCCAAAATTAGAGGTCATAAATATAAGATAGTCACTAATAATTCTAATAACTCTAAAGATCAGAAAGCCCAAATGGCTTCATTTTATTTTACTGGATTCATTTACACATTTCCTGCAGCTAGTTCTCTAATTAGTTACATTATGAAAGAAAAGAAAGAGCTTTGGTCCAAAATTCCATGGCCTTGAGGCCGCAAAAGCAATGTTAAATGGGTGAGCAGGGGTGGAATTTGGAGTGGGACCTGGTTATGCCAAGGCCCTGCCCTGATTCACTCGTCAGAAATTCAGGTGGTAGTCGGTGCGAGTGTGGATGCTTACTACACCTACGCACAAAGGGACTGTCATATGCAAATGAGGAAACTACACTATTCAACATATTTCCAGCCATTTGCACCCTAGAAACACTGGGCATAAGGGATACTTGTGTGTCCCTGCCATCCAACATTGTTAAGGGTGTCGGGGGGAGGAGATGCATATAGTATTTAAAAGGCCAGATTCAACTGCAAAAGTCGGCCTCCACCAAAAACCAGAGCATTTTTAAGTTTCAAGTTCAGCTCCCTGGGACCTGGGTCCCATTAAGCTATATTAAGATCCTGCCGTGAATTTTCACCCCCTATCTGACTTGGGCATTATATAAGTAATGTAAATGGTGCAGACATGCATCAGGACTATGCAGATACACTTGACCATGAGATTTAAGTAGTTGGGCACATCCAAAGGGGTGGGCTCAGGGACACATTCAAAGGGGTGGGTGGTAATTTCACTCCACCCCTTACCCTGAGAAGGTCTCCACCTAAATGTATGCACTTTTGTAATTATATGGAACCCTATCATATCTTCAGGATGTTCCAAAATGCTGCAGAATCAATGGGATTGCTTTTGAAGCATAATCACTGTTGTTATGTAGACAAACACAGCAACCAATGTGAAGAAGGTAGGTATCAGCAGCAAATGAATGATTGACCAGATAAAGTGTTTTTTTGGTGGTGGTTGAGGGAGGAATGTTGGTCAAGACACCAGGAAACTCCCTGCTCTTCTTTGAATAATTCCATGGGAGGCATTCCCTTATTTGGTGTAATTCAGCTTACATCCAAAATAAACCTGCCTTCACATCATCTGAGCAAGCAGACAAATTCTCAGTTTTAACATCTCATCTGAAAGATGACACCACTGACAATGCAGCCCTCCCTCAGCGTTGCACTAAAATAGCAGCTTAAATTCTGACTCAGAGGTAAGAGCATTAGCACTGAGCCAATCTGACACATTAATTGCATAATTATAATTCAAACATGGACAGTTTTGATACTACTGATCTTTAGGAATGAAAGTTTTCCTGAGTCCTGACTCCTTATATTTTCCAACCAGATTTGCCCAATAAATGGGTGTAAAATGAGTGAAACCAACCAGAAATCAGGAAAGGGATCTGTGATGCTGGATCCCCACTACAACTACTTGTATTTATATAGCACCTTTGACATAGAAAAACATCCCAAGGCGCTTCACTGGAGCATAATTAGACAAAAATTGACAACGAACCAAAGAAGAAGATATTAGGAGGAGTGACTTAAAGCTTAGTCAAAGAGATAGGTTTTAAGGAGGGTCTTAAAGAAGGAGAGAGCGGTTGAGAGGCAGAGAAGTTTAGGGACGGAATTCCAGAACTTAAGGCATATACTAGTGTCACAATACTAAATTTGGAGGGCACCAGAACACCCCGTCAGTTTGTGGGTGGATTGATGCAAATGTGGTCAACATATCTATAGCATCATGCTTGCAATTTGTCGGTGTTGCGCATATGCACCAAGATGCCCTGCCGCTAAATTTCTCCACAGCCATGGCACTGTCAGTGGCTGCCATTGTCATAACAACCCTTAAATTTTATGCTTCGGATTTATTTAAGGCTGTCACTGTGACATCAGCAACATAAGTTAAACAGCTGCGCATTGATGTATAAAGCAAGTTGCTGAGGCTTGGTCTGCTTGAGCAAGCAATTTCATCTCCTTCCTGATTGACAACCAACAGTAGCATGAGATGGCTGAGCAATTTTACAAAGTGGCAAAATTGTCACAGGTCCAGAGTTTTTAGAGATTATTGGATAATTTGATAAAAGTGTTTAAAATTGTGAAGGGATGGGGCAGACTAGATAGAAACAGATTGTTTCCAGTGGCTTAGGGATCTAGAACATGGGAATATAAATGTAAGGGATTTAGGTCAGAGAGCAGGGTCATTATTTTTACACAGAGGGTTATAGGGCTGTGGGATGCATTACCAGAGTTAGTTATTGAAGCAAAGATCATGTCAACATTTAAGAATTGGTTCGATAGATGGCTGAAGGAAGGGGAATAAAGAGATATGGGAACAAGCCAGGCACATGGGATTAGGATAACTGCTCATGTGGAGGACAAACACCAACACAGACTAGTTGGGCTGAATGGCTTGTTTCCGTGTTGTAACTTCTATGTAATTCTATATGGCCCTACATTAACCCTGGTGCAATGGTACTACATACATGAATAAGAAAGGATCTAATTATCTGAATGTTCAC
This sequence comes from Heptranchias perlo, assembly GCF_035084215.1. Taxonomy (NCBI): domain Eukaryota; kingdom Metazoa; phylum Chordata; class Chondrichthyes; order Hexanchiformes; family Hexanchidae; genus Heptranchias; species Heptranchias perlo. Next base: position 81,430,169 of record NC_090328.1, read on the forward strand.
ATTATTTGCAACCAGACTGTAAGTCAATACTTATTTCCCAGACAGCTGTCACGATGAGATAAGAGGAGGAAGATAGGTTACAAAGATATCCATATGAGCAGCATTCAGAAATAGCTTTCAGCCGAAGGAGTGGCATGGTAAAAATGTTTTAGTATATTCTTTGTTGCCAGTGAGTAAAAAAAGAGAATAGCAGAAGAAGTTTATCAGAAACCATGAGCTGACAGCAGTCCACCTACTTCCCCAATTCTAGAACCCTCTATAGCCTCCCCTCCCACGCTTTGTGTAGCTTCCTCCTCATATAGGGCTAGAGGATGAATTAAGTACTGTTTCCCTGTTACAAAACCTAGAGCACAAAATCTAGGCTGACACTCCAGTGCAGTGCTGAGGGAGTGCTGCTCTGTTGGAGGTGCCGTCTTTCAGATGAGACGTTACACCGAGGTCACCATCTGCCCCCTCAGGTGAACATAAAAGATCCCATGGCACTATTTTGAAGAAGAGTAGGGGAGCGCTCCGCAGTGTTCTGGCCAACAATTATCTCTCAACCAACAGCACTAAAACAGATTATCTGGTCATTATCACATTGCTGCTTGTGGGAGCTTGCTGTGTGCAAATTGGCTGCAGCATTTCCTACATTGCAACAGTGACTACACGTCAAAAGTACGTCATTGGTTTGAGTACAGGAGCAAGGATGTCTAACTGCAGTTATACAGGGCCTTGGTGAGACCACACCTGGAGTATTGTGTGCAGTTTTGGTCTCCTTACCTAAGAAAGGATATACTTGCCATAGAGGGAGTGCAGAGAAGGTTCACCAGACTGATTCCTGGGATGGCAGGACTGTCGTATGAGGAGAGATTGGGTCGACTCGGCCTGTATTCACTCGAGTTTAGAAGAATGAGAGACGATCTCATTGAAACATATAAAATTCTGACAGGGCTAGACAGACTGGATGCAGGGATAATGTTTCCCCTGGCTGGGGGGGGGTCCAGAACAAGGGATCACAGTCTCGGGATACGGGGTAGGACATTTAGGACTGAGATGAGGAGAAATTTCTTCACTCAGAGGGTGGTGAACCTGTGGAATTCTCTACCACAGAAGGCTGTGAAGTCCAAGTCACTGAATATATTTAAGAAGGAGCTAGATAGACTTCTAGACACAAAAGGCATCAAGGGGTATGGGGAGAGAGCGAGAATATGGTATTGAGATAGAGGATCAGCCATGATCATATTGAATGGTGGAGCAGGCTTGAAGGGCTGAATGGCCTACTCCTGCTCCTATTTTCTATGTTTCTATGTAAAGCGCTTTGGTTTGTCCTGAGGTTGTGAAAGGCGTTATATAAATGCAAGTCTGTCTGTTATGAGCTGTCTTCTCCTGCAACCAGAGTAGAAAAATTGAGCAGTTCCATTTGTCAAGATGACATGCAGTAATACCCAAATGTCGGCATGCGGGCCATCGCGATTATGATGACATCTGCATACAACAATCAGCTACAATAGACAGGAAGATTTATTTGGGTGAATGTATGTAAGGACGTGAGTAAAGAAACACTTCCAGATGAAGGTTGTGACTGTAAAATACATACCACAAGCATCATGGTCATTCATAGTCAGGTTTGAAAGTATTTTAAGACAGTGTGAGGGGGAGGTAACTGTAAGTGCCATACATGCTTCGTACACTGCATCATGGGAGGTCATGATAAGCTCTCCTACCTCAGTTAATGCATTAAGACTATTGAACTTCTCACAGCCCTGCTTTCAGATGCACTGCATGGTGGACGTTGCATTCAGATTCTTCCTGGCTGTTCTTCTTGGGATCCTGCGACCCCCCCACTGGTGAAGAAGGCCCCTCTTTCTCTGTCCCACTTCCACCAGGAGAATTTCAATGGCTTCATCCAAGAAACAGACCATACCCAGCCACCAGCACACCTTACATTGTTTTTCTAAAGAAACTTGCTGCCTTGAAAATCTGTAAATCCCTTTTAAGCTGCTGTGAGCCATTAAATGCTGCAGCAAGGCTTGATTTTCTGCTCATGGACGAGTTCCCAATCACAGGTGTTTTGCATACCAGGAGCTCGCCCACATTATGGTGTTGAGGCTGACCCCAGAAATACATGGGGGGAGAGGTATCAGGGCACTATTGATTGGGTGGGTGCTATTCTCACATCACCTGACTTCCACCTGAGCATCTGTCCAACTAGAAAATCTACACTACATCAAACTTCCCTGTTTTAGATTCAGGAGCTGAAAATCTGTGGCTGTCTTAGCAGACTCCTGCTGTAATTTCAGTGGATCTCTGTTGAAATGGCTGGAAGGTAGGCTGGGACCCAGTTTTACTGAGTCCTGACCTTGTACGCAAATTTACTGGAGCCTCCACCTTACAAGGCCATTGACATGAAGAGTGGAGAGTCTGAATTAATTTTTTAGATACTTATAAGGCTGCCCCCCCACCTTGTGGAGACCACAAGGATACCTACATTCTCTTCTTCGTGGGGCGGGGGGGGTGTTGCAGTTATCCAGCACCTCCCTGGGTCTGGGCTCTTTGCCACATTTTCCAGCCTCTGGCAGGTGGGGCACCCGCCAAAGCTGTGCAAATCGTGTCACTTTCCCCTAACCCCACAAACTTTGTCATGGTGAGCGGTAAAGGTCAGGGGCACTTATGCCAAGATGTGGACTTTTATCTATCTATATATCTATCATTACCACTTTTATGCTTTGCAGTTACATATTAGAGATGGCCACACCTTCTTCTTGGATCATTTTTTGTAGTCTTTATTTTGCTTCCCGAAGTAGAAGATCATCTTCTTAACTGTGATGCTTTTGTTAAATTGAACCATCCATTGCATTCATGTCATTCGTTGTTCACTTCCAGCAGCAGCTTCACCATCACCATCCAGTGCAGCTGAGGTTGGTGGAGGTTGAGATGACAACATGCTAAGTTTGAGTTATAGAGAAAAAAGATTGCAAGGGCTGATTTTACTCTCTGAAGAGCATTCATGAAGCTATGAATGCTTTGGGCTACTTTGAGAAAACATTTTAATGTATTTTTGTTTTACCATTGAAGAACAGAGTGCATGGGTATGGTAGTGTAGTGGTTATAGCACTGGAGTAGTATTGCAGAGGTCTTGAGTTCAAGTCCTACCATTGCAAATTCAGAAATTAAATTCCATAAATTTAGTAAACTGTAGACTAGCACCAGGGAAAAAAATATAATGAAAGCTGCTAGCTTGTTGCAAAAACCCAATTGATTCATTCCATCAGGGAAGGGAACCTAAGCTGGCCTATATGTGGCTCCGGTCCACCACTATGTGGCTGACTTATTGGGGATGGATTTCCAAAGGGGTTGTCCATCAGCAGAGCTGCAGAAACCCTAGAAAACTGGTGTTTTCCAGGGATTACACTGAAGTTACAATGGACGAGCAGGAGGTCCCCACGGAAAGTCACCCTCTTAATGCCCTCAGGACAACCAGAAATGGGCAATAACTAGAGATGGGGGGAGCACTTTGTGACATTAGAGCAATTCAACTCCATCTCTAGGGAATGGTTAGCTGTGGAGAATCCACGATCCAGGTCTCTTGTAGGACAAGCAGGTGAAGGAGTGGGGGGGACTTACAAAGTAGAAAAATATATATTCAATTTAAAATAGCATGGAAATATTATTTACTAAAAATATAACTACAGGCTGACATATTTGATTTGTGTGGTGCTTTGTCAGACATATCCATGAATTGAAAAGTATCTTATTTTCATAGACCAGTGGATCATAGTGCCTAGCAGTTAAATGTTGAGCTACCCTAAACTGACAGACCAAAGTGCCTGCTTTAACTGGGAGACACACACTGAAAAGCTAAAACGGAAAGTGTCTTATTCTAACAGCCTGGCAGACCATGATTATCTGACAGATTATTAGAGAAACACTAAAGAATAAAACTTTAAATCCGCTAGTTGTATCCACAGATTGGCAGGTCAATAGTAAACTGACAGAATGAATTTCATTTTGATTGCCCATCTTTTCCTGAGATGAAACTATGAAAACACATTAAATCACTGATCTTTCTGCAGCAACAGTCCGGGTAGCTTTATGAAAGGATTATTGTTTTCATGAAAAAAATATTTGGGAAATCTTTTTTATATCGTTTGAAAATATACAATAAAGTGAGTTGACTCACATTAAAAATCTAATTGAGCAACTTGCACCTGACTTTTCTCTTTCCAAGCAGAAAAATTGTCATTTAGGAAGTTGGTGATCCTTAAATAATGGTAATAATCATTGGGAAATTAGGAATGATGGCTTATGGGTTTGTCCAACCAGTAATACAGAGAAATTGGATATCTCCTCCTAATGGCTCAGTGGGTAAATGCACCATGTGGTGTTATACTGAGCCATACAACCCAGGAAGGTTCTGGGTTTGATCCCTGCACTGAATTAGCCAGGATTAACCAAGATGCTGCATTTGGCCTCAGCATCTCCAGGCTGGGAAGGGGACAAATCAGACAGGCTTCCCATTCCTGATCACCATCCATTGACCTATCTAGCTGTAGCCATAGATAGACAGGTTCCGAAGAGTGCAAGTATGTGGACATTGGGTGAGGACAAGATCAGACCCAGCTGCGATGAACCCAAGGTTGAATAAGCTGCTAATGCTCCAACTGTTCAGTTTCAGACATAAAGGGGGTGATTTTAGGAAGCAATTGCCGGTGCATTGGGGGCAGGGGGGGGCTCCGAAAATCGCGGAAATCCCGTTTGGGTTCGGAAGCCAGCTCCAACCTGCCAAATTCTGAGTTTCCCAGGGACCCACCTGTGTGCGCGCCGGCGACCAGTAAATGGAAGTCCCGTCAGCAATTAAAACTGGCGGGATGACAATTAAAGAGCCAAATGTACCTCATTGATACTTAGGGCACTTTACCTGTAACAGATGAAGGGATTAGAATGATTTTTAACTTACCTGGGCGGCTTGCCCACAACTTCTGATTCACTCCTGATGAAACCAGGCATGAAGGGCTGGATATAGGCAAAAAGAAACTAAATAAATTAAATAAAAAACCATGGAAGGAAGTGAAAACACTAAATGAACCTACCTTTGAAACCTGCTCCGATGTCCGATGTCTCCCACTCTGTTGTCCCCCTCTTAACCCCCCCGCCCCCCCAGGATGTCCCCCTCTTCACCCCCCTTCACCCCCCGATGTCCCCCTCTTCAACCCCCCCGATGCCTCCCCGATCTTCCCCTCTCCTTCCCGATCTTCCCCTCTCCTCCCCGATCTTCCCCTCTCCTCCCTGATCTTCCCCTCTCCCGCCCCCCGATTTTCCCCTCCCCCCCCAGTCTTCTAGTCCAGCGCCGGATCTTCCATTCTCGCCCCCCCCACCCCGGTCTTCCGTTCCAGCCCCAGATGACGTCTGGCTCTCTTTCTCGCACTCCCCCCCTCGCATTTCAGCTCCTGACGGCTAGCTACCGGGTGCAAAACCCGGAGAGGATGTTAACCACTATCAATCAACGTGCGATCGCATCGGAAACGGTAAGTTTTGTTTATGCGGGTTTGCCACGCGTACCTTCACCACTCCCCCCTACCCCCGCCGCTGCCAACCCCCCACCATGGTAAAATCGAGCCCAAAGAATGGCCACTTGGGAGAAGATCTGAAGAGAGGCTGGCGCTTGCGGAACTGATCCCAGCATGAGTGCCAGCTTCAGGGAAAAAAAGGGGGAAATTGAAGGAGAAAAATTAATCGAACATTATTGACTATTGTGAAACAGCGAAAATTCTTACAATTTAAATGTAAATGACATTGGAAGATAAGGAGCTATTTTGAAAATTCACATCTATACATAATAAATACAGTTTTTCGATTCTGGTAGAAAATGATAGAAAATAATGATAAATGAGGTAATATTAAATGATTTTACAAATGGATATTGAAACAACTGCCTTCAATTAATGCTGGTAGCAATGAAATGTAAAAATCGAATTAGATATATCAATTTAATTGCTAACATTAGTAACCTGATCCTGAAAAGCATCGAAACCTCATTATTTCAGTTAAGGCTGGAGATATTTTTAAGTCTGTTGCTAGCTGTTAAAAAAAAAATTAGGTTCCATGCAGAGTCCCACCTTAAAATATTGAGATAAGAATAAAAAAACAAAAGCTGGAAATCCGAAATAAAAACAGAAAACTAGGTAAGTCAGTATCTGAAAATGAAAAGAAAGATTAATATTTTGGTCTGTGGGTCCCTGCCAACTAGGAGGTGAGTTAAAACTGTCCAAACTCATTTCGTGTCGGGCCTTTAGAACTAGCAGATAGAGGTACCTTTTATTTAGCAATCTGGGCTTGATTCAAAGCCAAGGGGGAATGTTAATTTCCTCCGCTGGGCAGAAACTAGACACAGCAAGCGTTAAAATAGACTGGGTCAATTTCCCACTCTGTTCTCACTCTGTGGAGATTTCAATGCCGCAGTTTTTTTCGGGCAGCTGAGGTGCCTGCCTGAATCAGGCAGCAGACTCATACACTTATGCAAATCAAGGTCCTGTGACATACATTGGGCCCCAGTGGTATTTTAACCATCGACTGAGTGGGACACCCGCTGCGTTTGGGCCTCTGCTGCCCTGGACTCCCCCCTTACCACCCACGAGACCCTGCCAAACCCTACCCCTCAATGATTTACCTGAGTGATGGCGGGCGACCAGAGGCTGCCCGATCTTCAACTGCCGGCGACTGGCCAGCTGTCTCTTTCAGCTTATTTCAAGCGGGTAGCTGGCTGGCTGGATATATATGAACCCCCACTGTTAAAATCAGCTGGGCCACCCGCTGCTGTTCCTGGGCGAGGTGCCTGCCCGCCCAGTCGACTTCCCACTCAGTTCCTAAAGGTGAAACCCTACTGTGCCACCCAGTTACCCTGCTAGTTTCAATAGCATAGATCAAGTGATTGTCTTCTTCCAGCATGCTCCAGGTGTGTGGTAAGAGTATAATCTGTCAAATGTGACTGATGCGTCCCCTACTCTGTTGTGGAAGTCCTTCCACCTTGTGTAGGACAACCTAGGAAAGGCCTCGAAGAGGATCCTGCTACAGATTTCTGCAAGTATTGAGTGATCAATATAATGTAAAATATCCAGAACATTATGTTTAAACCTGCAAAACAATGTAGCTTTTGCTTGATACAGTTGAGTGTGAGTCCTGGGTGGTCATGGCCGCAACGCTCACTTGAAACCAGGGCAGTCTGTATGAACAATGGGGGGACAGGAGTAAAATGGACATCTGCTGCTTGACCATATTAACCAGCAGACAAATTCCACATTATGTATAGAAGACATCCCATCTTCTGCTGTGAGGTGTTAATGTCAGAGATTGGCCAAAACAATGACAGACAGGAACAAGTGGATAGACCAGTCCCAAAATCACATTAACTTCCTTTTACTGCTCACGATGCGGTCCCCTCTACAATGGCCAGATCAAACGCAGATTGAATGATTGCTTTGCTGAACACCTCCACTCAAGCATGACCCTGACCGGCTGGTCGCTAGCCATTTTAATTCCCCATCCCACTCCTACTCTGACCTCTCTGACCTTGACCTCTTACACTGTTCCAAAGAAGCTCAACGGAAGCTCGAGGAACAGCACCTCATCTTTCGTTTAGGCACTTTACAACCTTCTGGGCTCAACAATGATTTCAATAACTTCAGATCATAACCACTGCTCCCATTTTTTTCGGACAGCAGGTGCTGATAATGGTTCTGATCTGGCATTTACAGTTCCTCTGGACCCATCTTTTTTTTCTCTACTTGTCCCACTACCACCCTCCTTGCCTTGCACCATCGTCCCTTTTGTCATTTACTCCCTCTTGCCCTCCACCCTAACAGAGACCTTCCCTTTCGTTCTTTCCTCCTCTTCCCTTCCTCCCCCGCTTTCCCTGGCTCTGTACTTGCTTAAAAACTGTTTAATCTTCAACTTCTATGAGGATCATCGACCTGAAATGTTAACTCTATTTCTTTCTCCATAGATGCTGCCTGACTTGTTGAGTATTTCCAGCATTTTCTGTTTTTATTGTGGAGAAATCTAATTGGTGTGATGCAATTTCTGTGTCCAATAGGTTTAAAAACAGGACCATGCTTGCAGTAAGATTATAGGATCAAAATTTGGAGTCACGTCGGTGGGGAGGCAGAATCAAAGCGACGGAGGAAGGTGCAACTTGATGGGACAAGTTGACGAACAAGGCACGCGGTCCTACCCAGAGTGGAGTGGGTAATATTACTTCCTTGCACTGTTCTGTTAACTATCGCTTAAATGTTTGCATGCATTGTTCTTTTACTTGTTGACAATAAAGAACAACTATAACCATATTGGTGTTGGTCTCGAACTATTAGACTTCTCCTCCAAAAACTACACACTTTACTGATGTAACACCTGAATGCTTCATTATCCTCATCAGCATCATCATTTTCTGCCTTTGAGATGGTAAAGAGGTCTAAGGAATCAGAAGTGGAGACAACTATGGAGACATTTAGGATAATTGGACTATGTGTAATCTGTCAATGTGTTTAAAATGAAACTGTTTCAGTTAAAAAAAAACTTACTTCAAACACAGGAGATGAATATGGATGTGAAACATCCTATATGTGATTTACTAGACATGATCATCAGGGGTGATGTAGAATTCTACAAAGACTGTAACATTTGGGTATATTTTTTTCTGACCAGTTGGGTATCTCTTTGGATGTCTTGTGGGATTACTTGTCTCCTACTGAACATTTTTTCATTATCTGGCACTTTGTTTTTGGGTACATTTGCAATTGTTCCATTTTCTGCATTTTGCATTCCTTATTGCTTTGGATACTTTGTTAACTTCAAATACAGTGATGTCCAAAACCTTTTAGTGGCTTTCTTCTGTGTGGGCAATAAGAATTTAATATCAAAAATAAACTTGTTTCCATTTCATAAATTGTTTAACAAGTATAAACATTTTAGCTTCAGTGAAATATGGTTTTTTGTGTGCTTTCTGTTTGGTCTCCATTTTCTGCTCTTCACCATCATCAGTGTCCCATATCATACTCATTTGCTCAGGTCAGCTGGCTCATGTCTGCTTGTAGTAAATCTAAATATCCCAACTAATATCTGATTGCATGTCTTAACTTATTGCAGTGGATGGAAGTATACACCATTCTCAGTTGGTTGACTTGCTGCTGAAAAAAAATGCCTGAAGAACCTTTGCTTATGACACCTCAAACATCTGCTTCATGTATATGTGACTCAGGAAAGAGCATTGCACAGTTATTTTGAAATTTAGTACTGATAAGAGTGTGGTTTCTTTTATATATCTAGGTTGTTTCACTTGTAACATTTCAATAACCTCACCTCATCTAATAGCATCAAAAACTGCAAAAGTACCGTAAGCTATTTGACCTCCTTTTCCTTCTATTTCAAATTCACCGACAGGTTTTGGTGCTTTGTGGGACTAATTCAGTACCTGACTGCTAAACAATGCCTTCTGTACTCCTGTTGCAAGTAAATGTTAATACTAACCTTTGCACAACACACATCATGCAATGTTCTTTCAATTTGATGTTGCTGAAAACCTTGAAGTTAGTGACTGTTTTCCCAGCACAATCATATTTAGAAATGTTTGTCAGTACAAAAGGGTCACAAGTTTGAATGAGCCAGAAACACGATCATTTTGTGAACATGCAATGAACTGTGCCTATTCTAAATTAGAAATAGTAATCTGAAACTAATTAAATAAACTGAGCAATGGTAGCTCGGCAAATATAACTAGTGTACGCAGGTGCTCAATAAATGCGTCAATGAGATTAGAGCAAATATGTTCAAACAAGCATTTTGAATTCAGGGATGTAAAACAAAATAGTCTAGGTTTCTGATGAAAGGTCATCGACCTGAAACATTAACCCTGCCTTCCTCTCTCCACAGATGCTGCTGACCTGCTACATGTTCCCAGCATTTTCTATTTTTACTTTAAAAAATCTTCTTTAAGGGAGGCTGCAGACAACATTACAAACGGCAATGTGCTATTCTGTGAGCTGCTATTAGTGGACACATTGTTAAGAGCAAACCGTATTCATGAATTCAAGATTCTTAAGGGAATGGATAAATTGAATCATTCAAGATTATCACAAACTCATGAACCAGAGGACAGGGGCTCAAGCTTTGAAGAGGGAGGGTGCACAGACAAGTTAGATCTAACTAATTTATGTGAAGGGGTGACCATGTGGACTGGAGTGCCCAGAGAGACAATGCTGGCAGACAGTGTGGAAACAGTTAAGCAAGAATTGGATAGATATTTGAGAGAGTGGGCGATTGAGAAGTACTAGTCCTCAAGGATGGCAAAGTGGACTGCAGAGTCATTTCTGGTCCTGTACTTTCCAATGTCCCTAAGGCTTTGCCTCTGGTTGTTACCTCACCATGGATAATATTGGGAAATAGCAAGCGTATAGGGGTAAATTTCCAAGTAAGCATTGGCGATTGACAATCGATGAAATATTCTGGTCGGCAGGCATGATAGTTTCCGATATGCGCTAACGGATTTCTGCCACACTTCCAGCGAATTTCGGGTGTGGAGCGGGAGCAGCTCCAAGGAAATTCCCGTCATATGTTAACTGTACTAAGATCTTCTTAAGATTTTGTCTGATGACAACATATTCTCAAGATCAGCATTTCCTTTAACTAAATTATGTTAACTCTTACTTTATGTAAATTACTAGTTGATCTCCTGTGGAGTTTTTCACTGTAAGTTGGTGGATACATAGGAACATAATACTTTGTAATGTGCGGCGTATTATTATGCTGCTGAGGTGCATTTATGTAAACTGCTCTATCCCTTTAAGGCTGCAAGATCTAATTGCTGCGAAGAGGCTCATCCCAAGGTCAATTAGAGGGTGACTTTAACATAAGAACATAAGAACGTAAGAATTATTAGCAGGAGTGGGCCATGAGGCCCCTCGAGCAATCTCCGCCATTCAGTAAGATCATGGCTGATCTTTGATCTCAACTTCACTTTCCCGCCTGATCCTCATATCCCTTGATTCCTCTAGAGTCCAAAAATCTATCCATCTCAGCCTTGAATATATTCAACGACTGATCATCCACAGCTCTCTGGAGTAGAGATTTCCAAAGATTCACAACCCTCTGAGTGAAGAAATTCCTCCTCATCTCAGTACTAAATGTCCGACTCCTTATCCTGAGACTATGCCCCCTAGTTCTAGACTCTCCAGCCAGGGGAAACAACCTCTCAGCATTTATCCTGTCAAGCCCTCTCTGAATCTTATATGTTTCAATGAGATCACCTCTCATTTTTCTAAACTCCAGAGAGTATAGGCCCATTCTACTCAATCTCTCTTCATAGGACAAACCTCTCATCCCAGGAATCAATCTAGTAAACCTTGGTTGCATAGCCTCTAAGGCAAGTATATCCTTCCTTAGGTAAGGAGACCAAAAATGTACACAGTACTACAGGTGAGGTCTCACCAAAGCCCTGTACAATTGCAGCAAGACTCCCTTACTCTTGTATTCCAACCCCCTTGCAATAAAGGCTAACATACTATTTGCCTTCCTAATTGCTTGCTGTACCTGCATGTTAACTTTCTGTGCTTTGTGTACAAGAACACCCAAATCCCTCTGAACATCAACATTTAATAGTTTCTCACCATTTAAAAAATATTCTGTTTCTCTATTCTTCCTACCAAAGTGAATAACCGCACATTTCTCCAATTATACTCCATCTGCCACCTTCTTCCCCACTCACTTAACCTGTCTATATCGCTTCGCAGGCTCTTTATGTTATCCTCACAGCTTACTTTCCCACCTAGTTTTGTATTGTCAGCAAACTTGGATACATTACACTTGGTCCCTTCATCTAAGTCATTAATATAGATTGTAAATAGCTGAAGCCCAAGGACTGATCATTGCGGCACCCCTCTTGTTACAGCCTGCCAACCTGAAAATGACCCATTTATTCCTACTCTCTGTTTTTTGTCCGTTAACCAATCCTCAATCCATGTTAATATATTACCCCTGACCCCATGAGTCCTTATCTTGTGTCACAACTTTTTATGTGGCACCTTATCGAACGCCTTTTGAAAATCCAAATATACTAAATCCACTGGTTCTCCTTTATCTACCCTGCTAGTTACATCCCCAAAATACTCGAATAAATTTGTCAAACACGATTTCCCTTTCATAAAACCATGTTTGATTTTATTTGTTCATGGGGATGTGGGTGTCGCTGGCAAGGCCAGCATTTGTTGCCCATCCCTAATTGCCCTTGAGAAGGTGGGGGTGAGCCGCCTTCTTGAACTGCTGCAGTCCATGTGGTGTAGGTTCTCCCACAGTGCTGTTAGGTAGGGAGTTCCAGGATTTTGACGCAGCAACAATGAAGGAACAGGGATATATTTCCAAGTCGGGATGGTGTGTGACTTGGAGGGGAACGTGCAGGTGGTGTTGTTCCCATGTGCCTGCTGCCCTTGTCCTTCTAGGTGGTAAGGGTCGCGGGTTTGGGAGGTGCTGTCGAATCAGGCTTGGCGAGTTGCTGCAGTGCATCATGTAGATGGTACACACTGCAGCCACTGTGCGCCGGGGGTGAAGGGAGTGAATGTTTAGGGTGGTGGATGGGGTGCAATCAAGCGGGCTGCTTTGTCCTGGATGGTGTCGAGCTTCTTGAGTGTTGTTGGAGCTGCACTCATCCAGGCAAGCGGAGAGTATTCCATCACACTCCTGACTTGTGCCTTGTAGATGGTGGAAAGGCTTTGGGGAGTCAGGAGATGAGTCAATCACCGCAGAATACCTAGCCTCTGACCTGCTCTTGTGGCTACCATATTTATATGGCTGGTCCAGTTAAGTTTCTGGTCAATGGTGACCCCCAGGATGTTGATGGTGTGGGATTCGGCGATGGTAATGCAGTTGAATGTCAAGGGGAGGTAGTTAGACTCTCTCTTGTTGGAGGTGGTCATTGCCTGGCACTTGTCTGGCACGAATGTTACTTGCCACTTATGAGCCCAAGCCTGGATGTTGTCCAGGTCTTGCTGCATGTGTGCATGGACTGCTTCATTATCTGAGGGGTTATGAATGGAACTGAACACTGTGCAATCATCAGCGAACATCCCCATTTCTTTATGATGAAGGGAAACTCATTGATGAAGCAGCTGAAGATGGTTGGGCCTAGGACACTGCCCTGAGGAACTCCTGCAGCAATGTCCTGGGGCTGAGATAATTGGCCTCCAACAATCACTACCATCTTCCTTTGTTCTGGGTATGACTCCAGCCACTGGAGAGTTTTCCCCCTGATTCACATTGGCTTCAATTTTACGAGGGCTCCTTGGTGCCACACTTGGTCAAATGCTGCCTTGATGTCAAGGGCAGTCACTCTCACCTCACCTCACCTTTGGATTTCAGCTCTTTTGTCAATGTTTGGACCAAGGCTGTAATGAGGTCTGGAGCCGAGTGGTCCTGGCGGAACCCAAACTGAGCATCGGTGAGCAGGTTATTGGTGAGTAAGTGCCGCTTGATAGCACTGTCGACGACACCTTCCATCACTTTGCTGATGATTGAGAGTAGACTGATGGGGCAGTAATTGGCCGGATTGGATTTGTCCTGCTTTTTGTGGACAGGACAAACCTGGGCAATTTTCCACATTGTTGGCTAGATGCCAGTGTTGCAGCTGCACCGGAACAGTTTGGCTTGAGGCTCGGCTAGTTCTGGAGCACAAGTCTTCAGCACTACAGCCGGGATGTTGTCGGGGCCCATAGCCTTTGGTGTATCCAGTGCATTCAGCCAGTTCCTGATATCACGTGGAATGAATCGAATTGGCTGAAGACTGGCTTCTGTGATGGTGGGGATATCGGGAGGAGGCCGAGATGGATCATCCACTCGGCACTTCTGGCTGAAGATGGTTGCAAGACCCCTTGTCTTTTCCACTCACGTGCTGGACTCTACCATCATTGAGGATGGGGATGTTCATGGAGCCTCCTCCTCCTGTTAGTTGTTTAATTGTCCACCGCCATTCGCAACTGGATGTGGCAGGACTGCAGAGCTTTGATCTGATCTGTTGGTTGTGGAATCGCTTAACTTTGTCGATAGCATGTTGCTTCCGCTGTTTAGCATGCATGTCCTGTGTTGTAGCTTCACCAGGTTGGCACCTCATTTTTAGGTACACCTGTGCTGCTCCTGGCATGCTCTTCTACACTCCTCATTGAACCAGGGTTGATCCCCTGGCTTGCTGGTAATGGTGGAGTGAGGAATATGCAGGGCCATGAGGTTACAGATTGTGCTGGAATACAATTCTGCTGCTGCCCCACAGCCCCTCATGGATGCCCAGCTTTGAGCAGTTAGATCTGTTCAGAATCATCCCATTTAGCACGGTGGTAGTGCCACACAACATATTGAATGGTGTCCTCAGTGTGAAGACGGGACTTCGTCTCCACAAGGACTGTGCGGTGGTCACGCCTACCAATACTGTCATGGACAGATGCATCTGCGACAGGTAGAGATTGGTGAGGACGAGGTAAATTAGATTTTTCCCTCATGTTGGTTCCCTCATTGAAGTCCACCACCCAGAGTACATTCTGTGCCCTTGTTACCAGTGGTGCTCAACATGGAGGAGGACTGATTCATCAGCTGAGGGAGGGCGGTAGGTGGTAATCAGCAAGAGGTTTCGTTGTCCATCTTTGACCTGTTGAGATTTCATTAGGTCCGGAGTCAATGTTGAGGACTCCCAGGGCTACTCCCACCTGACTGTGCACTGCTACCTCTGGTGGGTCTGACATGCCGGTGGGACAGGACATACCCAGGGATGGTGATGGAAGAGTCTGAGACGTTGGCTGAAAGGTATGATTCTGTGAGTATGGCTATGTCAGGCTGTTACTTGGCTAGTCTGTGGGACAGCTCTCCCAATTTTGGCACAAGTCCCCAGATGTTAGTGAGGAGGACTTTGCAGGTTGACTGGCCTTGGTTTGCCTTTGTTGTGTCTGGTGGCTGTTGGTCCAATGCCAGGTGATCCGTCCGGTTTTATTCTTATTGTGACTTCCTGTAGCGAGATTGTACAACTGAGTGGCTTGCTAGGCCATTTCAGAGGGCGATTAAGAATCAACCACATTGCTGTGGGTCTGGAGTCACAATTAGGTCAGACCGAATAAGGATGGCAAGGTCTCCTTCCCGAAAGGGCATTAGTGAACCAGATGGATTTTACATGTAAAAACAATAGTTTCATGGCCAACATTACTGATACTAGTTTTTTTTAATTCAATTAATTGAATTTAAATTCCCCAGCTGCCATGGGGGTGATTTGAATTCACAACTCTGGATTACTAATCTAGTAACATAACCACTATGCTACCATACCATCTTGACACTACCTAATCATAATATGATTTTCTAAGTGCCCCATGCTTCATAATGGCTTTCAGCATTTTCCTGACTACTGATGTCAGGCTAACTGACCTATAATTCCCCATTTTCTCTCCCCCGCCTTTCTTGAATAGCGGTGTTACACTTGCGACCTTCTTATCCATTGGGACCATTCTAGAATCTAGGGAATTTTGGAAGATCACAACCAATGCATTCACTATCTTTATAGCCACCACTTTTAAAACCCTAGGGTGTAGGCCATTAGGTTCTGGGGATTTGTCGGCTTTAGTCCCATTAATTTCTCCAGTACTTTTTCTTTACTAATATTAATTACTTTAAGTTTTTCACTCTCGTTAGACCTTTGGTTCTCCACTATTTCTGGTATTTTTTTGTGTCTTCTACTGTGAAAACAGATATAAAATATTTGTTTAATGTCTCTGCCATTTCCTTATTCCCCATTATAATTTCTCCTGTCTCTGCCTCTAAGGGACCAACATTTAATTTCACTACCCTCTTCCTTTTTGCATACTTATAGAAGCTCTTACAATCTGCTTTTATATTTCTTGGTAGTTTACTCTCATATTCTATTTTCTCCCTCTTTATCAATTTTTTGGTCATCCCCCAGTTTTCAGGCTTACTATATAAATTGGCAGCAACAGGAAATGACTGACTTTTCTTCTCTTTTTATATATTTATTTGAATTTTTGAATCTGTAACAAAGTGTTACACTTTGAAGCGTAATGTCTGAAATGTGTTTGGTTCACAATTTTAATACGGAGGGATGAAATATTGATTTTAAAAATGTACTTAATTGCAATATTTCTTTGTACTTTACCTAATTATAAAAAATTTATGGCCGGGAAATTCTCGGAGCTGCTTCTGCTCCAATGGCGTTACTTCACAGGTATTGCGTCAGAAACTTCCACCGCAGGCCCGGCAAACAGGAGCAGTTTGAGAATTTCCCGGTCTATATCTTAATAAAATACATAATTCAGGCAATGTGAATTATTTTTAATAAAAACGATTACATTAACTTCAGCACAATTTATCCAAAATAAAAAAGCTAAAATATCAATTTATTGCAAAGTTCATTAAAGAATTTTTCTTGCATGTAGTCAATATCTATGTCACAACTGGGAGCAGTGCAGTATGCGAAATGTGTACTGAATGATATTGGGATAACTCAATTACTTGAAATATGAGGAGGTTAGGTGCTTTTGTATATCTTGAATTGAATTACTTTACCATTTCCAAGCCGGTAATTCTCTTTATATTGCACTTTAGTGTGGCATAACATGGTAAACAGCAACCAAGTAATTTTATATTTAAAAATATCTGTGACCCCATGGCACCCATTGACATTCATCATCACTTCCTAATCAAAAAATAAGCTGGTATGTATCACACCACACAATGTATAAAACATAGGAAGGTTAAAAAATATAAAAATAACCACATTCATTAACAATATTCTAGACATATCAAACAATTGGTAAAACATTCCCAATACATTGTCAGTAATGCAACATTTGTATTCATACCCAAATGACAAAACGAAAAAATTATACATACTGTGAAAATAAAACTGTTGTGGATAGTTGCTAATACTTCAGACCTGTTTAATAATTGTGTGGGATTCTGCCTTTTATGTTGTTGCCATACTGCAGTGAGTCACTGATTAATTTTCACCAGCAGATGCAGAAGAGGAATACACAGTGCTTTATCCTGTGTCGTGTCACTGGAGTCAGTTTTCTGTTTATACACAATACCCCATTAAAATGCAGGAAGGAAAACCTGCTCTCATTGGCTCCCATGCTTATCTCTCTATGTGTTTATGGTTGGTCTGTTTCAGTCGCCTTGTGATTGCTGCTGCATAGACTCTGCAGGTCTTTGTTGGCTTCTGCTTAACAACTTTTGGCATGATGTCTGCAAATAAATGTCATGCAGAGTGATGAAGTGGAAAAAGTTACCTGCTGACATTCCTGGCAGGTTACACCATAATGGTGTGACAAGCCTCCTTGATTTATCTCCACACGGGGCCTGATGAAGATCTAGGAGCTATCTACCTACTTCATGTGGTGTGTATGCATTAAATGAATGCATGTATTAATTGATCATAGACCATAACTATTAGCCAAAGCAATTATATTAAATTATGGAATAGTTAGGAGTCAGTTAATAGGTTGTGACAGACTAATTGGGAATGTGCTTGAACATAGAACAATTCTGGCATTGATGCGTAAAGTATTAAATTGCGACTTTTTGAGTAGTGTTTGGAGGATGCTCAATAATAACTTTTTATTTTTGTTTTTGCTTTGTTCTTGAGATATGGTTGATGCTTGAACTGCTACAGTCCTTGTGATAATGGTGCTTCCGTGGTGGTGCTAGGTAGGGAATTCCAGAATTTTCACCCAGCGACAATCAAGGAACGGCAACATACGTCCAAGTGTGACTTAGAGAGGAACTTGAAGGTGATGGTGTTCCTCCGATATTGTCCTTCTAGGACAGGGTAAATAGAAGTAGACAGTTTCCAGTAGTTCAGGGGTGTAGAACGAGGGGCCATAGATATAAGATGCAATGTAAGAGATTTAGAACAGAGACCAAAAGAAACTTCTTTACACAGAGAGTTGCAAGGCTGTGCTAATCACTTCCAGAGTAGTGGTTGAGGCAAAAACTGAGGGGGAGCGAGGGCAAGGTTTTAACCCTACCTGGGTGGGCAGTTAAAATCACCCAGGTTACTTACCTACCCTTCAGCCAGCCAGAAACCACTGATCATGATGTTTTTTACGTAGGCTTCTGGACAATGGCTAAGCCCTTCACCCAAAGCTAGTGGGGTCCTTCTTTAAAAATGCAGATCGGGGTCCCATTACATGCAGGATGTTGATTGGTGGCACGTTAATGAGGCCTGGAAGTTAAAATAGCTCAGGCCTGATTTCTGTAGCAGCAGTTGAGTTTCCAACTCACTTCACCACCCACCCACCCAAAATCCACCTGAAGTTAAATTCAAGGTCACTATGTCAACATTAAAGATTAGTTTGGGTTGGTGGATGCAGGAAAAGGAGATGAAGGGTTATGAGAACTGTGCAGGTAAATGTGATTAGGACTATTTTCTTGCATGGAGGGTAAACGCCCACATGGATTGTTTGGGCTTAATGGCCTGTTTGCATGTTGTAATGCCTATGTATTTCTATTATCTGATGCATGGGTTGTTGCCAACAGCTTTGTCTCATATTTCTCTTATGATATAACCCCAGGTATCTACAGCCAACTGCCTCCTTAAACGCCTCTTCCTGCGCCTTCCACCCTAACTTCTAACAGCAAGTTCAAGGAGCTCATGAATTTCTTTGTCTTCAAGTTAGAGACCATGGGAGGAATTTTAAACCCCGACGACAGGCAGGACATCCTTGGCCTCCTTCTCTCCTTTATCTACATGCTGCCCCTTGGCAACACCAGTTCCAGAAACTAGCCCACTCAGTCACTTTCACTCTCATTTGCACTCACCAGCTCGGATATCATTACTGCGGATCGCCAAGATAATATAGATGTGGAAATTTCACTGGGTGAGTCACTGAGCACAAGGATGTTGCTGAGTGGAGGCTAAGGAAATGTCATTGCCCGGATGCAGAGTGAGTGAACGATTGAGAACTGGCTGAAAGCCCATAGACAGAAAGTGGTTGTAGATAGATTTGGATCTGATTGGAGAACTGTCACCAGTGGTGTCCCACAGGGATTGGTATTAGGACCTTTGCTATTTACTATTTTCATTAATGATCTAGATGTAGGTGTTGGGGGAACGATCTGCAGATGGTATTAAGATATATGCAAGAGTCTGGACTGTGGACAATGCTCGACGACTACAACAGATTTAGACGCACTGGAAGATTGGGCCTGTGACTGGCAAATTATGTTTAGCTTAGAAAAGTGCATTGTTATGCATGTGGGCAGGGTGAATGCTGATCATTAATACACCCTTCAGGGAAAAGAACTAAAGCTGGTGAATAAAGAAAGCGATCTGGGCATTTTAGGGCATTGATCTCTAACAAACCCTGACCAATGCCATGAAGCAATAGCTAGAGTGACTAGGATACAATTCACTATAAAATGAAGCACACTATTTTGTCCTTGTACAAGACTTTGTTTAGGCCTCAGTTAGAATATTGTGTCCAGTTTTGGTCTCCTTACATGATCGGTGATATTGAGGCTTTGGAAAGGAGGCCCACAAAATTAATTCCCAGTTCAAATCATCTTAGTTACCAAGATGGGCTCAAAGAGCTCAATCTCTACACTTTTGAGAAGTGTAGACTTAGGGGTGATTTGATCAAGGTTTATAAGATGATGAAATGATTAGATTGTGTTTATGTAGACAATCTTTTCAACTAAATATGATAGGGAGGACCAAGGGTCACAATCTCAAGTTATGTAAAAGCAGAACTAGGTTAGATGTTAGGAGGTGGTTTTTTTCCCAGAGAATAGTGGATTTGTAGAACAGGCTGCTGGCTCGTGCTGTGAACACTGATTCACTGAATTCCTTCAAGCGAGAGCTAGACCTGTTTCTGGCTGGGGCGGAGATCACTTGTGCAAGAGGTAGTTTTCCAGTAACATAGATCAGGGCTAGAGTGATCTCCTGGACTAGTTCCGATTGCCTAAGGGAGTTGGAGAGGAATTTTGCCAGATTTTTCTTTCCCTAATTGGCCTGAGTCTTTACCTGGTTTTTCACCTCTCCCAGGAGATTACATGGCTTCCGGGTTGGGTGAGAAGTGTATGTATTGTGATGCACAAGACATCACAACTGTGTGGGACAGGCTGGATGAACCCGTCGGTCTTTTCCTGTTCATCATTTCTCATATGTTCGTATATTGATCTTGTGGGTCCTACCATGAAACGAAGAATGCAAGCAGCATAATTCCATGGTTAGTATCCTGGAATTCCCTACCTAACGCCACCCGTGGGAACACCATCACTACAAGGACTGCAGCGGATCAAAGAGAAGAGCCACCTCACCCTTTCAGGTCAACTAAGGATGGGCAATAAATGTGACCTTGCCAGCATCACCCACAATCCTAAGAATGAATAAAAAGAAAAGAATATGGACTACAATGACCATGTTTGTAACACAGATGAGTAGTTCATTGGAGGCATCTTGCAACATGCATATTACCAGGTACAAGTTATGAGCCATAACATATAAAATAGGTTGTAATACTGATGGCATTCAGGTGTATGGTGTCAAGGAAGTAGCCTGTTCACACCACCAACCTACTGATACTGGTGTTGGGCTACATTTGCTAAACATGTGTGGGGAAATATTTACTGGTTTCTTAGTTTATCTTAGTAAACTGTCTTTTAAAAAGCATTTGGACAGTTACATGGGTAAGATGGGTATAGAGGGATATGGGCCAAGT
Source organism: Heptranchias perlo (assembly GCF_035084215.1). Taxonomy (NCBI): domain Eukaryota; kingdom Metazoa; phylum Chordata; class Chondrichthyes; order Hexanchiformes; family Hexanchidae; genus Heptranchias; species Heptranchias perlo. The sequence continues at coordinate 81,450,901 of NC_090328.1, forward strand.
GCAGGCAATTGGGACTAGCTTAGTGGTATAAACTGGGCGACATGGACATGTTGGGCCGAAGGCCTGTTTCCATGTTGTAAACTTCTATGATTCTATGATTCTAGTATATATGCAACCAGTAATAAACAGTGATCTCTAAGTTCTAAGCCAATCAAATGTTTTATCGAAGATGCAGAGCATGTTACAGGAATAGATGCAGATTTGACTGCTTCTGCACTCAGTTCCTGATCTGAACGGTATCAGGTGGGGGAACGATGCAGAGGTTGTGACGTCTCCCAGCAATGGGGAGATAGAATTGGTGGGGGGATGGGAGATTCCTGGGCAGTGTCTGGCAGCTCGTAGTAGCTTGTTATTGTGGATGGTGGTGGTAGGTATTGGTGGTAGTTTGGGAACAGGCCATTCATCAGCCTCTCAGCTACAGGTGTCATGCCAAGGGGAGAAAAACAGGAGAATCCTATCTAAATACCCCAATAAAACAAAGAGTTAGAAATTCTGGGAAGTGCAGTGGAGCACAGCTCCCAGTCACTTGCAGCTACAGACACAGACCCTATTTGAAATGATGAAATGACAGGGATGGGATGGTTTACATCCTTGGGGTGGTTGCACCATGCCAGTAAGGAAACTTCAGCAGCACAGACCCTGCCGCTCCAACCACAGAGATAAAGCTCAGGAAGGGCCCAATAGAGCATAAGTATCTTTTCAATCTTCAGCTCCCCATCGAGCTATGGGACACTTTCTTGTACGTAATCAATCACCTCTGGTAGACAAAGTTTGAAGGCCTCAGTGGGACTCATGTCAGCACTCAGTAGATGTGTGTTCTGCTGAGGCCTTTTAAGGCTGTGACATGGAAAATTCCATGGAATAACCTGGGTCTTCCGACAGACTTAGCGTCAGGAGAGGTGGGGGAGGGGAGGGAGGGCGGGCAGAGGCTGAGGGTAGAAAATGGCTCCATGGAAAACACACAGCAGAATCCCAGCAGAATCATATTTTCTGGGCCCCAGATGGGAATTCTGAAGCAATTCTGCCCAGGGCCCGATTAGACTTTTGGAAAAATGTTTTTAAATATAGTCGACCAGAGTTCTGCTTCTTTGTATGTGTGACTGGTGGAAGGACATATCCTACCATGAGTGAATTCCCACTTACATGTGTCAAGAGTTTTGATCCACTTTCAACTGAACTGCATCCACAGCAGATCCTGTCCTTTAATCCCCTTCTAATATTGAGCAAACATGAGCAGATTAAAGCTGTCAACTAACAAAAATGAAAGCTGTATGCAACTGTGAGGAAAATTACACTGGCATATGGTTAGAAGTATCATACAAAAGTTCATTGCACATTTCAAGCCCTAAAATACTAATGTGTGAAAGCAATGTGGAGATTTCAAATTAACCATGTGATGCTGTGATAATTTCTGAAATTGTCTGCCACTTTCATAAAATGTGTAAATTGACAGGTTTGCAAAATCAGAATGTGTTGATTAAAGCAGCCTCAGCCTAAAGATATCAAACCAGTTTCTGATCACCATGCAAGCTCAAATCATTTTAATTGACTGCTTAAAATCAAATAGACCTTAAGGGGTGACCTCGTGTATAGTTAATGCCATAGCATATATTTGCTGATTTAATTACTCGGTGTATTGAATATCTCAAATGGCACAGACCCAGAAGCATTTTAAAACTGTACTAAAATAGCTCACATTGTGTCTGTAAGGTTTTTTTTTGTTGCTAGGTGATGGTAAAATGTGGCAAAAGGACATAAACAGAATGTTGAATGTACAATAACAATGAATGACCCTAGTCTAGAAAATATATATACACGTTGCTAAAGCATGTCAACAAAGCCCTTGCTGTTAACTCCACACATCTGCTTGCTCAGGCTGATCAGGCTGCATGCAACCTAGGCATTCTGTTCAACCGGAGACCTGAGCTTCAAATCTCATAACCAATGCATTACGAAGACCATTTAAATAAATCGACAGAAAATTGTGAGATGGGTGATCCACAAATTGTAAGTGAAGAAGAGCAAGTGGAGGTGGCAGAAGAGGAAGAGGAAAGACCTAGCTAGGCTGAGAGTCCACAATGTATGTCCATTATATGGTCAAGGGATTGGTATCGTACTGGGTCTGTCTTTAGATGAAAGTTGATACAAGAACAGAAGGCATTTTCTATATAATTTAAGGCTGCCATAAGCCCCAGGATGGAGCAGTAGAGGCCCTGAGTTGCCCCAATGGAGGGAGAGGGCTTCATAGACCCTCCAAGGGGCTCAGCACTTACCTTCTGAAAGCCTTAGTCTTGGCTGAGGCCTTCAGTGGGAACCTTGCTGTCATATTCAGGAATTTTTTGTCCTTTTAAAGTCCCTTGCCACCTCTTCTGGTGCTGCAGCGGCATCTCCATTGTAGCATTAATGGAATTTTCCGCCACTGGCAGGCTCCCTCTTGGCAGCAGGCGGGAGGGAATTCTGCCCTGAAGAGGAAAATCCCCAACTACCAGCACCACCCTCTCAGTCAGAAGTGGGATTCTCTCTGAAATATTGCCATACCTATTAAATGAGCCCCCACACCTCCCCACCCCGGAAAATGTCAGGGCTGGTGGGATCACGTGGGCAAGTCCCATTTTACCGAAGGTCCCAGGAAAATCCAGGCCTAGGTATTTGGCCGTCCACGGCACTAACAATTGTAAAAAAACTAATAGCAGCCAGCTGAACTCTTGTTATGGTTGTGCCTCATGCCAATACTGATGGTGACAAAAAAAAGAATCATTCAGCAAGCAGGCTTTTTGGCAGCACTTGAATGCCTTATCGGGCATAAATAAAGAAATAAAAGTAGCTGAGGCAGCTATGAGAAGTGTCGATTTGGATGCAAATTGGCAGCATGCAAACGGGTGAGCACGGCTGATGGATTCTGTTATGTCACAGGTTGCTGATGCAGTGCTGGACTGGCAGCAGGAATCATTACAACTACCAAGACCTATGAACATCGTGCCTCTGCGGAGTTGACTCAATGAAGAAAGTTCAAAGAAAATTCAGCGACATCACGAAAGTCATTCAAGGGAGTGGATGAAATGCAAACATTACTCTGTACTGTACCTACAAGAGAGAGGAAACCCATCTTTGGCTAGCCTATAGAATTATAAATGCCATGTTCATTTAGCCACAGTTGACAAATATGTGGGCCAATGTTTGTTTTGCTACCGCCTTGTTCTTTGGCAGGATATGAGGTGGTAGCGTGACAAAAATCGCAAAAAGAAACGTATCGCCAACTTTCTGCCATCTTTGTGCCTGATGGGATTTTGAACTGGGTCTTGAAATAGGCGTCCTGTGCTCCCGCCTCAAACATGCAAGAACCTCATGAGTATATTTAAATCCTATGATGTATTTAGGACCCTAATGCGATTTTGACCTTCCACTGGATGGAACTGAACGTAGAACGGCCAAACCTGCGATCATTAAAGGAACTGTTGGAGGCTGCCCCGAAATGTATGTTTTTGTGGGACCAGGAGGAGCATGAATGCCTCCTTCCCACTATTGCCTGCCCTCCCTGCTGTCTAGGCTCCATAAAGGAACTGCTGGATTTTCGCTAACCCCACCCTGGTGGGTAAGATGTCTGTCAACATTTGTTTGGTGCTGGCAGCTCACTGATTTTATTATAATGAGGCCCAATCACCAAAATCAATCGGGCCTCCCACTGGCGACATCTAGCAAGCTGTACAATCACCAGCCCGACGTCTGCTATAATCAAATATCTTCCTGTGGAATGCCTTCAGGGAAAAAAAACAAGTGAATGAAGCTGTCATCACAAACGCATACAAAATAAAAAGTTTTTTTTAACTGTGAAGGAATGGCCATGTAAGCTGTGAAAATCTGTTTGAGGAAGCGGTTAGGATGCCTGGCATGTTGGGAACATAATGTAATGTGAACATTGTAAAAGGACAGCTTTTTGCATTGCATGCTTGATTAGAATTAATATGGAACTCTGAGAAATTTCAGGATAGTTTGCACAAGAGGCAGATATTTATCTAAATATATGCAAGTGCTATAATATGTTTTACACTGATCATGCCATCATTATAGAATCATAGAATCGTAGAAAGGTTGCAGCATGGAAGGAGGCCATTCGGCCCATCGAGTCCGCACCGGCTCAATGCAAGAGCAATCCAGCTAGTCCCACTCCCCTGCCCTATCCCTGTAGCCCTGCAAATTTTTACTTTCAAGTACTTATCCAGTTCCCTTTTGAAGGCCATGATTGAATCTGCCTCCACCATCCCCTCGGGCAGTGCATTCCAGATCCTAACCACTCGCTGTGTAAAAAAGTTCTTCCTCATATCACCTTTGGTTCTTTTGCCAATCACCTTAAATTTATGCTCTTTGGTTCTTGACCCTTCCACCAATGGGAACAGTTTCTGTCTATCTACTCTGTCTAGACGCTTCATGATTTTGAATACCGCTATCAAATCTCCTCTCAACCTTCTCTGTTCCAAGGAGAACAACCCCAGCTTCTCCAGTCTATCCACGTAACTAAAGTCCCTCATCCCTGGAATTATTCTAGTAAATCTCTTCTGCACCCTCTCTAAGGCCTTCACACCTTTCCAATGTGCGGTGCCCAGAACTGGACACAATACTCCAGTTGTGGCTGAACCAGTGTTTTACAAAGGTTCATCATGATTTCCTTACTTTTGTACTCTATGCCTTTATTAATAAAGCCCAGGATCTCGTATGTTTTTATAACTGCTTTCTCAACCTGCCCTGCCACCTTCAATGATTTGTGCAACTATACCCCCAGATCTCTCTGTTTCTGTACCCCTTTTAGAATTGTGCCCTCTAGTTTTTATTGCCTCTCCTCATTCTTCCTACTGAAATGTATCACCTCGCATTTTTCTGCATTAAATTTAATTTGCCACGTGTCCGCCTGTCTATATCCTCTTGAAGTCTATCACTATCCTCCTCACTGTTCATTACCCTCCCAAGTTTCGTGTCATCTGCAAATTTTGAAATTGTGCCCTGTACACCAAGTCCAAGACATTAATATCTATCAAGAAAAGCAATGGTCCCAGCACTGACCCCGGGGAGCACCACTGTACACCTCCTTCCAGTCCGAAAAACAACCGTTCATCACTACTCTCTATTTCCTGTTACTTAGCCAATTCTATATCCATGCTACTACTGCCCCCTTTATTCCATGGGCCGCAATCTTGTTGACAAGCCTACCATGCGGTACTTTATCAAACGCCTTTTGAAAGTCCATATACACCACATCAATTGCATTGCCCTCATCTACCCTCTCTGTTACCTCATCAAAAAACTCTATCAGGTTAGTTAAACACGATTTGCCTTTAACAAATCCGTGCTAGCTTTCCTTAATCAATCCACACCTGACCATGTGACTGTTAATTTTGTCCCGGATTATCATTTCTAAAAGTTTCCCCACCGCCGAGGTTGAACTGACTGGCCTGTAGTTGCTGGGTTTATTCTTTCACCCTTTTTTGAACATTTGCAATTCTCCAGTCCTCTGGCAGCACCCCTGTATCCAAGGATGTTTGGAAGATTATGGCCAGTACCTCCACAATTTCCACCCTTACTTCCCTCAGCAACCTAGGATGCATCCCATCCAGACCAGGTGACTTATCTACTTTAAGTAGAGCTGGCTTTTCTAGTACCTTGTCTTTATCAATTTTTAGCCCATCCAGTATCTCAACTATATCTTCCTTTACTGAGACTCTTGCAGCATCTTTTTCCTTGGTAAAGACAGATGCAAAGTACTCATTTAGTACCTCAGCCATTCCCTCTGCCTCCATGAGTAGATCTCCTTTATGGTCCCTAATCGGCCCACCCCTCCTCTTACTACCCGTTTACTATTCTGTTTGTCGCAGGGCAGGATGTCATACGCTACAAAGAAAAAGCAAAAAAAATGGCAAACTCTGGAAATCTGAAACAAAAGAAAAAAATGCTGGAAATATACACCAGGTCAGTCAGCGTCTTATAAAAGATAGGTTAACGTTTCAAATGCATACCATTCTTCTGGACACATATACACATGAATTCCTGAAAATAGGGGCAATTGCATCCTTGGACAGCTGTGAGTTGGGTGCAGGGTCTTCAGGATTGTTTGCACGTACAGGCAGCAGGTTTTCTTTATTTGTTAACCTGAGGATGCAACAAATAATGGGCCAGAAATTGCTTTAAAAAAAACGGTGAGCTCATCGTCACTCACCGGTGTTAGTGGCCAAATCGAAGAGCAAATTCCGGCGTTCGCACATGCGCAGTCAAACGCGAGAATCTGGAACTTGTTCTTCCTGGTTCGCCAGCGATCTGTCAGCTTTGCCTTAAAGGGATATCGCCAGCTACAATCAACAGAATCAACGGACCAGCGCCAACTTGCTCTTCTATCCTGCTGGAAAGTAACTAATATTGCCACAAAACAGGTACACTTAAAAATATCAGGTCTAAACTAAGTTTTAATAGCGTGGTAAGTCTTAATGGCTGCCAAACAACTAAAAATTAACTTTTAAAAATATGGAGTCTCATTACTCCTTATTTTAATAGTTTTTGGTCATTAAATTAAAAAAAAATTAAATATTAATTTTTAAAAACTTTTCTCTTCTTTCTCTTTTATTTAATTCGATTATTTCTTACCCTTTCTTTTTTTTCGCTGTCTATAACTGTTTCTACAAATGTTTTTACTGTTGTACCTTTCACTTCCTGAATTTTACGTTCCAGCTTGCAGAAACTGTTCGCAGCTTGTCAAAAATACTGCAATCTGATTGGTGGAGGGGAGAGAGTGATCCTCTCACTTCTCCCATGGGTCCTAGCTTTGCTGGAGCTAACACTGGGCTCTTCTCCGCTTCCTATTAGAGAAAGTTCACCCAGTAAAGACCAAGGTAAGCTAGTGGGTTAGTATAAATTTATGTAACGGCGAGCACTGTTGGTTCACCGTTCCGAGCAATTTACGGGCCATGGCAATATCTGTGGTTATACTCTCAGTCTGGGAAGACATAGAGGTAGAGCTAGAGGAACACCTCTTAAAAGGAGTGCATCACAGAAGGCAAGCACTGAGGGAGACATCACATTAAGTGCATTGTTCATTAAATACTTGTTGGCACTACCTTTACACATACTGCACATACCTGGACTCCCTCTATAGCTATTATGCATGATACACTGCACATTGGTTCCTGGGAGACACAGATTGACAGGAAGACCCTTACAGACAACAGAATGGTTAGCCTCTTACAAGCAAATAAGAAAGAACAACATCAGTAACTTCCCAAGTGAAGGGTTCCTTGGCTTGTTATGAAACATCTGGCAGTCATCAGCTGCAGCAAAGTACCATACTATTCATTTAAGTTGCAGGGCAGTATCAGCATTGTAAAGGACCAGCTGAAGAGACAATCATCTGTGCTCCCAGGATATTTCAACCATGAGAGTCTAGGAGCTCAGACAAAGAATGCAGGCCAATACTATCTCTTCCTTAGCAGCCACATCTGGGTCCCTCATCATCTTGGTCATCACCTGGAAGCTGCGGCTCATCGCAGGCTTGCATGGGAGTCCAGGTGCTAGTGTGTGTAAAGGGAGTGCCTCTCTCAAATGCTATTCAATGGAACCTATATCGCACAATCAACATCTTGCACATCTTATCTGGTGCACACTGTAATCTGCCCCATTCTTTCCCAGTAATCCAGGCAAAGAAATTATTGGTTAAAGACTCCAAGAGCTGCACAATGATCATCTTGATTTTGGCATGGTACCTATTGTAGCTCTTCTCTGCCTTATTGGTGGTCACAGCAAATGATGCCAAGACCAAAGAGGATAGCCAAAATCCCCTGGTAGCCACTGATTCAGACTGTCAGCTCTGTGTAACGGATCTTGAATGTTGGCTTGCTGCAGGCCACTTCCTAAAATCCTGGGATTAATATGGAAAATGCTCAAGACGACTTCACATACCATCTGTACATTACTTGAGTGATATCTTTTTCTATTTCTGTAGGGCAAAGCTTGAACTGATGGTGCTCGAACAGTCACACATGCACGATCAACGATGTCCTGTACTCTTGGGAAACTGGCAATTTCAAAGAATCCATGCTTTCTGGATCTCTGCTGCTGTGGCTCGGTGCCAGAGTGCACATAGTGGGATGCGTGCCTTTGCAGAGCCTCAGTGACACTCTTGGTGCAGCTCTGCACTAAGGAGTGGCTCACTCTTGTTAAGTCCCCTTTGCAATGCTGGAATAACCTTGAAGCATTACTTACATAGCTTTACCTACTCTGGATTGACCACTTCCTTCAATGACTGCAGACATCTTATAAAAGGCTCTTCAGTCATCTACAGGTAATTGGTGCTGAGATGGTAGGTACAGTCCTGTGGATATCTGATACCAGTTGCTGCCAAGTACTATGCATTTTGCACTTCTTTTCAGCCCTATGCCTTCTGCTGCTGTGGAATAAAAACAAACAAACATTGGCTATCAACATGTAAATTGTACAGCAGTTGCTGCATTGCTGCTATTTCAAATCCAGTTGAACCTGAACACAGGCAACAACTCAAGTACTTTAATACAGATAAGCGGAGGGTAGCACCAGTGAAAGCAATTGTGCAATGAGTGAGTGAGAGAGGTATAAGGCACTGTACAGAACTTAACATTCAACTAAACAAAGACAGAAAATTATGAGGGTGATGTGGCACAGATAAAATAGGGCACACCATTGGGAGCAATAGATGAGTTGACGGGTGATTCGGGGATTTGTGCTGAAACCAACCCAGAAGGGACATTCCAAGTGAAAGTTTTTGCGAGTTTATACACAAAAATAAATACAGAAGAGTCTGCCTAATGTTCTACTCTGTCAGACCTGACTAAATGATAAACTTATAGGTACTATAACAATAGGGAAACTTTCCTTATAAAACCTTCCAGGCTGCTTTGAAGGCATTTATAATTTCAAGGATAAGAAAGAATAAGAAACAGACATTAAAAATCCAATATTTTACTTTAATAAGGGTTATTTTTGAACAAAATAAGTATTTTGGACTGTTTTATCTTCAAAATTGAATCATGAGCAATTGCTTCTTTGATTTTTTTCCAGACCAACGAATATTTTTGAGTCAAACAAATCGCTAGATGAGCATTGCATATAATATTGAATGTCACGATCGTTAAATTCGGGGATTCAGGATCGTCATCATCTTTAACATTCTCACTATCATCACCAATTTCACCATTTAATTACGGCTCAGGTTGACTTAAAGCGTTGATCAAAGAGTCATTAACTGTGATATGGTCAGACTGAGGAACATCAGCAGGGATCAGTCCTCTTTGCGGAAGTTGTTCCCAAACGCTCTGCGGCTCTGGCTAGATAAAGTCCAGCTGCTAGCGAAACCGAGTCTGAATTCTTGATCAGTCTGCTGGATGCCATGAATTTCATGGCTAGAAGTTGAGATCTTGCAACTCACAGCAACATTGCAAACTGCTTTTGCCATGCGGGCTTGGTCAGTAAAGAGGAGAATTTGGTGGAGCGTGCAGAAATTGAAGCTGACTCTGAGTTTTAATGATTATTGATCCAGTAAAGTTCTGCACTTGTGGGCTGACAATTGGTTAATTAGATATTGTAACATTTTATTGCGACATTTGGGTTACTAGTGTACTAAATGTAACAATTTTTGATCTACTCAATGCAAGGTATTTGGAGGAAGGGGGATGGTCCGTTGTTTATGGCCAGTACAGGTCTCTTCTAATCTCTACCATTCTAGTTGTTGTTGGTGGTGGTTGAAATACAGCATAACATTAATCGATCTTTTGTTAATCGGGACTGGAAATTTGCATAACATTAGATGAATTATAGCATTATACAACTATAACAATGTGTACAAAACATACCAAGCATAGCCAGGATTTATAACATTATGCAGTTTATAGCAATAGGTGACTAAACATTATGCAAAATTGATTGTAATATAAAGTTCAGTAACACATTCATAATACATCCATGGAGATGATAACACATGTGATAATGTTATTTGCCTACAAACTACTCCATGTGTGGTAGCAAAGCATTAAATAAGTGTAATTTATGTTTTTATGCTATGTAATTTTGAGCAGTGGGTTCCGGCAAGAATACGTGCATCCGAATGTTCGCACAATGGGAGTGCCAATAAGATCACAACTTAAATAATCCAGGCCAGCATCTATTTAATGCATAAACTAGGCACTTCATATTGGCAAAATTAATTCCGGCCAATTACTGCCCCATCAGTCTACTCTCAATCATCAGCAAAGTGATGGAAGGTGTCGTCAACAGTGCTATCAAGCAGCACTTACTCACCAATAATCTGCTCACCGATGCTCCATTTGGGTTCTGCCAGGACCACTCGGCTCCAGACCTCATTACAGCCTTGGTCCAAACATGGACAAAACAGCTGAATTCCAAAGGTGAGGTGAGAGTGACTGCCCTTGATATCAAGGCAGCATTTGACCGAGTGTGGCACCAAGGAGCCCGAGTAAAATTGAAATCATTGGGAATCGGGGAAAACTCTCCAGTGGCTGGAGTCATACCTAGCACAAAGGAAGATGGTAGTGGTTGTTGGAGGCCAATCATCTCAGCCCCAGGACATTGCTGCAGGAGTTCCTCAAGGCAGTGTCCTAGGCCCAACCATCTTCAGCTGCTTCATCAATGACCTTCCCTCCATCATAAGGTCAGAAATGGGGATGTTCGCTGATGATTGCACAGTGTTCAGTTCCATTCGCAACCCCTCAGATAATGAAGCAGTCCGAGCCCGCATGCAGCAAGACCTGGACAACATCCAGGCTTGGGCTCATAAGTGGCAAGTAACATTCGCGCCAGACAAGTGCCAGGCAATGACCATTTCCAACAAGAGAGAATCTAACCACCTCCCCATGACATTCAACGGCATTACCATCGCCGAATCCCCCACCATCAATATCCTGGGGGTCACCATTGACCAGAAACTTAACTGGATCAGCCATATAAATACTGTGGCTACAAGAGCAGGTCAAAGGCTGGGTGTTCTGTGGGGAGTGACTCACCTCCTGACTCCCCAAAGCCTTTCCACCATCTACAAGGCACAAGTCAGGAGTGTGATGGAATACTCTCCACTTGCCTGGATGAGTGCAGCTCCAACAACACTCAAGAAGCTCGACACCATCCAGGACAAAGTAGTCCGCTTGATTGGCACCCCATCCACCACCCTAAACATTCACTCCCTTCACCACCGGCGCACAGTGGCTGCAGTGTGTACCATCCACAGGATGCACTGCAGCAACTCGCCAAGGCTTCTTCGACAGCACCACCGAAACCCGTGACCTCTACCACCCAGAAGGACAAGAACAGCAGGTACATGGGAACAACACCACCTGCACGTTCCCCTCCAAGTCACACACCATCCCGACTTGGAAATATATCGCCATTCCTTCTTCGTCGCTGGGTCAAAATCCTGGAACTCCCTTCCTAACAGCACTGTGGGAGAACCTTCACCACACGGACTGCAGTGGTTCAAGAAGGCGGCTCACCACCACCTTCTCAAGGGCAATTAGGGATGGGCAATAAATGCTGGCCTCGCCAGCGATGCCCACATCCCATGAACGAATAAAAAAAATCTCAGCAACCATGTCCCCAATTTCATCCTCATCCCCAGCTGCTCAATAGTGCACAAGTTGCTTGACCTTTAACTTCAAATCCTGTAATGTATCCCTCACCATGTCTAGATGTTTCCATCTCTGTAATATCCCCTGCTTCTGTCCTTACCTCACCCCCACCACTGCTGTGACCCTTACCTGTGCCTTCCTCAGCTCCAGGCTGGACTTCATCAACACACTCCTTGCAAGCCAACCAAGGTCCGACTGAACTCCATCTTATCCAAAATCGACCGCTGGTATCCTATCTCACTGTTCCACTTGTCCATCACTTGTGTCCTCTCTGAACGCTATTGGCCCCTTGTCTCCTGTTGTATTGAGCTTAAAATTCTTACCCTCATTTACAAATTCCTTCATGGCTTCGCCCCACCCTGCTTTGGCTGGAAGTGTTTACAGCAGATATGATAGAACATGAACTTGCTTATCTCTGCATATGAATGTTCTGTGACATACTTTCCACTATGGGTAATTTTATAGAAATGAATGAATAAAAAATCGTGGAAATTCATGCCTGAATTCCTGATGTGCACTTCTGGTGGGAAAAGCTCTGCACAGGAAGCGTAATTTTGTAAAATGATCTCATATTTATACATAGAGGAGCATACAATGATGTGATGGCTTTGAGAAAACATTTCAGCTCCAATTTTGTAAAAATGGCAAATTCAGAGTTTGGCTGGCACACCGCATTGGCAAACCCCTGTCAGTAGCTCAAAGGATTGACCTGGCTAAATTTTGCATTGTTAGTCCCCCTGCCTAATTTGAATAAGCTCCCAGCACATGAAAAACATGCCAAGGAGTTTGGCCTGCAGAACAGTAGGCTGGCAGTCGGGTGTCACAAGATCTGAAAAGGAACTGCTCTTAAACGGCTGCAGCTTATCATCAAAGATGAGTTTGTGGAAATGGTAGATACGTGACGATGGCACAGTGGATAAATATGGGCAAAACTGCCCCTTTTGATACTGATGAGTTGGAGGTGCAGGTGCAGGTACAGGGCTGAAGGTCACGTTTAGTTATAAAAAAACTCAGATGCAAGTTGCAAACAGAGAAGTCACCAACCAAGTCAATGCAGTCACACAGGTACCCTATACCTGTTTGCAAATGAGGAAGCAGTTTGCTGATATTAGGAGGAAGGCAAAGGTTAGCACACATTTCTTGTAGGGCCTATCGAGCATGGCACAAACCTAAGTCATGAATTCCTGCACCCTCTGAGTGGCAGCATTTCACACATTGCACACAACCATTGCCCTGCTCTATTGCCCGCTTTTCACTATCTCCCAAGGCCAATTTTTCTCCCACATCTTTTAATTAAAAATCAAAAAGTGATACCTTTAAAAAGCCTACAGTTCAGGCTATTGACCCATTGCAGTGCCTGTTTCAAATGGATAAATAATGTTGCCAGCCAGCAGGTGGCAAGACAACTACAAAATTCAACAAGAGACCGATGTAAATAATTTTTGGAGCTTTAATGAGGTATGTGCTGCCCATGGGTGCAGCGTCAAAAATGTTGCCATTTCTCCTAGACATGGACTGAGGTCCATTGATGATCAGGTGTGCTAGCCTGAGAGAGACTCCAGCCACCAGAGAAAATTGTAAAATCGGCCCTCAGGTAAGGGCAGCATCCAGCTCAGCCAATATGGTTAATTGGTTAAATAGCCTGACGCTTACTGTCAAGACTCACACAGGAATAATGTCCATTTGTTGAGGTACCAGATGCTATCAGTACCTGTAAAACAACAGCTCAATAAGGAGTCAATGTTTTTGTGGGGGAATGGGTCGGGGTGGGGGGGGGGGCGGTGGAGGAGGAGAGGGGAGGAAATTGACAGGCAACCAATATTATAGTTTGCCTGGACTCATATTGATTGTGTAGCAAATAAAAATAAAACTGCCATACAGTAATGCAGTGTATACATTTCTGGACTATTGTCCTCAAGTAATCCTCAAGATGTGCTGCTATGGCAAAGAGCCATGCAGATTCAACAAGAACACATGTTCGGTGCTGCTCTCACCATGCTGCATGAAGAAACAATTAGAGAGTTGCAGAAACCTACTGATATCCAGGTCTAAAGCAAGCAGCGATTCCAGTGCGTCTGCCACTGGGAGGCCCTTGTAATTTAGCAGTGGGTGATCTATGCTGAGTGTTCATGGAGGCAGTCCTTGAAGGTTTGTTGACTAATGAAGGTAATGTTATGTAACATGATACTTTTCAGGCCTGGCAGAAAGGCAACAGAAGGTAGTTGTACAATGCAAGAATCAATACAAAATCATTTCACATACTTGGCAGCCATTAAGAGCCGAGAACTGCTGTTACATTTTTAATTTATGTCGTGAATTGAGACTTGAACTCTGAAAGATTATTTACTAGATAGCTTACTAAATTGAAATGTACTTGGCCCAGGGCTTGCATTAAGCTGATAGGAATTTTTAAAATATCTGTAAAGACCTTGAAATGAACCAACAGTAATAAAACAAGCATGGAGATCCAGCTTTAAAGGATTAGGCCTGTGCCATTGATTCTTTTGCAATGTTATACTTTGTACAGATAGCATACTGTGCACTTTTCGTAGGTCATTGTATTTTGGATCCTTGACTTTTGCCATTTTCTTCTGGTGCGAATCGTTAGCCAAAGAAACTTCTATTACCTTTTGATCCTTGGGAGATGTAGATTTTTCTTTAAGTATTTCTTACAAGCCATAAATGCCTAAATAAAAAAACTGAATGCAGTAGCAATTTGAAATAATATGAATCTGAGATTAATTCCTCTGCTTCCAGAGTCTTCGCAAGTTATGTTGTTAATGAGGCAAATAATTTGCAGCCACTGGGGCAACCAAAATGTAGCCTAAACCCTATGCTGAATGGCAAAAAGCCAACCAGTCAGCACTGAGGCCGTTACACATCTATTAAGTGCCTTAACAGCCCTAATAATTGTGTTGAAAGCAGCTGTGATCAATGAATCGTTATGGACAGCAGAAATATAGAGAAAGAAAGACTTGTATTTATATAGCTTCTTTCATGACCTCAGGACGTCCCAAAGCATTTTATAGCCAATGAAGTACTTTTGAAGTGTAGTCACCGTTGTAATGTAGGAAACGCGACAGCCAATTTGTGCACAGCAAGGCCCCACAAACAGCAATGTGATAATGACCAGACAATCTATTTTAATGATGGTAGTTGAGGAATAAATATTGGCCAGGACACCAGAGAGAACTTCCCTGATCTTCTTCAAATTTTTCCATGGGATCTTTTACATCCAGCTAAGAGGGCAGATGGGGCCTCGTTTTAATGTCTCATCTGAAAGACAGCACCTCTGACAATGCAGCACTCCCTCAGTACTGCACTGCAATGTCAGCCTAGTTTATATGTTCAAGTCTTTGGATGGCAGCTGCCTGAACAGGGAAATACATTTCACTGATCGTGCTGAATCTGTGCTTGTGCATAAGGTGCTGGCTCATCAGCGGCAAATAATCAGATGGGCGAGTTACACAACAACTAATGCCTGCCAACGTTACGTGTGGGAGGAGGTGAGGCAGTGTGTCAAAGCAGTACCTGAAATAAGAATAACAAACAAGGAAATGCAGAAAAATTTGGTGACCTCAAGAAAGTTCCCAAGGCAAGTGATTGGAATGGAAAGTGTACTCTTCACAGCAGCATATTTCGTTCAGTCAATATGGTGAGAAGAGTCCCGTTACTATGGTCACAATTGACAGATACTGTATGACTTAAGGGGAAAAAAATTGACTGATGCTGTTATCTCAATGGAATTCCATAAAGAGATGGATTCAGGTTTTATGAATGAATGAGTCTATAAGCTGTGAAAACCTGAAACATTAAACAACTGAATACTTAGTGTAGATATGGGCCCACAGTGTAATGATAAAATTGGGGTAAGACAGTTAATCTTTTCATTCCTGTTTGACTTTTGTAGGATTCTAAAGACCCAATTTTAACTTGGAGTGGGAATTGAGCTAGTGGGAGGGGGTGGGGGGTGGGGGTGCGGAGACCTCCCATGACGTTTCCAGCGTGGCGCCCAGGAAATTTTAACTCCCGGACCTTGTTTATAATTGATGGACTGGCTGCCCCTCCGATCACTTGCAGAATCGGGCAGCCCGCCCACATGATGTACACAATTTCCAATGTGACTACTGAGGTCTACTTAAAGCAGGGATGCACCTCTTAAAGCGAGGTTGTATCCCCTGTTTCAATTTTTAATTCAACAACTTTTCAAGACTTTTTGGCAAGTCTGATGAGTCACAGGGCTGCACTCTGCTTTTCTGTTGCCTCTGTGGTGATCCTAGTAGAGGAAGTGAGGGCCAGGAGAGCGAAGCCTGTTCCCCAACACCTGCAATGGCGTCCCCAAGGCCAGGATGAAGCAGGTTTGGGCAGAGAAGGCTGACAGGGTCAGAGATACCAGCATCACTCCCAGAACCTGGCTTCAATGCAGGAGGAGGTTCAATGAACTCACAAGAGCAGCAACGATGAATACTGCTTTTGATATCCCCACCTTTCTCTCAACAGCGCTTCATAACACTCCTCTCCACCTTCTCCACAACTGTCAACAATTTCCTCCCCTCCACAACATCCTTCACCATACAATCACAAGGGCACACTAAAACACCTCTCTTTCTCATTCCAAGTACACTCACCTCTTCATAGAATCATAAAATCATAGAAAATTTATGGCACAGAAGGAGGCCATTCAGCCCATTGTGTACGCACCGGCTGAGCAACGAGCCACCCAGCCTAATCCCACTTTCCCGCATTTGGTCCGTAGCCCTGCAAGTCATGGCTCCTCAGGTGCACATCCAGATATTTTTTAAATGAGTTGAGGGTTTCTGCCTCTACCACCTGCTCAGGCAGTGAGTTCCAGACCCCCACCACCCTCTGGGTGAAAAAAAAATTCCTCATTTCCGCTCTAATCCTTCTACGAATCACTTTAATTCTATGCCCCCTGGTTATTGACTCCTCCGCTAAGGGAAATAGGTCCTTCCTATCCACCCTATCTAGGCCCCTCATAATTTTGTACACCTCAATCAAATCACCCCTCATAGCTAAAATTCTCCAGTCTTGGCAACATCCTCGTAAATCTCCCCTGCACCCCCTCTAGTGCAATTACGTCCTTCCTGTAATGTGGTGACCAGAACTGTATGCAGTACTCAAGCTTTGGCCTAACTAGTGTTTTATACAGTTCCCGCATAACATCCCTGCTTTTATATTCTATGCCTTGGCTAATAAAGGAAAGCAATCCATATGCCTTCTTAACCACCTTGTCTACCTGTCCTGCTACCTTCAGGGATCTGTGGACATGCACTGCAAGGTCCCTCACTTCCTCTACACCTCTCAGTATCCTTCCATTTATTGTGTGTTCCCTTGCCTTGTTTGCTCTCCCCAAATGCAATACCTCACACTTCTCTGGATTGAACTCCATTTGCCACTTTTCTGCCCATCTGACCAGTCCATCGATATCTTCCTGCAGTCTACAGCTTTCCTCCTCACTATCAACCACACGGCCTATCTTTGTGTCATTCGCAAATTTCTTAATCATGCCCCCTACATTTAAGTCCAAATCGTTAATGTATACCACAAAAATCAAAGGACCTAGTACTGAGCCCTGCAGCACCCCACTGGAAACAGTTGCAAAAACACCCATCGACCATTACTTTTTGCTTCCTGCCACTGAGCCAATTTTGGATCCAATTTGTCACATTCCCTTGGATCCCATGGGCCTTTACTTTTTTGACCAATCTGCCATGTGGGACCTTGTCAAAAGCCTTGCTAAAATCCATGTAGACTACATCAATTGCACTACCCTCATCGATCCTCCTTGTCACCACCTCGAAAAATTCAATCAAGTTAGTCAGACACGACCTCCCCTTAATAAATCCGTGCTGACTGTCCTTGATTAGTCCGTGCCTTCCTAAGTGACAGTTTATCCTGTCCCTCAGAATTGATTCCAATAATTTGCCCACCACCAAGGTTAGGCTAACTGGCCTGTAATTACTCGGTCTATCCTTCACTCCCTTTTTAAACAACGGTACAACGTTAGCAGTCCTCCAATACTCCAGCACTACTGTATCCAGTGAAGTTTGGAAAATGATTATTAAAGCCTCCGTTATTTCCTCTCTGGCTTCTTTTATCAGCCTTGGATATATTTCATCCGGCCCTGGTGATTTATCCACTTTCAAAGATGCTAATCCCCTTAATACTTCCTCTCTCACTATGTTTATTCCATTCAATATTTCACACTCCTCCTCCTTAACTTCAATCCCTGCATCAGCCCTCTCCTTTGTGAAGACAAATACGAAGTATTCATTAAGAACCATACCCACATCTTCCGCCTCCACACATAGGTTACCTTTTTGGTCTCGAATAGGCCCTACTCTTTCCTTAGTTATCCTCTTGCTATCCTCTCTTCACACCACATACTAACACCATTCACTTCTCACAACCTACCACTTGCAAAACCACCATCTACATCCACCGCTTCTCCCTCACCACATTACACACACTTCCTTTTACATTCATCACCTCCCCATCCTCATTCCATCTTGATTCTTCTCCACCTCTCAACACATCCACTTTATGCACAAGCTTTACACAGATTCTCTTGCCTTCTCAACAGCCTCACGAACTCTCACTCTCTTTTTCTGCAGGACAAGACTGCGCATAATACCAAGGAGAGGACTAAGGTGGGCGGGGAGGTCTCCAACATTGTCATCCTCACACAAGTAGAGAAAGAAGCCTTGGAGATCACTGGCCCATACAGAGTCATGAGCATCAGAGAAGGAGAGGCTGGTGGCGATGCTAAGCAGGATGTCTGCATGTTACTTGTATCCCATTATTCAACTCTGTAGGTATGCAGTAAGCTTAGCAACTAAAACCTGCATTCTCAAGACTGTCTCCTGCTAGTGTCTAGCTTCTATTCTCCATCCTAATTCTTCTCCCTTTTATCTTTATTCTAGGTCCTTCTCAACAGCAAGACGCTCCTGCAGAAGAAGACACCTCGGAGGAGGACAATCCTCCTGGGGATGCACCATCAGGCAGTCCTTCCCTCCCAGGCACAGGCTCAGACACTGGCACTCTGTGTGGGGTAGATAGTGAGCTAGAGGGGTCTAGATATAGTGAAACATCCAGCAATAGTGAGCAGCAGCAGCTATTGGTGGCTGGGACAGCCCAGAAGAGTGCTGGAATTGATAGGAGCTTCGAAGGGTTCAGTCATCTTCTGCAGTCTGCTCTTCTGCAGATCAGTGGAAGTGCTGAGGTCCAGTCCCATGGCAGTGGGGCGAGAGGCCATTTGTCCTCTCTCAGGATGTCAGCACGCCTGCTCCTTCGCCCCCCCCCCCTCCCAACAAACCAATACCCGCCATAGTTCCAGCAACTCAGCTGGGCCTGACTGCCCTGGGTTGATCACTTGGGTGAGACATGAATGGAAGGTATTTATTATGTTTGGCATTAAATGAATTACCGTTATTATATTTGGCACTTTGGTCTGCACTGTGGTTTCATAGCAGTTCCTGAGTCTGCATTGCCTGAATGTCATTGATATAAAAGTTGTCTGAATGGTTTGAATGTTTGTAATGCAGCATGAAGGGAGTGGTATGTGGGGGGAAAGAGCGAGACCAGAGTGGGGATAAATACAGCGCGGAGAGAGCGAGAGTCCAGTCGGTGAGCGGCGGGAAAGAGCGAGACCAGAGCGGGGATAAAAATAGCGCGGAGAGAGCGAGAGTCCAGTCGGTGAGCGGCGGTAAAGAGCGAGACCAGAGCGGGGATATAAACAGCGCGGAGAGAGCGAGAGTCCAGTCGGTGAGCGGCGGGAGAGAGCGAGACCAGAGCGGGGATATAAACAGCGCGGAGAGAGCGAGACCAGAGCTTACTCTGAGAGCGAGACTCTGAGACCAGCGGCAGTTCGGGGTGACGTCACCAGTCAGAAAGTGACGCGGCACAGGGGAGGCAGCTGATTGGTGAGTAGGTTCAGGTGAGTATTTCTACCATTTTACTGTAAGTAAAGTAATAAGAAAGGGACGATCTGCAGGTTTTATAGCAGATAGTGTTTTTTTTTAGTGAACCTAGGTCCCTAGTATAGTTAACATTTTCTAATTTCAACGTAATTTAAAAGGGGTAACTAAGCTAAGGCAAGTCATGGCAGCAGACCTCGCACCCGTGATATGCTCCTCCTGCAAGATGTGGGAAGTCATGGACACTACCAGTGTCCCTGCCGACCATGTGTGCAGGAAGTGTGTCCACCTGCAGCTACTGACCGATCGTATCTCGGAGCTGGAGCTGCGGGTGGACTCACTGTGGAGCATCCGCGATGCAGAGAAACTCGTGGATAGCACGTTTAGCGAGTTGGTCACACCGCAGGTAAAGGGTATACAGGCAGGAAGTGAATGGGTGACCACCAGGAAGAGTAAGAGGTGCAGGCAGGTAGTGCAGGGGTCCCCTGTGGCCATCCCCCTCTCAAACAGATATGCCACTTTGGATGCTGTTGTGGGGGATGACTTATCAGGGGAAGGCAGCAGCAGCCAACTTCCTGGCACCACGGGTAGCTCTGCTGCACAGGCTGGGAGGAAAAAGAGTGAAAGAGCTATAGTGATAGGGGACTCAATTGTACGGGGAATAGACAGGCGTTTCTGCGGCCGCAACCGAGACTCCAGGATGGTGTGTTGCCTCCCTGGTGCAAGGATCAAGGACGTCTCGGAGCGGCTACAGAACATTTTGGAGGGGGAGGGCGAACAGCCAGCTGTCGTGGTGCACATAGGCACCAACGATATAGGTAAAAAAGGGGATGAGGTCCTAAAAGCAGAATATAGGGAGTTAGGAGGTAAATTAAAAAATAGGACCTCAAAGGTAGTAATCTCAGGATTGCTGCCAGTGCCACGTGCTAGTCAGAGTAGAAATAGGAGGATATTTCAAATGAATACGTGGCTAGAGGAATGGTGCAAGGGGGAGGGATTCAAATTCCTGGGACACTGGAAACGGTTCTGGGGGAGGTGGGACCAGTACAAACCGGACGGTCTGCACCTGGGCAGGGCCAGGACCGCTGTCCGAGGAGGAGTGTTTGCTCATGCTGTTGGGGAGGGTTTAAACTAAAGTGGCAGGGGGTTGGGAACCTGAGCAGGGAGAGAGAGGAAAGCGTAACAGGAAGGGACAGAAGGTATGGAGTAATAGGTAAAGTGTTAAAAAAGGAAAAAGCAGGAACTAAGCGTCACAAAACAGATTTGAAAGTTCTTTATCTGAATGCACGTAGCATTCGTAACAAAATGGACGAGTTAACGGCACAAATAACTACGTATGGGTATGATCTTGTGGCCATTACAGAAACATGGCTGCAGGGTGACAACGACTGGGAATTAAATATGCCAGGGTATTTAACAATCAGGAAGGACAGGCAGGAAGGAAGGGGAGGTGGGGTGGCTATGTTAATAAAGGAAGGAATCACTGTAATACAGATAAATGATATTGGGACAAAGCATCAAGATAATGAAACAGTTTGGGTGGAGATAAGGAATAATAAGGGGAAAAAAACATTAGTGGGCGTAGTATATAGGCCTCCTAATAGTTGCAACTCTGCTGGAAGAAGTATTAATCAGGAAATAGTCTGGGCATGTAATAAGGGAACAGCCATAATTATGGGGGATTTTAATTATCATATTAACTGGACAAATCAAATTGGGCAGAGCAGCCTTGAGGACGAGTTCATTGAGTGCATCAGGGATGGATTTCTTGAGCAGTATGTAACTGATCCTACAAGGGGGCAGGCAACCTTGGACCTGGTCCTGTGTAATGAGTCAGGATTAATTAATAATGTCCTAGTTAAGGATCCCCTTGGAACGAGCGACCACAACATGGTTGAATTCCATATCCAATTAGAGGGTGAGAAGGTTGATTCTCAAACAAGCGTACTGAGCTTGAATAAAGGAGACTATGATGGTATGAGAGCGGAATTGATTAAAGTGGACTGGGAAAATAGATTAAAGGGTAAGACGGTACATGAGCAGTGGTGTTCATTTAGGGAGTTATTTTACAACTTTCAAAATAAATATATTCCACTGAGGAAAAAAGGGTGTAAAAGAAATGACAGCCATCCGTGGCTAAGTAAAGAAATCAAGGATAGTATCCGACTAAAAACAAGGACATATAAGGTAGCCAAACTTAGTGGGAGGATAGAAGATTGGGAATTCTTCAAAAGACAGCAAAAAGTAACTAAAGGATTGATTAAGAAAGGGAAGTTAGATTATGAAAAGAAATTAGCAAAAAATATAAAAACAGATAGCAAGAGTTTCTATAGTTATATAAAAAGAAAAAGGGTGGCTAAGGCAAACGTAGGTCCCTTAGAGGATGAGACCGGGAAATTAATGGTGGGAAACATGGAGATGGCAAAAATGCTGAACAAATATTTTGTTTCAGTTTTTACAGTAGAGGACACTAAGAATATCCCAACACTGGACAAACAGGGGACTCTACGGGGGGAGGAGCTAAATATGATTAAAATCACTCAGGAGATGGTACTCAGTAAAATAATGGGACTCAAAGCGGATAAATCCCCTGGACCTGATGGCTTCCATCCTCGGGTCTTGAGGGAAGTGGCAGTAGGGATTGTGGATGCTTTGGTGATAGTTTTCCAAAATTCCCTGGACTCAGGAGAGGTCCCGGCAGATTGGAAAACTGCTAATGTAACACCGTTATTTAAAAAGGGTAGTAGGAAGAAGGCTGGAAATTATAGGCCAGTTAGCTTAACATCTGTGGTGGTAAAATTTTGGAGTCTATTATTAAGGAGACAGTAACGGAACATTTAGATAAGCATAATTTAATAGGACAAAGTCAGCATGGCTTTATGAAGAGGAAGTCATGTCTGACAAATTTGCTTGAGTTCTTTGAGGATATAACGTACAGGGTGGATAAAGGGGAACCAGTGGACATAGTGTATTTAGACTTCCAGAAGGCATTCGACAAGGTGCCACATAAAAGATTATTACTTAAGATAAAAAATCACGGGATTGGGGGTAATATTCTGGCATGGGTGGAGGATTGGTTATCGAACAGGAAGCAGAGAGTTGGGATAAATGGTTCATTTTCAGACTGGCAACCAGTAACCAGTGGTGTTCCACAGGGGTCGGTGCTGGGTCCCCAACTCTTTACAATCTATATTAACGATTTGGAGGAGGGGACCGAGTGCAACATATCAAAATTTGCAGATGATACAAAGATGGGAGGGAAAGTAGAGAGTGAGGAGGACATAAAAAACCTGCAAGGGGATATAGACAGGCTGGGTGAGTGGGCGGAGATTTGGCAGATGCAATATAATATTGGAAAATGTGAGGTTATGCACTTTGGCAGGAAAAATCAGAGAGCAAGTTATTTTCTTAATGGCGAGAGACTGGAAAGTACTGCAGTACAAAGGGATCTGGGGGTCCTAGTGCAAGAAAATCAAAAAGTTGGTATGCAGGTGCAGCAGGTGATCAAGAAAGCCAACGGAATGTTGGCTTTTATTGCTAGGGGGATAGAATATAAAAACAGGGAGGTATTGCTGCAGTTATATAAGGTATTGGTGAGACCGCACCTGGAATACTGCATACAGTTTTGGTCTCCATACTTAAGAAAAGACATACTAGCTCTCGAGGCAGTACAAAGAAGGTTCACTCGGTTAATCCCGGGGATGAGGGGGCGGACATATGAGGAGAGGTTGAGTCGATTGGGACTCTACTCATTGGAGTTCAGAAGAATGAGAGGCGATCTTATTGAAACATATAAGATTGTGAAGGGGCTTGATCGGGTGGATGCAGTAAGGATGTTCCCAAAGATGGGTGAAACTAGAACTAGGGGGCATAATCTTAGAATAAGGGGCTGCTCTTTCAAAACTGAGATGAGGAGAAACTTCTTCACTCAGAGGGTGGTAGGTCTGTGGAATTTGCTGCCCCAGGAAGCTGTGGAAGCTACATCATTAGATAAATTTAAAACAGAAATAGACAGTTTTCTCGAAGTAAAGGGAATTAGGGGTTATGGGGAGCGGGCAGGAAATTGGACATGAAGCTGAGTTCGGATCGGTCAATGCCCTGTGGGTGGCGGAGAGGGCCCAGGGGCTGTGTGGCCGGGTCCTGCTCCTACTTCTTGTGTTCTTTAGATTTGTGGTTGGGATCAGATCAGCCATGATCTTATTGAATGGCGGAGCAGGCTCGAGGGGCCGATTGGCCTACTCCTGCTCCAATTTCTTATGTTCTTATGTTCTTATGTATGTCAAAAGTCGGATAGCCAGGTGGTGAAGGATAGAATACTAGATCCTGGTCTTCAGTTGCTTCCAAGCCTTTTTTCACAGAGATCACCCTTACACATCGTCCAGCCCCTAGATAAGATCCTTCTTATAAATGGATACAAGTGAGTCTCTAATTGATACCCACTACCTGAATACAATTAACACTAATTTTTATAAACCACATGGATACAATTAACATGATAAAGGATGTTACAAGGGCTGTTATGCAGAGGGGCTCTGTCTGTATTCTCAGGACAGGGAGTGGGAACTTCAGTGGAATCGCTGAGCAATGAGCTGATCCCTGACATCTCCAGTTGCAAGACATTGAGCTGGCCCTCCTTCCCCAGTTTTCCTCGTCGGATGATGTTAGCTGCTGCATTTCTGCCACATGCAAATGCAAGCCTCCCTGCAATGCGATATTGTGCAATATACAGCACACCACAATAATGCTTGGCATTATACGGGTACGGTAGCATAGTGGTTATGTTACTGGACTAGTAATCCAGAGGCCTGGACTAAAATCCAGAGTCATGAGTTCAAATCCCGCCACGGCAGCTGGCGAATTTCAATTCAATTAATTAATTAAATTCAATTAATTAAATAAAAAAATCTGGAATTAAAATACTAGTATCAGTAATGATGGCCATGAAACTACCGGATTGTCGTAAAAACCCATCTGGTTCACTAACGTCCTTTAGGGAAGGAAACCTGCCATCCTTACCCAGTCTGGCCTATATGTGACTCCAGACCCACAGCAATGTGGTTGATTCTTAATTGCCCTCTGAAATGGCCTAGCAAGCCACTCAGTTGTAAAATCTCGCGACGAAAAGTCACAAAAATAAAACCGGACGGACCACCCGGCATCGGACCACGAGGCACCGGACATGACAACAGCAAAACACCAAGCCCAGTCGACCCTGCAAGGTCCTCCTTACTAACATCTGGGCACTTGTGCCAAAATTGGGAGAGCTGTCCCACAGACTCGTCAAGCAACAGCCTGACATAGCCATACTCACAGAATCATACCTTTCAGCCAACATCCCAGACTCTTCCATCACCATCCCTGGGTATGTCCTGCCCCACCGGCAGGACAGACCCACCAGAGGTGGCGGTACAGTGATATACAGTCAGGAGGGAGTGGCCCTGGGAGTTCTCAACATTGACTCTGGACCCCATGAAATCTCATGGCATCAGGTCAAACATGGACAAGGAAACCTCCTGCTGATTACCACCTACCAGTTGATGAATCAGTCCTCCTCCATGTTGAGCACCACTTGGAAGAAGCACTGAGGGTAGCAAGGGCACAAAATGTACTCTGGGTGGGGGACTTCAATGTCCATCACCAAGAGTGGCTCGGTAGCACCACTACTGGCCGAGTCCTGAAGGACATAGCTGCCAGACTGGGCCTGCAGCAGGTGGTGAGCGAAACAACACGAGGGAAAAACTTACTTGACCTCGTCCTCACCAATCTACCTGTCGCAAATGCATCTGTCCATGACAGTATTGGTAGGAGTGACCACCGCACAGTCCTCGTGGAGATGAAGTCCCGTCTTCGCACTGAGGACACCATCCAACGTGTTGTGTGGCACTACCACTGTGCTAAATGGGATAGATTCAGAACAGATCCAGCAGCTCAAAACTGGGCATCCATGAGGTGCTATGGGCCATCAGCAGCAGCAGAATTGTATTCCACCACAATCTGTAACCTCATGGCCCGGCATATTCCTCACTCTACCATTACCAACAAGCCAGGGGATCAACCCTAGTTCAATGAGGAGTGTAGAAGAGCATGCCAGGAGCAGCACCAGGCGTACCTAAAAATGAGGTGCAAACCTGGTGAAGCTACAACTCAGGACGACATGCATGCTAAACAGCAGAAGCAACATGCTATAGACAGAGCTAAGCGATTCCACAACCAACGGATCAGATCAAAGCTCTGCAGTCCTGCCACAACCAGTCGTGAATGGTGGTGGACAATTAAACAACTAACGGGAGGAGGAGGCTCTGCAAACATCCCCATCCTCAATGATGGCGGAGTCCAGCACGTGAGTGCAAAAGACAAGGCTGAAGCGTTTGCAACCATCTTCAGCCAGAAGTGCCGAGTGGATGATCCATCTCGGCCTCCTCCCGATATCCCCACCATCACAGAAGCCAGTCTTCAGCCAATTCGATTCACTCCACGTGATATCAAGAAACAGCTGAGTGCACTGGATACAGCAAAGGCTATGGGCCCCGACAACATCCCAGCTGTAGTGCTGAAGACTTGTGCTCCAGAACTAGCTGCGCCTCTAGCCAAGCTGTTCCAGTACAGCTACAACACTGGCATCTACCCGACAATGTGGAAAATTGCCCAGGTATGTCCTGTCCACAAAAAGCAGGACAAATCCAATCCGGCCAATTACCACCCCATCAGTCTACTCTCAATCATCAGCAAAGTGATGGAAGGTGTCATCGACAGTGCTATCAAGCGGCACTTACTCACCAATAACCTGCTCACCGATGCTCAGTTTGGGTTCCGCCAGGACCACTCGGCTCCAGACCTCATTACAGCTTTGGTCCAAACATGGACAAAAGAGCTGAATTCCAGAGGTGAGGTGAGAGTTACTGCCCTTGACATCAAGGCAGCATTTGACCGAGTGTGGCACCAAGGAGCCCTAGTAAAATTGAAGTCAATGGGAATCAGGGGGAAAACTCTCCAGTGGCTGGAGTCATACCGAGCACAAAGGAAGATGGTAGTGGTTGTTGGAGGCCAATCATCTCAGCCCCAGAACATTGCTGCAGGAGTTCCTCAGGGCAGTGTCCTAGGCCCAACCATCTTCAGCTGCTTCATCAATGACCTTCCCTCCATCATAAGGTCAGAAATGGGGATGTTCGCTGATGACTGCACAGTGTTCAGTTCCATTCGCAACCCCTCAAATAATGAAGCAGTCCGAGCCCGCATGCAGCAAGACCTGGACAACATCCAGGCTTGGGCTCATAAGTGGCAAGTAACATTCGCGCCAGATAAGTGCCAGGCAATTACCATCTCCAAAAAGAGAGAGTCTAACCACCTCCCCCTGACATTCAACGGCATTACCATCACTGAAGCCCCCACCATCAACATCCTGGGGGTCACCATTGACCAGAAACTTAACTGGACCAGCCATATAAATACTGTGGCTACGAGAGCAGGTCAGAGGCTGGGTATTCTGCGGCGAGTGACTCACCTCCTGACTCCCCAAAGCCTTTCCACCATCTACAAGGCACAAGTCAGGAGTGTGATGGAATACTCTCCACTTGCTTGGATGAGTGCAGCTCCAACAACACTCAAGAAGCTCGACATCATCCAAGATAAAGCAACCCGCTTGATTGGCACCCCATCCACCACACTAAACATTCACTCCCTTCACCACCGGCGCACTGTGGCTGCAGTGTGTACCATCCACAGGATGCACTGCGGCAACTCGCCAAGGCTTCTTCGACAGCACCTCCCAAACCCGCGACCTCGACCACCTAGAAGGACAAGAGCAGCAGGTACATGGGAACAACACCACCTGCACGTTCCCCTCCAAGTCACACACCATCCCGACTTGGAAATATATCGCCGTTCCTTCATTGTCGCTGGGTCAAAATCCTGGAACTCCCTTCCTAACAGCACTGTGGGAGAACCTTCACCACATGGACTGCAGCGGTTCAAGAAGGCGGCTCACCACCACCTTCTCGAGGGCAATTAGGGATGGGCAATAAATGCTGGCCTCGCCAGCGACGCCCACATCCCGTGAACGAATTTTAAAAAAGTGCTTGACACTCTATCCCTTGTCCCCCAGCAGCCATCCTTTTACATCCCTCACAGGGTTGAATATCAGGGGGATATCTGAGGATAAAAGCATCATGCAAGCTCCCTGCGTACCTTGCACAAACCTGCTTGATGTTCCTGTGATCTAGCTGGACTTTGATAGAGTGGTATCATTTTCTATTGATGAATGTTGTTGACTTGCCCTGATGGAAACATGTGCATTCAATGACGCCCTGCACGCGAGGGAAGCCAGCCACTGCTGTAAAGCACTGAGCACTCGCCTGTTGACTGCTGAGGCCAGTGGGGGAGGTGACTGCTCTGCCCTGGCAAAGAGGATGTCGGTGACATGCTTAATGCAGCTGTGTACTGCAGACTGTGATGTGCGGCTGATTCCCCCCGCAGCAGCCCGAAAGGATCAAGTGGTGGAGAAATTCAGGGCTGTGGTGACTTTGAGGGCCACTGGCAGAGCATGTCCCCCTGGTCCAGCAGGTTCTGTTCCAGGAGGCTACATGGGTCTGCAACATCCTGCCCAGAGAAGCACAGCCTTCGCCCGCACTGCTCCTCTTAACTATTACCTCAATCTTCATTATACCCTTTCCACGGCTCTAATATCCTTCCAGTAATGGAATGCATAGAACTGCATACAGTACTCCAACCAAACCCTTGTACACATTCAAACAGCACTTCATGCCATCAGCATGTTGAAACAAAAGTTCAGGGGGTAGAATTTCCACAGGTTTCCGCCAATCTCCTGCCAAAGTTACAACGGGGGATCAGGAGAGCCCCTACAGAAATTCCAGGCAAAGATTGGACAGATTGGGGGTTGCTGCCAAGCAAAGTTCATTGTGGTGCGCTGCACATTATACAGTTTCTCCATAGAGATCAATGTTATCATGGAGCAGGTGGAAAGGGCAATCCAGTTCCAACCATGACAGAGGAGGATACTCAGAGTGAGCCTGAAGACATGTCTGCTGAACCTCATTACAGCTCTAATCAAGACCTTCAGTTAAATGCCCGCTCTGCCTAATGCACAGATAGTCATGTCAACATCAAAGTGGTCCAGCACATTTCCCCATCATTGCTCTCGGCCCTACGTTAACTACCATGGATTTGTTCATCTTTTACTAAATTATTCCACACAACTCAACTGACATCTGATGACACAGTTGAGGTAAGTAAGAACACTGAACACAAATGCAATTCATGTTGTTAGGTTAATAAAATGGGTAAACTTTACTTCAGCTGTTCAAGAGTTTTACACTCCTGGTCAAGTAATCAGATTCTTAAATCGTCTGAAACTATTTCCAGAAATTTGTCCCTTAGCATGAAACGTAAAGATTTATAATCTGCTGCACCTTCACTTTTCAGCCAAACCAACCTTGAGTTGGTTAACCTTTCCCTATAGGTACCAAACAGATCCTTCCTTAGTTTCCTAAATCTCCTCCGGCATGCTTCAGGTATTAAATTGCAAGCCCTGAGAATAGCATTCTCTAAAATATCATAGTCCGTACTATTGCCAAGATTGACACATACGCCAAGATGCAGCACCCATGGGTTATCGGGGCCAAAAGCTTTAGCAGATGTTTTTTTTTAACCAGTATTAAGCTTGTAAAGGCCAATTACGGCTTATTTGTAGCATCCATAGTACTTTGTTTTTATTTAAGGCTTATTTGTAGCATTACTCATTCCACCGGTGCTGCCCTCCATTTATTTCTATAACAGACCAGCGACCAGCTCTGTCAGATTACCATCCAAGCGGTGAAGATGAAAATCCACCCCAAGAATATAGCTGTGATTGTTGGAACCCATCGTTGCAGCCCCAGGATATCACTGTAGGAGTTCTTCAGGGCAGCATCCTCGGACCAACTTGCTGGTTCATTAATGAACTTCCCTCATTAAATAAGGTCAGAAATGGAGCTGTTCACGAATGATTCCACAGTGTCCAACTCCATTTACAACTTCTCCAATAATGAAACAGCCCATGCCAGCCTACAGCTGGACCTGGACAACACCCAGGCGTGCGCTGACAATTGGTAGGTAACATATAAGTACAAGTTATGACCATCTCCAAAAAGAGAAAGCCCCATCAGCACCCTAACCTTTAACAACATCACTACTGCCGAGTCCCCAACCATTAATATATTGGGGGTCGCCACTGACTAGAAACTTATCTGGGTCAGCCGTATCAACACCGTGGCTGCAACAGCAGGGTACTCTGCAACAAGTGGCTCACCTCTCGACACCTCAAAGCCTCTCTCACCATCTAGAAGGCTCAAGTCAGGTGTGTGATGGAATACTCACCATTCATCTGGATGGATACAGCCACTACACTCAAGAAGCTTGACACCATCCAGGACTGAGCTGTTCATCTGATTGATGCCCCAGCCACTGTGCTGAATATTTATCCCCTCTATCACCATCAGACTGTAGCTACAGAATGTACTATCCACAGGATGTACTGCAACAACTCACCAAGCTTACTTCAACCTTTTTTTTTATTCGTTCACAGGATGTGGGCATCGCTGGCAAGGCCAGCATTTATTGCCCATCCTTAATTGCCCTTGAGAAGGTCATGGTGAGCCACCTTCTTAAACAACTGAGTGGCTTGCTAGGCCATTAAGAATCAACCACATTGCTGTGGATCTGGAGTCACATATAGGCCAGACCTAGTAAGGATGGCAGGTTTCCTTCCCTAAAGGACATTAGTGAACCAGATGGGTTTTTATGACAATCCAGTAGTTTCACAGCCACCATTACTGATACTAACTTTTTTAAATTCTAGATTTTATTTAATTAATTGAATTTAAATTCCCCAGCTGCCATGATTGGATTTGAACTCATGAACTCTGGATTATTAATCCAGGCCTCTGGATTACTAGTCCAGTAACAAAACCACTATGCTACCATACCCAGAATCTCTAGCATCAAGAAGGATAAGAGCAGCAATATCATAATATCTCGTCCAAGTTCCTCTCCAAATCACACATTATCCTGTCTTGGGCATGTGTCCCTGTTCCTTCATTGTTGCTGAGTCAAATCCTGGAATTCCATCCTAAGACCATTGTGGGAGCACCATCAGCACAAGCACTGCAACAGTTCAAGTAGAAGCTCACGGATGGGCAATAAACACAGCCTTGCTAGCATTGGCCTCACCCCATGAACAAATAAAAAACTGTATATATATATTTGGAGTTAGAGACATTTGCCAACAGCTGCAAATGTGCATAATTATAGGAACCAGTGATTAAACATCATCTGGCAAAGCTGGTACTCTGACTAAACAGTTTAATATTGAATCTGGTAACACTTCATCACTTTGTTCATTTCTCTTTGTTAATTAGACATTGGTAACAAACATGCTTTTGAAATGTTTGACATACCATTTAATTTAACACTACACATATAATATTTTAAGCATTAATTATAATTATATAATATAGATGAGTGTGAAGTGGTACATTTTGGTAGGAAGAATAAGGAAGCCACATACTTCTTGGAAAAAATAGTCTAAACGGGGTAGAGGAGCAGAAGGATTTAGGGGTACAGATATGGTCTTATTATCCTGCAACACAGGATAATAAGACCATAAAAAAAGCAAACCAAGCACTGGGGTTCATTTCTAGAGGAATAGAACTAAAAAGCAGAGAAGTTATGCTAAACTAGTACAAAACCTTGGTTAGACCACACTTGGAATATTGTGAACAGTTCTGGTCTCCACACTATAGAAAGGATATAGAGGCACTGGAAAAGATGTAAATTTTTTTTACCAGAACTGAGAAGTTATACCTATCAGGAAAGATTAAACAGGCTGGGGCTCTTTTCTCTAGAAAAGAGAAGACTAAGTGGTGACCTGTTAGAGGTCTTTAAGATTATGAAAGAGTTTGATAGGGTAGACATAGAGAAGATATTTCCACTTGCAGGGAAGACCAGAACTAGGGGCCATAAATATAAAATAGTCACTAACAAATCCAATAGGGAATTCAGGAGAAACTTCTTCACCCAGAAAGTCGTAAGAATATGGAACTCGCTACCACAAGGAATAGTTGAGGCCACTAGCATAGATGCATTTAAAGGGAAGCTAGATAAACACATGAGGGAGAAGGGAATAGAAGGATATGTTGATAGAGTTAGATGAAGAAGGGTGGGAGGAGGCTTATGTGGAGCATAAACACCGACATGGACCTGTTGGGCCGAATTACATGTTTCCGTGCTCTACATTCTTTGTAATTCTTTGTAATTAATTCTTGGGATGCGGATGTCGCTGGTGAGGCTGGCATTTAATGCCCATCACTCGTTACCCCTGAGAAGGTGATGGTGGGCCTTCTACTTGAACCGCTGCAGTCTTGTGGTGAAAGTGCTCTCACAATGCTGTTAGGTAGGGTGTTCCAGGATTTGGTTGCATAGCACATTGGTGCTCCAGTGCATTGTATACGGAGTGGTAGGATATGAGTTTGTATCATATCCTCTCCATTACAAAGACCGCCTACTTTCACCTCAGTAACATTGCCCATCTCTACCCTTCCCTCAACTGCATCAGTCCCTCACAAACCGTGTTCTGCATTCCAGATGGCACAAGTGATATTTCAGGGTGACAGTGGTACCCATACTCAAGAACCTAGTCATCTTGCCCTCAATGACCTCAGGAGGTCTTGCCCTCAATGACCCCAGGAGTTTTGTAAGAGTGAAGTTGTACATTCTTCTTTTCTGGCTTGGTACCATACCCTGCTGCCCTCTGGGCACAAATGGTGCTTGAGCGGTCATAATTCTGTACAAGTATAATAAAAAAATTAAGACATGCAGTGAAGTTATTAGAGAGTGAAGTGAAAGAGCCAAGCACTATTGCTCTCTCACCTGTTTATCCCCAGAGTTGTGCTGAAGAGTGCAGGCTGAACTGTCTTTTTAAAGGCTGCACTGAATTTTCAGCTGCTTACACCAGTTTTACACGGGTTGCGCACCAAAGCCTGAACGAATGAAAATGCACGTGAGCAGACTCAGGAAAGTTGTGTGTAACTCCCACTAGAGGCCACTGGCGGGCAAAACACTTTTTTTTTAAAGAGGCAACTATGGTGTAACTCATTTCAAGGAAATTCTAGACTAGTGTTTTCTTATTTGTGTAACTGGCTTTCTGCTTGTCTTAATTTTTCATTCTTCCTCTCTCCTTTTCTGTCTTTCTGATTGCCTTCCCTTTTTCTCTCTCTTTATCTCTTTATGACTGCCACACACGTTCTGTTGCTGACTTTGTATCTCTTAGTGTCAACTGTTCCATGTAACTAATATCTTTCCTATAATGGGGTGCCCTGCAACCAATGTCTTGTACAAATTCAATATCACTTCCTTGGATTTATATTCAATGACTGTATAAAACCCAGCATCCCATTTGTCTTTTTGCTACCTGTGTCCCACCTTTAAAAAATTATGTATCCACACCTCTGGATCTCCCTGTTCCTCCACTCTGTTCAGAGCCTTTTCATTCAGAGTATACTTCCTTTCACTGTTCTTTTACCCAAAATATACTTCACATTCACATCTCTCTACCTTGAACTGTATCTGCCACTTATCTGCCCAATGTACTCACCTGTCACTATCCTCTTGCAATCTCTTGTATTCTTCCTCAATTGTTTCCTAAGTCCCTGTGTTTCCTAATTTGGTATCATCAGGAAACGTCAATATCATTCATCTTGTGCCGATGTCAAAATAATTGATATAAATGGAAAACAAAGCACAGATCTCTGGGGTACAACAATACCCACTTCCTGCTAATCTGAAAACAATCATTTACCCCTACACCACTGTCTGCCCCCTTATCATCCCTCTGTCCCTATGGAGACATTCACTTCAATGCCATGTTAACTTTCATAACAAGTCTCTTATGTTGTTAAGCGCCTTATGAAAATCTATTTAGGTAACATCCATTGCATTCCCTTTATCTGTTCGCTCTGTGATTTTCTCAAACAAATTCAGTTAAGTTAATCAGTTAAACCTGCCCTTTATAAATCCATGCTGACTGTCCTTGATTGGCCCATGTATTTCTACTTGTTTACTAATTTCATCCCGTATTATGGATTTTAGGGGGTTGATTTTGGCTTTAGGGCGATCGAAAGGCAGAGCGCGGCGGTCAGTCAGAGCGAAGAAGCGGCCGCAATTTTGAGGCACCGGCCTGGTCAGTGAATTATGAGGTGCCAAAGGGGCATCCTGATATAGCATGCCGGATTGAGGCCTACCAATATCAGGCCGCCCCAGTCGCCAGCAAGGTAGGGTGGTTGTGATCGTGGAGGGTGGGGGTCCTGGTGCAACAGCAGACAGATTATTTTCATGGGGCCTGAAGGAGCATTGCTGCTTCTATGGGTCCCACAAAAATAATGCCAACTTACCTCTTTAGCCCATGGAACTGATCGGAGTGTTCACGGTGCATACTCCGAGTAGTTGCAACCTAAAATGGCAATCACGGTCCTAGGACTCCAATTTGCATAATTAAAGGGGCTGACCACCTAAAACTGGCAGGCGCCCAGTGGAAGGCCCCTTTCAAAATGTCACCGACCTCTTCATCAGTGCTAATGGGTCAGTAAGAATACCGGTACGATCCCATTTTAACACCAGGCAATACAAGTGAAATGCAATCCTAGAATTTTACACACACTGATCAAGGCTAATTCACCTATAATTACCTGGCTTAACCCTTTCCCCTTTTCTGAACCAGGTGTAATATTTACCACACGCCAGTCCTCTGGCACAATTTCCATTTTCAAAGATTTTGGAAAGTTACAGTTAGTGCCTCCACTATATCTTCTCCAGCCTCCTCAGTATTCTGGTATGAACAACATTCAGGCCTAGTGACTTTTCTACTTTTAGTCTTATTAACTTTGTACTTGCTGTACACTGCAATGAAAATAGACAATGTCATGGTGCAGTTGGTGTGAAGTAGCATTGTAATACCACAGTAATATAATCAGTGCTGTGAGTCCTCTGGATATTCCTGGCTGTCTCTGGGTGGGTTGAAGGTCCAACTCCTTACCACTGTATTTGATGTGTCCTTTCTCTCTTAAAGGTTTAATTTACTCTTACCATATTTATTGTGTGTTAAATGAGAGTTAATTTTTCTCCTATTTCTTTTGGTACATTCTCAGGAACAGAGGTTTACTCGTAAATACTGATTTTGGGATCTTGGAAAATTCGGGCTGCACATTGATTAGTGCTTAGTAACACGCAAAAAAAACCTTTGTGTACATGTTAACGTGCATTAGAAATATTTACTCCCAGGAACAAGTGCAGGAGCATGAGCAAAAGCTGATAGCTAAACAATCAATACTATCTCACAAAATAACTACTCCTTTATACACAATTAGTGTGTGTAATAGGTCAAATGCATAGATGAGATTATACCCCTTACACAGTAATCAAATGGAGAATACTGCGGACCCTGGAAATTTGAAATAAAAACAGAAAATGTTGGAAATACTCAGCAAGTCAGGCAGCATCTGTGGAGAAAAAGAACTGTTTGCTTAAAAACTGTCTAATCTTCAACTATTTCCAGTTCTGACAAAGTATCATCCATCTGAAACATTAACACTGTTTCTTTCTCCACAGATACTGCCTGACTTGCCGACTATTTCTAGCATTTTCTGCCCTTACACAGCAATCTTTGCTTAACCTGTACATTTTCAGATGTGCCTCTGTGAAGGATCCAGCATTGAACTATCTTCCACTCCACGTGCCTACACTCTGCATCATACTCTTAGGGCTCGAATTTAGCAGGCCTGCGGGTTCCCAGCGGGTGGTCCTCCGGGAGCGTCGAAAACGCGAACGGCGAAATTAGTGGGTTGCCCACGCGATCGCGGGATAATTGGACCCATTAAGCCCTGCTTCCGGGTTCTGCGCTCCCCAGCTGCGTGCCGGCCGGCTGCGCATGCGCAGTACCGTCGACGCGATGTAGGAGCTCCAGTTAAAGGGGCAGTCTCCCAAAGCCCCTCCTGCTGCAAGCAAGAGGTCTGAGAGAATGGCTCAACCAAGGGGAAAGGCTGCGCCCCGTTTTTCAGACCTGGCACTGCAGCTGATGCTGGAGGGCGTGAGGAGGAGGAGGGAAACACTCTTCCCAGAAGATGGGCGCAAGTTCCCTGCCGCCGCAACCAGGAAGGCATGGGAAGAGGTGGCGGCGGAGGTGAGCAGCAGGGGCAACACCCCAAGGACTTGGGAGCAGTGCTGCAAGCGCTTCAATGACCTGACTAGGTCTGGCAAGGTGAGTACACCAACGCACCCTCCCATATCCCGTCCCCACCATCACGCCAAGCAGATCACAACCCCCTCCTGCACATCCACCACTGCGCTCCATCAGCAATCCTCACAGCCACTCATTCACCATCCTCGCCGTGCACGCAAGTACCCACCGTCCCTGACCCCACCCGAACACTACCACACACCCCAATCCCCATGCAATGGGATGGCCACGTGGCCCACGCTTCCCCCCATCCGTTCCGCGCCACGCTCAACCCAACCACACCGATGCTCGATGCGTCTCACGATGCAAGACGCACCCACTCACACATTTGTGTTTTGCCTTCACAGGAGAAGAGAAGCAAGAACAATAGGGAAAGGGCACGCACCGGAGGTGGGCCGCCGCAAGTGGTGGAGCTGACCGACGCAGAGGTGGAGGCGCTCGACCTCGCCCGCACGCGACATTGCCTGTCGGTGGCCGATGGCGAGTGTGTCGCTGCCGAAACGGCCGGTAAGGGAAAGCTGACACTCAACACCTATGATCGCGAGTTACCGTCTCATCACCTGCCATCAGGCGCACTGTCAAGTTGGTCCACATGCCTCAAAGTGCCCTCTGTTCTCTTGCAGGTCCATCTTTGGGTCAAGCGAGCGTGGAGGGCGATTCCTCAGAGGACATGGCGGTCTCTGAGGGTGCATCGTCACATCAGAGCCAACCATCCACCAGCGCAGAGACACGCACCTCGGTGGGTCCCCCTCGCCAACTAGTTGGGGTAGCACTTGGTGAGTCACTGCGCACGAGTGAGCATGAGCAGACCCTGGTGGCAGGGGCAGCCGCGGAGGGTCCGCGAAGGAGGGAGCACTCATCTCCAGGCTCTGCTCAGCCGGACCCAGATGCTGAACCCAGGGGGCCACCAGTGAAAAGGAGAGTCGTCGAGGGCCACCAGCTAATTGCTGAGGTACTGGCAGAGGTGCCGCGCGCATTGTCCACAATAGCGCAGGCGATGGAGGAGTCCACCTCCTGCATGTGGGCATTGGTGGCGCAGGCACAGGAGGGTACCGGCGACACAGTGTCGCGGGTAGGTGCGGGACTGTCTGCGGTGGAGGACAGGCTGGCCTCCCTCGAGCTTCACGCACAGCTCCACTTCGAGTCCTTGCAGGCCCTGACAACGTCTGTACGGATTCAGGGTGAGCAACATTCCGACGCCACCAAGGCCTCTCAAGGCGTCTCCACGTCCCACCCGTCGCCCACCTCTCAACCAGTACCCGCAATGGTGCCTCCTCTCCAGGTGGCCGAGTCTGCCCCTGCCCCGGTGCAGGAGGAGCAGTCTGTGGAGGTGCCCTCACGGGCACCGAAACCCAGGGGCCGTCCGCCAAAAGCATCTACCCGGTCAAGGCAAGAAGACGAGCAACCTGCCACTACCTCTGCTGGAGCCACAGGGGTAGCACCACGTAGGGGTTCCCGGAGAAGAATTGCAAAGGCCTTATAATCACAAAGGGAATACACCAGGGTGTTTATTATTTTGTACTTTGTTTCTTATATAATGTCACATTCCAGATATTAAATAGTCTATTCTCACCACTCCTGCCACCTCTCGTCCATTCTTCCGCGGCTTGTGCAATAGGTGCGTTCCGTGGAGGCCATCATGACGGCGAACACCTGCTGCCACCCATTGGGCACACTGCTGTGGGTGCAGGATTACTGGCAGCACTCTTCAGTGGAGGGGGCTGGTATGGCCGCTCGCATGTGCAGGTGAGGAGATGCGAGCGCCTCGCAGTGTCTGACTCTAGGAGAACCGTTGACGTATGAGTGCGTCCCTGGCCCGGCGACCATCCCGGTGAGTCGCGGCTCGGCGCATGGGTCGTCCAACATCCTCTGGCGCGTCCTCCTCCTCCGCCTCCTCCTCCTCCGCCTCCTCCTCCTCCTCCTCCTCCTCCTCCTCGCCCTCGCCTTCCTCAATGTGGGTGGCGGGTGTGGATGGGGCCTCCTCCAGCGGCACCCCTCTCTGTTGGGCCATGTTGTGCAGGGCACAGCAGACAACTATGATTCGTCCCACTCTGAATGGTGTGTATTGGAGCGCTCCCCCAGAACGATCAAGGCACCTGAAGCGCATCTTGAGAAGCCCTATGGTCTGCTCAATTGTAGACCTGGTAGCAGTGTGGCTGTCATTGTACCGACGCTCCGGCTCGGTGATGGGGTTCCTCAGAGGTGTCATGAGCCACGTGTGGAGCGGATACCCCTTGTCGCCGAGGAGCCAGCCGTTGCCGGCGTTGGGTGCCTGCAGGATGGGCGGGACGGCGGACTCCCTGAGGACGAAGGCATCGTGGCAGCTGCCGGGGTATCTGGCGCACACGTGTAGGAATCTCTGGCGGTGGTCACAGATGAGCTGGGCGTTCATGGAGTGATACCCCTTCCTGTTGATGAACAGCCCTGGCTTATGCGGAGGTGCCCGTATTGCGATGTGGGTGCAGTCGATTACACCCTGCACCCGTGGGAAGCCGGCCATGGCATGGAATCCAACTGCCCTCTCCATCTGGCTGCGCTCGTCCATGGCGAAGTTGATGTAGTGGGAGGCCCTGCGGAACAACCCATCGGTGACCTGCCTTATGCACTTGTGTGCAGAGGACTGACAGACCCCGGTGATGTCCCCGGTGGCACCCTGGAAGGAACCGGATGCGAAGAAGTTGAGGGCAGTGGTGACTTTGACGGCGACAGGTAAGAAGATGCTGCTTGGTCCATCAGGGAGCAGCTCGTCGTTAAGGAGGCTGCAGATGTCGGCGACTACCTGGCGATTGACTCTGAGCCTCCGTATGCACTGCTCCTCGGAGAGGTCCATGAAGCTGAGCCTCGCTCTGTACACCCTGTGCGGAGGGTAGTGCCTCCTGCGACGCATCTCTCTCTGCGGTTGCCCTCCCTCCTGCTGTGCAGGTGGGTGTGCCGCAGGACCGTGTTGGGGGGCCCCACCTCTCCGAGGCGGACGGCGTGGACTGCGAGGCTGCTGGGGCTGGTCATCCTGTTCGTCCTCCGACGATGTCAACGCACCACCCATCTGGCAGGTGTTGGTGTGAGGGGTTGTGCAGGGTAGGTGGGTGGGTCCTCGGACTGGGGCTGCGGTTTCGTGTCGGTCTGTCCTCTGGCTTGGCGGGGGTTGGTGGAGGGCAGGGGTTGCCCTATGTGACGCGGTGGCCTCCTGCGTGGGTGAGGGCTCTCCCCCGTGGAGCGCACCTTGGCACCTGCCACAGGCTGCTGGCTGCAACACGCCTGGTTTGAAAGGTACTGTTTCCCCCAGTGTGGGAGACTGACTGCGTTGAACGTAAAATCCCACACTTCCTCTTTTGACAGCTGCTTCAGCTCATTAACTGACCACAACGAGCAAGTTAAGTACTCTCAAGTGGAACCCCGCTGGCTTTAATTGCCTGCGGGATTCCCACCAGCGGGGCTTGCGCGCGAAGGCCCGCACGTCAGCGCAGTACCCGGAAGTGGCCGGGATTTCGTCCGAATCCGGTCACGTGACCGGAGATCGGGATTTTCGGGGCCCCCCCGCTGGAAACCCGCAGGTAACCCGACCCTAAAATCGAGCCCTTAGTCTTGGCTCAGTGCTGCTCTCGCCTCTAATTTAGAAGGTTGTGGGCTCAAGCTCCACTTGAGATTTAAGCATATAACCTAGGCTGACACTTAGTGCAGTACAGAAGGATCGCTGCAGTGTCAGAGGTGCCATCTTTGTGATGAGATATTAAACTGAGACCCCATCAACCATGATCTAATTGAATGGTGGAGCAGGCTCAATGGGCTGAATGGCCTATTCCTGTTCTTAATGTTCCTATGTCCCATCTGCCCTCTTGAGTGGATATAAAAGATCCCATGACACTATTTGAAGACATCTATCCCTTAACCAACGTCACTGAAACAGATTATCTGGTTACTTATCTTACTGCTGTTTGTGGAATCTTGCTGTGTGCAAATTGACTGCTGTGTTTACCTACATAATAATAGTGACTACGCTCAAAAGTAATGCATTGACTGTAAAGTGCTTTGGGAAGTCTTGAGGTCATAAATTCAAGTTCTCCCTTTCTTGAAATGTTGGCTCCATGAAGCCATTGGATTCCATTCTCTTATTCTAATCTTTCTCTTCCTCCTGAGAAATACAATGAGCCACTCTCTAAGATAGCCATGACTTGGGATGTTGGAGCCTCTATGAAGCTATCAGTGTGGAAATCATAAATGTATCTGTATCTGTGAAGCAATAGATCAGTGGTAAATATCTAATGCTTATGCAGATTTATCACCAAAATGATACCTCCTTAAACTTTAGTGATGCAACCATTTAAATAGAACACAAATTAATTAATGTTTTAAAAATCTGCAAAGTCCTTGAAATGATCCAGCTCTCAGTACTACAAAGAATAGTTGATCTGCAGTTTGTTAATTAATTGGCACTACATTGGAAATCAAGAGTTAGCAGTTCATTTAGTAAAAGCATTTATATTATTCTGGGGCTGATGTCCTGATGTGAGATTAACTTGCTTGCATTTGTTTAGCAATTCATTTTTAGATCTAACAAATTCATGGAGTGTTGATTTGACAATTTGTGTGATTTCATAGCAATTGTGCTGTTATTTCTACTCTGTTTATCTTCTTCAAAGTCAGGATAGATTCTTGAAGTGATTTAACATTTATTGCAGGACCTGAATGTCACAAGCACTTCCAATGACTGATCCATATAAGATTGCTTCACAAATTGAAAAATCACTTGACTCTTTGTTTTACTGAATGTGTATTGTTTTCTTGCTTAGTCCTTGAACAGATACTGGCACAAAACTCAGCCAGCAACAAGACAGATATATTAGTTATCGGGCTGTGGCCTGCAAAGAGAACTGACATTAACTACCACAATGGCAATTGGTTGTGTTCTCCATTATATCACCAGGAATTTATAAACAGTAGATTCTATGGCAATGAATATCATTGGGAATAAATCAAGAGGAAATAATTTCATACCAATGAATACCAAACCATATAAATAACTTGGAGCAACACCTATTTAAGCCATTTAGGTGATTTCACAATTGCTCAGATTTTGTACAGTTTGTATAATTCTGGATTTGGGTACAGGTCAGTGTACCCCTTAAAAATAAA
This sequence comes from Heptranchias perlo, assembly GCF_035084215.1. Classification (NCBI taxonomy): domain Eukaryota; kingdom Metazoa; phylum Chordata; class Chondrichthyes; order Hexanchiformes; family Hexanchidae; genus Heptranchias; species Heptranchias perlo. The sequence goes on from NC_090328.1 coordinate 81,491,895, forward strand.
TAAATTGTAGGGCACATCTAAGAGGATCGGATATCGTGCCATTTTCTGAATCTTGCAGACAAACTGTTAATAGAACAGTTTCACTTTTGCTAAGGAGTACAGGTAATCGACTATCCTGAGATGGCATATTCCATCTTCACTGGATCACTAGGAATTAGATAGCTGCCTACCCACCATGAGTTACATATCCTCCTACCACTAGACTGCCGAAATTCAGACATTCACTAATTTATCCCTCAACTAACATCACTAAAACAAATATCTGGTCATTATCACATTGCTGTTTGTGGGGCCTTGCTGTGCGCAAATTGGCTGCCATGTTTCTTACATTACAGAGTGACTACACTTCAAAAGTACTTCATTGGCTGTAAAGTGCTTTGGGACATCCTGAGATCGTGAAAGGCACTATATCAATGCAAGTCTTTCTTTCTTTCACTGCACCATCAAATGTTCAATGTTCAGCCATAAGACTGTCGCAAGATCCTAAGGTATCCTAATAGGGAAGGTCAGTTGGCCCATTTTACCTCAACAAAACTATATGTCAGTCACCTATTTTCAAGACTGAAAAACCCACGATTTTCCGGTCTTACCTTATAATTCAGTTCTCTGTCTATGTCTATATCTCACTTGTGTTTTGATGGCCAAAACAATACTCAAGGATGGGCAGGTACCATCATGCACAGAGCATCTCAAATACAGCCTGATCTGCCTGGCAGCCCTACATAGGCTCTTCTCTTCTAAACATGTCAGGGGACTTCCCATTGGGAAACCCCATTGGTGCTAGTAATAGTGTTCAAGCAAAAAAATAAATTACAATAACTGGCACAAAGCCTCATGAGAGCCTAACTGCCAACAGGTAAAAAACAATGACTAATATAAAATTACCTTTAACATTACCATGCCCATTTCCCACCACTTAGAAAATGCAATGGGTAACAAATTGGCAGAGATCTGCTAGGGCACCCATTTTCCACCCTCATCCATTCAAACACTGCCCAAAAATCAATAAATTAACACAAGAAAATCCAGGCTATAGACAGATGAATAAGGCAGTTTAATCTTGCAGAAAGTGCATCACTTTCAATGAAATTAGTGCTACTGATGAATGCTCTGAAGTCACTGGGCAGCAGCAGGATCTATAAAGAGCCTCCAGGCAGATAATGCCTCCTTACAACAAATTAGGATATATTTTAATCCAAATTGAGCAACTTTCATGCCAAATTAAGATGATTTGACAGTTTTGGACAGCTTAGCATTGTATTTTATTAACACTGTTGTTCTGCTATTCAGGCACAATGTAATAGATTCTAATGTGCAAATTAGGTTGCATTTCGTGATATTACTCTATATTGGGTATAGAATACAAAAGCAGGGATGTAATGATGGAACTGTATAAAACGCTGGTAAGGCCACAGCTGGAGTATTGTGCACAGTTTGGTCACCACATTACAGGAAGGACGTAATTGCTCTAGAGAGAGTGCAGAGAAGATTTACAAGAATGTTGCCAGGGCTTGAAAATTGCAGCTACGAGGAGAGATTGGACAGGCTGGGGTTGTTTTCCTTGGAGCAGAGGAGGCTGAGGGGAGACTTGATTGAGATGTACAAAATTATGGGGGGGGCCCAGATAGAGCAGACAGGAGGTACCTGTTTCCCCTAGCGGAGAGTTCAAGAACTAGAGGGCATAGATTTAAGATGATTGGTGGAAGGATTAGAGGTGACATGAGGAAAAACTTTTTTACCCAGAGGGTGGTGGGTGTATGGAATTTGCTGCCTGAATTGGTGGTAGAGGCAGGGACCCTCAACTCTTTTAAAAAGTACCTGGACCTGCACCTAAAGTGCTGTAAGCTGCAGGGCTACGGACCTAGTGCTGGAAGGTGGGATTAGAATGGGCACCTGGTTGTTCTTCAAGCCGGCACGGACACGATGGGCTGAATGGCCCCCTTCTGTGCTGTATCTTTTCTATGGTTCTATGGTTCTACTCAGTTACAATACTATTCCAGCATGAGTGACATGGAGAGGGGGGCAGTGGGAGGTATAATTTTTTTTGGTGCAGGTGAATTTAAGACATTTTTTCCTCCATATTTTGATCAACTTTGTTTGTTTAATATTTTAATAGGCCTCTGTGCTCTAGCAGGGGATGGAAGAATAGAAGGCGAACAGTTTGTAATGATGGTTAGAGATCTGTCAGCACCTCTGTCCTTTAGAATTTGATTTTCAGCTGTGTATGTTTATGTAAATAAGGTTGACATTCGTACCAAGCTTTTCTTTTGACCATTTCTAATTGCTGTTTGCACACTGGAAATGCTCTTACAGTGTAGGAATGCAACAGCTACTCACTGTTGAGTCAGTGAATTAATTGTGAATTTGTTCTTAAGAATGTGTAATCTGCTCACCCTGTTAATTCAATTAATGTAATCAATTAATGTAATGTGGCAAATGGAATTCAATCCGGGGAAGTGTGAGGTAATGCATTTGGGGAGGGCAAACAAGGCAGGGGAATACACAATAAATGGGAGGATACAGAGAGGTGCAGAGGAAGAGAGGGACCTTGGAATGCATATCCACAGATTCCTGAAGGTAGCAGGACAGGTAGATAAGGTGGTTAAGAAGGCATACGGGATACTTTCCTTTATTAGTCGAGGCATAGAATATAAGAGCAGGGAGGTTATGTTCAAACTGTATAAAACACTGGTTAGGCCACAGCTTGAGTACTGCGTACAGTTCTGGTCACCACATTACAGGAAAGATGTGATTGCACTAGAGAGAGTACAAAGGAGATTTACAAGGATGTTGCCAGGATGGGAGAATTTTAGCTATGAGAAAAGATTGGATAGGCTGGGGTTGCTTTCTTTGGAACAGAGGAGGCTGAGAGGAGATTTAATTGAGGTTTATAAAATTATCACAGGCCTAGATAGAGTGGATAGGGAGGACCTATTTCCCTTAGCAGAGAGGTCAGTGACCAGGGGACATAGATTTAAATTAATTAGTAGAAAGAATAGAGGGGAGCTGAGGAGAAATTTTTTCACCCAGAGGGTGGTGGGGGTCTGGAACTCACGGCCTGAAAGGGTGGTAGAGGCAGAAACCCTCAACTCATTTAAGAAGTACTTGGATGTACATTTGAAGTGCCGTAACCTACAGGGCTATGGACCAAGTGCTGGAAAGTGGAATTAAGATGGATAGCTCATTTTCGGCTGGTACGGTCACAATGGGCCGAATGGCCTCCTTCTGTGCCATAACTTTCTATGATTGTATGATTAACAAAACTAGTGCATTACACCATTGAGCAGCGACATTTCCCTCACGAGAAGTGCACTTTCCATCCAAAGGCAGTGATGGAAAAAGGCTTAAAGTCAAACCCAATGTAATCACCTTGTGACGGAATATAATTTTAGAGCCATCAACACTGGGGACAAGTTGGCATTGAGACTTGTGATCAGAAAGAGTGGGACCAGCTCCTAAACCCCTATAAACACATTGGGGTGAGGGAGGGTGGTATTTCCTCTGCTTGGTATTTGTTTATGATCTCAGTAAACAGCAAACAGGAAATTTGCCCTCCTTGATTTATGTCTCACTTTAAGAGGGAATGAGGATACACTTTGAAACCAAACTGAGCAACTTTCACACCAGATGAAGAAAATTTGAAAGTTCGGATAGCTTGGTGTTGTACTTCAATAGTGCTGTTGTTCTGCTATTCAGGCACAGTGTAATGCATTGTTTACTTTGGAGGTCCATATTTAAATGCAAGAATAAGAGCACAGTTATATTACAGAAGCCAGTCCCAGCATTCTGACAATGCTGCTTTGTGACAGTCTCAGGGAGGTGTGCAATCAGGAACCACAGCAACTTTTTTTGACTTTTCCTTTGCTTTCTGGGGAAGTGCTTGGGCTGTACTCAGTGCCTAACCAGGAGAACATAACTAAGATCTGTAACTCATCCTGTGGGGTTTAGTGAGTGTGAATTTGTATCCTACCCACTTTTTCATGACACAATGGCTAGGGTTTCCTATTTCTGCATTCATAAGCCTATGATTGTTTTGCATTAAAAAGAATGGGCAATAAACAAACTGGCAAACGCAGAAGCAGAATTCGATATATGTGTTCCATTCCATGACACAGCGTATTGGGAAGATCAAAGCCATTGTCTTTGGTCCCCACTGCAAACTCCGTTCCCTAGCCACGGACTCTATCCCTCTCCCCGGCTACTGTCTGAAGCTGGACCTGACCGTATGCAACCTTGGCGTCCTATTTGACCCTGAGATGAGCTTCCAACCACATATCCGCTCCATCACCAAGACTGCCTACTTCTAACTCCATAACATCGCCTGTCTCTGCCCCTGCCTCAGCTCATCTGCTGCTGAAACCCTCATATATGCCTTTGTTACCTCTAAACTGGATTATTTCAATGCTCTTCTGGCTGGCCTCCCATCTTCCACCCTCCATAAGCTCGAGCTCATAAGCTGCTCGAACCCTAAATTGCACTGAGTCCCATTCACCCATCACCCCTGTGCTCTTTGGCCTACATTGTTGACCCACCCCAGTCCAGGAACGCCACAGTTTTAAAATTCTCATCTTTGTTTTCAAAACCCTCCATGGCCTCACCTCTCCATATCACTGTACCCTCCTAAAGCCCGACAACCCTCCGAGATCTCGATGCTCCTTCAATTCTGACCTCTTGTGCATCACCGATTTTAATTGCTGGCCGTGCCTTCAGCTGCCGAGGCTCTAAGCTCTGGAATTCCCTGCGTAAACCTCTCTGCCTTTCTACCTCTCTCTCTTCCTTTAAGACGCTACTTTAAACCTACCTCTTTGAACAAACTTTTGGTCAACTATCCTAATATTTCCTTATGTGGCTCGGTGTCCAGTTATGTTTTACTATGTTAAAGGTGCTATGTAAATACAGGTTGTTGTTGGTGCTCCATTCCGTGACACAGTGTGTTGGTGCTCCATTCCATGTCACAGTGTGTTGGTGCTCCATTCCGTGACACAGTGAGTTGGTGCTCCATTCCGTGACACAGTGCGTTGGTGTTCCATTCCGCGACACAGTGTGTTGGTGCTCCATTCCATGTCACAGTGAGTTGGTGCTCCATTCCATGACACAGTGTGTTGGTGCTCCATTCCATGTCACAGTGTGTTGGTGCTCCATTCCATGACACTGTGTGTTGGTGTTCCATTCCGTGACACAGTGTGTTGGTGTTCCATTCCATGACACAGTGTGTTGGTGCTCCATTCCGTGACACAGTGTGTTGGTGCTCCATTCCATGACACAGTGTGTTGGTGCTCCATTCCATGTCACAGTGTGTTGGTGCTCCATTCCATGACACTGTGTGTTGGTGTTCCATTCCGTGACACAGTGAGTTGGTGCTCCATTCCATGACACAGTGTGTTGGTGCTCCATTCCATGACACTGTGTGTTGGTGTTCCATTCCGTGACACAGTGAGTTGGTGTTCCATTCCATGACACAGTGTGTTGGTGCTCCATTCCATGTCACAGTGTGTTGGTGCTCCATTCCATGACACAGTGTGTTGGTGCTCCATTCCATGACACTGTGTGTTGGTGTTCCATTCCGTGACACAGTGAGTTGGTGTTCCATTCCATGACACAGTGTGTTGGTGCTCCATTCCATGTCACAGTGTGTTGGTGCTCCATTCCATGACACAGTGTGTTGGTGCTCCATTCCATGACACTGTGTGTTGGTGTTCCATTCCGTGACACAGTGAGTTGGTGCTCCATTCCATGTCACAGTGTGTTGGTGCTCCATTCCATGACACTGTGTGTTGGTGTTCCATTCCGTGACACAGTGAGTTGGTGTTCCATTCCATGACACAGTGTGTTGGTGCTCCATTCCGTGACACAGTGTGTTGGTGCTCCATTCCATGTCACAGTGTGTTGGTGCTCCATTCCGTGACACAGTGTATTGGTGCTCCATTACATGACACAGTGTATTGGTGCTCCATTCCGTGACACAGTGTATTGGTGCTCCATTACATGACACAGTGTATTGGTGCTCCATTCCGTGACACAGTGTATTGGTGCTCCATTACATGACACAGTGTATTGGTGCTCCATTCCGTGACACAGTGTATTGGTGCTCCATTACATGACACAGTGTATTGGTGCTCCATTCCGTGACACAGTGTATTGGTGCTCCATTACATGACACAGTGTGTTGGTGTTCCATTCCGTGACACAGTGTATTGGTGCTCCATTACATGACACAGTGTATTGGTGCTCCATTCCGTGACACAGTGTGTTGGTGCTCCATTCCATGTCACAGTGTGTTGGTGCTCCATTCCATGACACAGTGTGTTGGTGCTCCATTCCGTGACACAGTGTGTTGGTGCTCCATTCCATGACACAGTGTGTTGGTGCTCCATTCCATGACACAGTGTGTTGGTGCTTCATTCTGTGACACAGTGAGTTGGTGCTCCATTCCGTGACACAGTGAGTTGGTGCTCCATTCCGTGACACAGTGTACAGGTGTTCCATTCCGTGACACAGTGTGTTGGTGCTTCATTCTGTGACACAGTGAGTTGGTGCTCCATTCCGTGACACAGTGTGTTGGTGCTCCATTCTGTGACACAGTGTGTTGGTGCTCCATTCTGTGACACAGTGTGTTGGTGCTCCATTCCGTGTCACAGTGTGTTGGTGCTCCATTCCATGACACAGTGTGTTGGTGCTCCATTCCGTGACACAGTGTGTTGGTGCTCCATTCCATGACACAGTGTGTTGGTGCTCCATTCCATGACACAGTGTGTTGGTGCTCCATTCCATGACACAGTGTGTTGGTGCTCCATTCCATGACACAGTGAGTTGGTGCTCCATTCCGTGACACAGTGTACAGGTGTTCCATTCCGTGACACAGTGTGTTGGTGCTCCATTACATGACACAGTGTATTGGTGCTCCATTCCGTGACACAGTTTATTGGTGCTCCATTCCGTGACACAGTGTGTTGGTGCTCCATTCCGTGACACCGTGTGTTGGTGCTCCATTCTGTGACACAGTGTGTTTGTGCTCCATTCCGTGACACAGTGAGTTGGTGCTCCATTCCGTGAGACTGTGTGTTGGTTCTCCATTCCGTGACACAGTGAGTTGGTGCTTCATTCCATGACACAGTGTGTTGGTGCTCCATTCAGTGACACAGTGAGTTGGTGCTCCATTCCGTGACACAGTGTGTTGGTGCTCCATTCCGTGACACAGTGTGTTGGTGCTCCATTCCGTGACACAGTGTGTTGGTGCTCCATTCCATGACACAGTGTGTTGGTGCTCCATTCCATGACACAGTGTGTTGGTGCTTCATTCAGTGACACAGTGAGTTGGTGCTCCATTCCGTGACACAGTGTGTTGGTGCTCCATTCCGTGACACAGTGTGTTGGTGCTCCATTCCGTGACACAGTGAGTTGGTGCTCCATTCCGTGACACAGTGAGTTGATGCTCCATTCCGTGACACAGTGTGTTGGTGCTCCATTCTGTGACACAGTGTGTTGGTGCTCCATTCCGTGACACAGTGTGTTGGTGCTCCATTCCGTAACACAGTGTGTTGGTGCTCCATTCCGTGACACAGTGTGTTGGTGCTCCATTCCATGACACAGTGTGTTGGTGCTCCATTACATGACACAGTGTGTCGGTTCTCCAGTCCGTGACACAGTGTGTTGGTCCTCCATTTTGTGACACAGTGACTTGGTCCTCCATTACATGACACAGTGTATTGGTGCTCCATTCCGTGATACAATGTGTTGGTGTTCCATTCCGTGACACAGTGTGTTGGTGCTCCATTCCGTGACACAGTGTGTTGGTGCTCCATTCCGTGACACAGTGTGTTGGTGCTCCATTTCATGACACAGTGTGTCGGTTCTCCAGTCCGTGACACAGTGTGTTGGTCCTCCATTTTGTGACACAGTGACTTGGTCCTCCATTACATGACACAGTGTATTGGTGCTCCATTCCGTGATACAATGTGTTGGTGTTCCATTCCGTGACACAGTGTGTTGGTGCTCCATTCCGTGACACAGTGTGTTGGTGCTCCATTCCATGACACAGTGTGTTGGTGCTCCATTCCATGACACAGTGTGTTGGTGCTCCATTCCATGACACAGTGCGTTGGTGCTCCATTCCATGACACAGTGTGTTGGTTCTCCATTCCGTGACACAGTGTGTTGGTCCTCCATTTTGTGACACAGTGACTTGGTCCTCCATTCCGTGACACAGTGTGTTGGTCCTCCATTCCGTGACACAGTGTGTTGGTGCTCCATTCCATGACACAGTGTACAGGTGTTCCATTCCGTGACACAGTGTGTTGGTGCTCCATTCCGTGACACAGTGTGTTGGTGCTCCATTCCGTGACACAGTGTGTTGGTGCTCCATTCCATGACACAGTGTGTTGGTGCTCCATTCCGTGACACAATGTGTTCGTGCTCCATTCCATGACACAGTGTACAGGTGTTCCATTCCGTGACACAGTGTGTTGGTGCTCCATTCTGTGACACAGTGTGTTGGTGCTCCATTCTGTGACACAGTGTGTTGGTGCTCCATTCTGTGACACAGTGTGTTGGTGCTCCATTCCGTGACACAGTGTGTTGGTGCTCCATTCCATGACACAGTGTGTTGGTGCTCCATTCCGTGACACAGTGTGTTGGTGTTCCATTCCGTGGCACAGTGTGTTGGTGCTCCATTCTGTGACACAGTGTGTTGGTGCTCCATTCCATGACACAGTGTGTTGGTGCTCCATTCCGTGACACAGTGTGTTGGTGCTCCATTCCGTGACACAGTGTGTTGGTGTTCCATTCCGTGACACAGTGTGTTGGTGCTCCATTCTGTGACACAGTGTGTTGGTGCTCCATTCCATGACACAGTGTGTTGGTGCTCCATTCCATGACACAGTGAGTTGGTGCTCCATTCCGTGACAGTGTGTTGGTGCTCCATTCCGTGACACAGTGTGTTGGTGCTCCATTCCGTGACACAGTGAGTTGGTGCTCCATTCTGTGACACAGTGAGTTGGTGCTCCATCCCGTGACACAGTGTGTTGGTGCTCCATTCCATGACACAGTGAGTTGGTGCTCCATTCCGTCACACAGTGAGTTGGTGCTCCATTCCATGACACAGTGTGTTGGTGCTCCATTCCGTGACACAGTGAGTTGGTGCTCCATTCCGTGACACAGTTTGTTGGTGCTCCATTCCATGACACAGTGTTTTGGTGCTCCATTCTGTGACACAGTGAGTTGTCTCTCCATTCCATGACACAGTGAGTTGGTGCTCCATTCCATGACACAGTGTGTTGGTGCTCCATTCCGTGACACAGTGAGTTGGTGCTCCATTCCGTGACACAGTGAGTTGGTGCTCCATTCCGTGACACAGTGTGTTGGTGCTCCATTCCGTGACACAGTGAGTTGGTGCTCCATTCCATGTCACAGTGCGTTGGTGCTCCATTCCATGACACAGTGAGTTGGTGCTCCATTCTGTGATACAGTGTGTTGGTGCTCCATTCCGTGACACAGTGAGTTGTCTCTCCATTCCATGACACAGTGAGTTGGTGCTCCATTCTGTGATACAGTGTGTTGGTGCTCCATTCCGTGACACAGTGAGTTGTCTCTCCATTCCATGACACAGTGAGTTGGTGCTCCATTCCGTGACACAGTGTGTTGGTGCTCCATTCCGTGACACAGTGAGTTGTCTCTCCATTCCATGACACAGTGTGTTGGTGTTCCATTCCGTGACACAGTGTGTTGGTGCTCCATTACATGACACAGTGTGTTGGTGCTCCATTCCGTGACACAGTGAGTTGGTGCTCCATTCTGTGACACAGTGAGTTGTCTCTCCATTCCATGACACAGTGTGTTGGTGCTCCATTCCGTGACACAGTGAGTTGTCTCTCCATTCCATGACACAGTGTGTTGGTGTTCCATTCCGTGACACAGTGTGTTGGTGCTCCATTACATGACACAGTGTGTTGGTGCTCCATTCCGTGACACAGTGAGTTGGTGCTCCATTCCGTGACACAGTTTGTTGGTGCTCCATTCCATGACACAGTGTGTTGGTGCTCCATTCCGTGACACAGTGTGTTGGTGCTCCATTCCGTGACACAGTGTGTTGGTGCTCCATTCCGTGACACAGTGTGTTGGTGCTCCATTCCGTGACACAGTGATTTGGTGCTCCATTCCATGACACAGTGTGTTGGTGCTCCATTCCGTGACACAGTGAGTTGGTGCTCCATTCCGTGACACAGTGTGTTGGTGCTCCATTCCGTGACACAGTGAGTTGGTGCTCCATTCCATGACACAGTGTGTTGGTGCTCCATTCCGTGACACAGTGAGTTGGTGCTCCATTCCGTGACAAAGTGAGTTGGTGCTACATTCCGTGACACAGTGAGTTGGTGCTCCATTCCGTGACACAGTGAGTTGGTGCTCCATTCCATGACACAGTGTGTTGTTGCTCCATTCCGTGACACAGTGAGTTGGTGCTCCATTCCGTGACAAAGTGAGTTGGTGCTCCATTCCGTGACACAGTGAGTTGGTGCTCCATTCCGTGACACAGTGAGTTGGTGCTCCATTCCATGACACAGTGTGTTGGTGCTCCATTCCGTGACACAGTGAGTTGGTGCTCCATTCTGTGACACAATGAGTTGTCTCTCCATTCCATGACACAGTGAGTTGGTGCTCCATTCCATGACACAGTGTGTTGGTGCTCCATTCCGTGACACAGTGAGTTGGTGCTCCATTCCGTGACACAGTGAGTTGGTGCTCCATTCCGTGACACAATGAGTTGGTGCTCCATTCCGTGACACAGTGTGTTGGTGCTCCATTCTGTGACACAATGAGTTGTCTCTCCATTCCATGACACAGTGAGTTGGTGTTCCATTCCGTCACACAGTGTGTTGATGCTCCATTACATGACACAGTGTGTTGGTGCTCCATTCCGTGACACAGTGAGTTGGTGTTCCATTCCGTCACACAGTGTGTTGATGCTCCATTACATGACACAGTGTGTTGGTGCTCCATTCCATGACACAGTGTGTTGGTGTTCCATTCCGTCACACAGTGTGTTGATGCTCCATTACATGACACAGTGTGTTGGTGCTCCATTCCGTGACACAGTGAGTTGGTGCTCCATTCCGTGACACAGTTTGTTGGTGCTCCATTCCATGACACAGTGTGTTGGTGCTCCATTCCGTGACACAGTGTGTTGGTGCTCCATTCCGTGACACAGTGTGTTGGTGCTCCATTCCGTGACACAGTGTGTTGGTGCTCCATTCCGTGACACAGTGATTTGGTGCTCCATTCCATGACACAGTGTGTTGGTGCTCCATTCCGTGACACAGTGAGTTGGTGCTCCATTCCGTGACACAGTGTGTTGGTGCTCCATTCCGTGACACAGTGAGTTGGTGCTCCATTCCATGACACAGTGTGTTGGTGCTCCATTCCGTGACACAGTGAGTTGGTGCTCCATTCCGTGACAAAGTGAGTTGGTGCTCCATTCCGTGACACAGTGAGTTGGTGCTCCATTCCGTGACACAGTGAGTTGGTGCTCCATTCCATGACACAGTGTGTTGGTGCTCCATTCCGTGACACAGTGAGTTGGTGCTCCATTCCGTGACAAAGTGAGTTGGTGCTCCATTCCGTGACACAGTGAGTTGGTGCTCCATTCCGTGACAAAGTGAGTTGGTGCTCCATTCCGTGACACAGTGAGTTGGTGCTCCATTCCATGACACAGTGTGTTGGTGCTCCATTCCGTGACACAGTGAGTTGGTGCTCCATTCTGTGACACAATGAGTTGTCTCTCCATTCCATGACACAGTGAGTTGGTGCTCCATTCCATGACACAGTGTGTTGGTGCTCCATTCCGTGACACAGTGAGTTGGTGCTCCATTCCGTGACACAGTGAGTTGGTGCTCCATTCCGTGACACAGTGTGTTTGTGCTCCATTCCGTGACACAGTGAGTTCGTGCTCCATTCCGTGACACAATGAGTTGGTGCTCCATTCCGTGACACAGTGTGTTGGTGCTCCATTCCGTGACACAGTTTGTTGGTGCTCCATTCCATGACACAGTGTGTTGGTGTTCCATTCCGTGACACAGTGTGTTGATGCTCCATTACATGACACAGTGTGTTGGTGCTCCATTCCGTGACACAGTGAGTTGGTGCTCCATTCCGTGACACAGTTTGTTGGTGCTCCATTCCATGACACAGTGTGTTGGTGCTCCATTCCGTGACACAGTGAGTTGGTGCTCCATTCCGTGACACAGTTTGTTGGTGCTCCATTCCATGACACAGTGTGTTGGTGCTCCATTCCGTGACACAGTGTGTTGGTGCTCCATTCCGTGACACAGTGTGTTGGTGCTCCATTCCGTGACACAGTGAGTTGGTGCTCCATTCCGTGACACAGTGAGTTGGTGCTCCATTCCATGACACAGTGTGTTGGTGCTCCATTCCATGACACAGTGTGTTGGTGCTCCATTCCGTGACAAAGTGAGTTGGTGCTCCATTCCGTGACACAGTGAGTTGGTGCTCCATTCCATGACACAGTGTGTTGGTGCTCCATTCCATGACACAGTGTGTTGGTGCTCCATTCCGTGACACAGTGTGTTGGTGCTCCATTCTGTGACACAGTGAGTTGTCTCTCCATTCCATGACACAGTGTGTTAGTGCTCCATTCCGTGACACAGTGTGTTGGTGCTCCATTCCGTGACACAGTGAGTTGGTGCTCCAATCCGTGACAAAGTGAGTTGGTGCTCCATTCCGTGATACAGTGTTTTGGTGCTCCATTCCATGACACAGTGTACAGGTGTTCCATTCCGTGACACAGTGTGTTGGTGCTCCATTCCATGACACAGTGTGTTGGTGCTCCATTCCGTGACACAGTGTGTTGGTGCTCCATTCCGTGATACAGTGTGTTGGTGCTCCATTCCGTGACACAGTGTGTTGGTGCTCCATTCCGTGACACAGTGTGTTGGTGCTCCATTCCGTGACACAGTGTGTTGGTGTTCCATTCTGTGACACAGTGAGTTAGTGCTCCATTCCGTGACACAGTGTGTTGGTGCTCCATTCCGTGACACAGTGTGTTGGTGCTCCATTCCGTGACACAGTGTGTTGGTGCTCCATTCCATGACACAGTGTGTTGGTGCTCCATTCCATGACACAGTGTGTTGGTGCTCCATTCTGTGACACAGTGTGTTGGTGCTCCATTCCGTGACACAGTGTGTTGGTGCTCCATTCCGTGACACAGTGTGTTGGTGTTCCATTCCGTGACACAGTGTGTTGGTGCTCCATTCCGTGACACAGTGAGTTGGTGCTCCATTCCATGACACAGTGTGTTGGTGCTCCATTCCGTGACACAGTGAGTTGGTGCTCCATTCCGTGACACAGTGTGTTGGTGCTCCATTCCGTGACACAGTGTGTTGGTGTTCCATTCCGTGACACAGTGTGTTGGTGCTCCATTCCGTGACACAGTGAGTTGGTGCTCCATTCCATGACACAGTGAATTGGTGCTCCATTCCGTGACACAGTGTGTTGGTGCACCATTCCGTGACACAGTGTGTTGGTGCTCCATTCCGTGACACAGTGTGTTGGTGCTCCATTCCGTGACACAGTGTGTTGGTGCTCCATTCCGTGACACAGTGTGTTGGTGCTCCATTCCGTGACACAGTGTGTTGGTGCTCCATTCCGTGACACAGTGTGTTGGTGTTCCATTCCGTGACACAGTGTGTTGGTGCTCCATTCCATGACACAGTGTGTTGGTGTTCCATTCTGTGACACAGTGAGTTGGTGCTCCATTCCATGACACAGTGAGTTGGTGCTCCATTCCGTGACACAGTGTGTTGGTGCTCCATTCCGTGACACAGTGTGTTGGTGTTCCATTCCATGACACAGTGAGTTGGTGCTCCATTCCGTGACACAGTGTGTTGGTGCTCCATTCCGTGACACAGTTTATTGGTGCTCCATTCCATGACACAGTGTGTTGGTGCTCCATTCCGTGACAGTGTGTTGGTGCTCCATTCCCTGACACAGTGTGTTGGTGCTCCATTCCGTGACACAGTGTGTTGGTGCTCCATTCCGTGACACAGTGTGTTGGTGTTCCATTCCGTGACACAGTGTGTTGGTGCTCCATTCCGTGACACAGTGTGTTGGTGTTCCATTCCGTGACACAGTGTGTTGGTGCTCCATTCCGTGACACAGTGTGTTGGTGCTCCATTCCCTGACACAGTGTGTTGGTGCTCCATTCCGTGACACAGTGTGTTGGTGTTCCATTCCGTGACACAGTGTGTTGGTGCTCCATTCCATGACACAGCGTATTGGGAAGATCAAAGCCATTGTCTTTGGTCCCCACTGCAAACTCCGTTCCCTAGCCACGGACTCTATCCCTCTCCCCGGCTACTGTCTGAAGCTGGACCTGACCGTATGCAACCTTGGCGTCCTATTTGACCCTGAGATGAGCTTCCAACCACATATCCGCTCCATCACCAAGACTGCCTACTTCTAACTCCATAACATCGCCTGTCTCTGCCCCTGCCTCAGCTCATCTGCTGCTGAAACCCTCATATATGCCTTTGTTACCTCTAAACTGGATTATTTCAATGCTCTTCTGGCTGGCCTCCCATCTTCCACCCTCCATAAGCTCGAGCTCATAAGCTGCTCGAACCCTAAATTGCACTGAGTCCCATTCACCCATCACCCCTGTGCTCTTTGGCCTACATTGTTGACCCACCCCAGTCCAGGAACGCCACAGTTTTAAAATTCTCATCTTTGTTTTCAAAACCCTCCATGGCCTCACCTCTCCCTATCACTGTACCCTCCTAAAGCCCGACAACCCTCCGAGATCTCGATGCTCCTTCAATTCTGACCTCTTGTGCATCACCGATTTTAATTGCTGGCCGTGCCTTCAGCTGCCGAGGCTCTAAGCTCTGGAATTCCCTGCGTAAACCTCTCTGCCTTTCTACCTCTCTCTCTTCCTTTAAGACGCTACTTTAAACCTACCTCTTTGAACAAACTTTTCGTCATCTATCCTAATATTTCCTTATGTGGCTCGGTGTCCAGTTATGTTTTACTATGTTAAAGGTGCTATGTAAATACAGGTTGTTGTTGGTGCTCCATTCCGTGACACAGTGTGTTGGTGCTCCATTTCATGTCACAGTGTGTTGGTGCTCCATTCCGTGACACAGTGAGTTGGTGCTCCATTCCGTGACACAGTGCGTTGGTGTTCCATTCCGCGACACAGTGTGTTGGTGCTCCATTCCATGTCACAGTGAGTTGGTGCTCCATTCCATGACACAGTGTGTTGGTGCTCCATTCCATGTCACAGTGTGTTGGTGCTCCATTCCATGACACTGTGTGTTGGTGTTCCATTCCGTGACACAGTGTGTTGGTGTTCCATTCCATGACACAGTGTGTTGGTGCTCCATTCCGTGACACAGTGTGTTGGTGCTCCATTCCATGACACAGTGTGTTGGTGCTCCATTCCATGTCACAGTGTGTTGGTGCTCCATTCCATGACACTGTGTGTTGGTGTTCCATTCCGTGACACAGTGAGTTGGTGCTCCATTCCATGACACAGTGTGTTGGTGCTCCATTCCATGTCACAGTGTGTTGGTGCTCCATTCCATGACACTGTGTGTTGGTGTTCCATTCCGTGACACAGTGAGTTGGTGTTCCATTCCATGACACAGTGTGTTGGTGCTCCATTCCGTGACACAGTGTGTTGGTGCTCCATTCCATGTCACAGTGTGTTGGTGCTCCATTCCGTGACACAGTGTATTGGTGCTCCATTACATGACACAGTGTATTGGTGCTCCATTCCGTGACACAGTGTATTGGTGCTCCATTACATGACACAGTGTATTGGTGCTCCATTCCGTGACACAGTGTATTGGTGCTCCATTACATGACACAGTGTATTGGTGCTCCATTCCGTGACACAGTGTATTGGTGCTCCATTACATGACACAGTGTATTGGTGCTCCATTCCGTGACACAGTGTATTGGTGCTCCATTACATGACACAGTGTGTTGGTGTTCCATTCCGTGACACAGTGTATTGGCGCTCCATTACATGACACAGTGTATTGGTGCTCCATTCCGTGACACAGTGTGTTGGTGCTCCATTCCATGTCACAGTGTGTTGGTGCTCCATTCCATGACACAGTGTGTTGGTGCTCCATTCCGTGACACAGTGTGTTGGTGCTCCATTCCATGACACAGTGTGTTGGTGCTCCATTCCATGACACTGTGTGTTGGTGTTCCATTCCGTGACACAGTGAGTTAGTGCTCCATTCCGTGACACAGTGAGTTGGTGCTCCATTCCATGACACAGAGAGTTGGTGTTCCATTCCGTGACACAGTGAGTTAGTGCTCCATTCCGTGACACAGTGAGTTGGTGCTCCATTCCGTGACACAGTGTGTTGGTGCTCCATTCCATGACACAGTGTGTTGGTGCTCCATTCCGTGACATAGTGTGTTGGTGCTCCATTCCATGACACAGTGTGTTGGTGCTCCATTCCGTGACACAGTGTGTTGGTGCTCCATTCCGTGACACATTGAGTTGGTGCTCCATTCCATGACACAGTGTGTTGGTGCTCCATTCCGTGACACAGTGTGTTGGTGCTCCATTCCGTGACACAGTGTGTTGGTGCTCCATTCCGTGACACAGTGTGTTGGTGCTCCATTCCATGACACAGTGTGTTGGTGCTCCATTCCGTGACACAGTGTGTTGGTGCTCCATTCCATGACACAGTGTGTTGGTGCTCCATTCCATGACACAGTGTGTTGGTGCTCCATTCCGTGACACAGTGTGTTGGTGCTCCATTCCATGACACAGTGTGTTGGTGCTTCATTCTGTGACACAGTGAGTTGGTGCTCCATTCCGTGACACAGTGAGTTGGTGCTCCATTCCGTGACACAGTGTACAGGTGTTCCATTCCGTGACACAGTGTGTTGGTGCTTCATTCTGTGACACAGTGAGTTGGTGCTCCATTCCATGACACAGTGTGTTGGTGTTCCATTCTGTGACACAGTGTGTTGGTGCTCCATTCCGTGACACAGTGTGTTGGTGCTCCATTCCATGACACAGTGTGTTGGTGCTCCATTCCATGACACAGTGTGTTGGTGCTCCATTCCATGACACAGTGTGTTGGTGCTCCATTCCATGACACAGTGAGTTGGTGCTCCATTCCGTGACACAGTGTACAGGTGTTCCATTCCGTGACACAGTGTGTTGGTGCTCCATTACATGACACAGTGTATTGGTGCTCCATTCCGTGACACAGTTTATTGGTGCTCCATTCCGTGACACAGTGTATTGGTGCTCCATTCCGTGACACAGTGTGTTGGTGCTCCATTCCGTGACACCGTGTGTTGGTGCTCCATTCTGTGACACAGTGTGTTTGTGCTCCATTCCGTGACACAGTGAGTTGGTGCTCCATTCCGTGACACAGTGTGTTGGTGCTCCATTCCGTGACACAGTGAGTTGGTGCTCCATTCCGTGACACAGTGAGTTGGTGCTCCATTCCGTGACACAGTGTGTTGGTGCTCCATTCCGTGACACAGTGAGTAGGTGCTCCATTCCGTGACACAGTGAGTTGGTGCTCCATTCTGTGACACAGTGTGTTGGTGCTCCATTCTGTGACACAGTGTGTTGGTGCTCCATTCCGTGACACAGTGAGTTGGTGCTCCATTCTGTGACACAGTGTGTTGGTGCTCCATTCCGTGACACAGTGAGTTGGTGCTCCATTCCGTGACACAGTGAGTTGGTGCTCCATTCTGTGACACAGTGTGTTGGTGCTCCATTCCGTGACACAGTGTGTTGGTGCTCCATTCCGTGACACAGTGAGTTGGTGCTCCATTCCGTGACACAGTGAGTTGGTGCTCCATTCTGTGACACAGTGTGTTGGTGCTCCATTCCGTGAGACAGTGTGTTGGTTCTCCATTCCGTGACACAGTGTGTTGGTGCTCCATTCTGTGACACAGTGTGTTGGTGCTCCATTCTGTGACACAGTGTGTTGGTGCTCCATTCCGTGACACAGTGTTTTGGTGTTCCATTCCGTGACACAGTGAGTTGGTGCTCCATTCTGTGACACAGTGTGTTGGTGCTCCATTCCGTGACACAGTGTGTTGGTGCTCCATTCCGTGACACAGTGAGTTGGTGCTCCATTCCGTGACACAGTGAGTTGGTGCTCCATTCTGTGACACAGTGTGTTGGTGCTCCATTCCGTGAGACAGTGTGTTGGTTCTCCATTCCGTGACACAGTGTGTTGGTGCTCCATTCTGTGACACAGTGTGTTGGTGCTCCATTCTGTGACACAGTGTGTTGGTGCTCCATTCCGTGACACAGTGTGTTGGTGTTCCATTCCGTGACACAGTGAGTTGGTGCTCCATTCCGTGACACAGTGTGTTGGTGCTCCATTCCGTGACACAGTGTGTTGGTGCTCCATTCTGTGACACAGTGTGTTGGTGCTCCATTCCGTGAGACTGTGTGTTGGTTCTCCATTCCGTGACACAGTGAGTTGGTGCTTCATTCCATGACACAGTGTGTTGGTGCTCCATTCAGTGACACAGTGAGTTGGTGCTCCATTCCGTGACACAGTGTGTTGGTGCTCCATTCCGTGACACAGTGTGTTGGTGCTCCATTCCGTGACACAGTGTGTTGGTGCTCCATTCCATGACACAGTGTGTTGGTGCTCCATTCCATGACACAGTGTGTTGGTGCTTCATTCAGTGACACAGTGAGTTGGTGCTCCATTCCGTGACACAGTGTGTTGGTGCTCCATTCCGTGACACAGTGTGTTGGTGCTCCATTCCGTGACACAGTGTGTTGGTGCTCCATTCCGTGACACAGTGAGTTGGTGCTCCATTCCGTGACACAGTGAGTTGATGCTCCATTCCGTGACACAGTGTGTTGGTGCTCCATTCTGTGACACAGTGTGTTGGTGCTCCATTCCGTGACACAGTGTGTTGGTGCTCCATTCCGTAACACAGTGTGTTGGTGCTCCATTCCGTGACACAGTGTGTTGGTGCTCCATTCCATGACACAGTGTGTTGGTGCTCCATTACATGACACAGTGTGTCGGTTCTCCAGTCCGTGACACAGTGTGTTGGTCCTCCATTTTGTGACACAGTGACTTGGTCCTCCATTACATGACACAGTGTATTGGTGCTCCATTCCGTGATACAATGTGTTGGTGTTCCATTCCGTGACACAGTGTGTTGGTGCTCCATTCCGTGACACAGTGTGTTGGTGCTCCATTCCGTGACACAGTGTGTTGGTGCTCCATTCCATGACACAGTGTGTTGGTGCTCCATTCCATGACACAGTGTGTTGGTGCTCCATTCCATGACACAGTGTGTTGGTTCTCCATTCCGTGACACAGTGTGTTGGTCCTCCATTTTGTGACACAGTGACTTGGTCCTCCATTCCGTGACACAGTGTGTTGGTCCTCCATTCCGTGACACAGTGTGTTGGTGCTCCATTCCATGACACAGTGTACAGGTGTTCCATTCCGTGACACAGTGTGTTGGTGCTCCATTCCGTGACACAGTGTGTTGGTGCTCCATTCCGTGACACAGTGTGTTGGTGCTCCATTCCATGACACAGTGTGTTGGTGCTCCATTCCGTGACACAATGTGTTCGTGCTCCATTCCATGACACAGTGTACAGGTGTTCCATTCCGTGACACAGTGAGTTGGTGCTCCATTCTGTGACACAGTGTGTTGGTGCTCCATTCTGTGACACAGTGTGTTGGTGCTCCATTCTGTGACACAGTGTGTTGGTGCTCCATTCCGTGACACAGTGTGTTGGTGCTCCATTCCATGACACAGTGTGTTGGTGCTCCATTCCGTGACACAGTGTGTTGGTGTTCCATTCCGTGACACAGTGTGTTGGTGCTCCATTCTGTGACACAGTGTGTTGGTGCTCCATTCCATGACACAGTGTGTTGGTGCTCCATTCCGTGACACAGTGTGTTGGTGCTCCATTCCATGACACAGTGAGTTGGTGCTCCATTCCGTGACAGTGTGTTGGTGCTCCATTCCATGACACAGTGTGTTGGTGCTCCATTCCGTGACACAGTGAGTTGGTGCTCCATTCTGTGACACAGTGTGTTGGTGTTCCATTCCATGACACAGTGTGTTGGTGCTCCATTCCATGACACAGTGTGTTGGTGCTCCATTCCGTCACACAGTGAGTTGGTGCTCCATTCCGTGACACAGTTTGTTGGTGCTCCATTCCATGACACAGTGTTTTGGTGCTCCATTCTGTGACACAGTGAGTTGTCTCTCCATTCCATGACACAGTGAGTTGGTGCTCCATTCCATGACACAGTGTGTTGGTGCTCCATTCCGTGACACAGTGAGTTGGTGCTCCATTCCGTGACACAGTGAGTTGGTGCTCCATTCCGTGACACAGTGTGTTGGTGCTCCATTCCGTGACACAGTGAGTTGGTGCTCCATTCCATGTCACAGTGCGTTGGTGCTCCATTCCATGACACAGTGAGTTGGTGCTCCATTCTGTGATACAGTGTGTTGGTGCTCCATTCCGTGACACAGTGAGTTGTCTCTCCATTCCATGACACAGTGAGTTGGTGCTCCATTCTGTGATACAGTGTGTTGGTGCTCCATTCCGTGACACAGTGAGTTGTCTCTCCATTCCATGACACAGTGAGTTGGTGCTCCATTCCGTGACACAGTGTGTTGGTGCTCCATTCCGTGACACAGTGAGTTGTCTCTCCATTCCATGACACAGTGTGTTGGTGTTCCATTCCGTGACACAGTGTGTTGGTGCTCCATTACATGACACAGTGTGTTGGTGCTCCATTCCGTGACACAGTGAGTTGGTGCTCCATTCTGTGACACAGTGAGTTGTCTCTCCATTCCATGACACAGTGTGTTGGTGCTCCATTCCGTGACACAGTGAGTTGTCTCTCCATTCCATGACACAGTGTGTTGGTGTTCCATTCCGTGACACAGTGTGTTGGTGCTCCATTACATGACACAGTGTGTTGGTGCTCCATTCCGTGACACAGTGAGTTGGTGCTCCATTCCGTGACACAGTTTGTTGGTGCTCCATTCCATGACACAGTGTGTTGGTGCTCCATTCCGTGACACAGTGTGTTGGTGCTCCATTCCGTGACACAGTGTGTTGGTGCTCCATTCCGTGACACAGTGTGTTGGTGCTCCATTCCGTGACACAGTGATTTGGTGCTCCATTCCATGACACAGTGTGTTGGTGCTCCATTCCGTGACACAGTGAGTTGGTGCTCCATTCCGTGACACAGTGTGTTGGTGCTCCATTCCGTGACACAGTGAGTTGGTGCTCCATTCCATGACACAGTGTGTTGGTGCTCCATTCCGTGACACAGTGAGTTGGTGCTCCATTCCGTGACAAAGTGAGTTGGTGCTCCATTCCGTGACACAGTGAGTTGGTGCTCCATTCCGTGACACAGTGAGTTGGTGCTCCATTCCATGACACAGTGTGTTGGTGCTCCATTCCATGACACAGTGAGTTGGTGCTCCATTCCGTGACAAAGTGAGTTGGTGCTCCATTCCGTGACACAGTGAGTTGGTGCTCCATTCCGTGACAAAGTGAGTTGGTGCTCCATTCCGTGACACAGTGAGTTGGTGCTCCATTCCATGACACAGTGTGTTGGTGCTCCATTCCGTGACACAGTGAGTTGGTGCTCCATTCTGTGACACAATGAGTTGTCTCTCCATTCCATGACACAGTGAGTTGGTGCTCCATTCCATGACACAGTGTGTTGGTGCTCCATTCCGTGACACAGTGAGTTGGTGCTCCATTCCGTGACACAGTGAGTTGGTGCTCCATTCCGTGACACAGTGTGTTTGTGCTCCATTCCGTGACACAGTGAGTTCGTGCTCCATTCCGTGACACAATGAGTTGGTGCTCCATTCCGTGACACAGTGTGTTGGTGCTCCATTCTGTGACACAGTGAGTTGTCTCTCCATTCCATGACACAGTGTGTTGGTGTTCCATTCCGTCACACAGTGTGTTGATGCTCCATTACATGACACAGTGTGTTGGTGCTCCATTCCGTGACACAGTGAGTTGGTGCTCCATTCCGTGACACAGTTTGTTGGTGCTCCATTCCATGACACAGTGTGTTGGTGCTCCATTCCGTGACACAGTGTGTTGGTGCTCCATTCCGTGACACAGTGTGTTGGTGCTCCATTCCGTGACACAGTGTGTTGGTGCTCCATTCCGTGACACAGTGATTTGGTGCTCCATTCCATGACACAGTGTGTTGGTGCTCCATTCCGTGACACAGTGAGTTGGTGCTCCATTCCGTGACACAGTGTGTTGGTGCTCCATTCCGTGACACAGTGAGTTGTTGCTCCATTCCATGACACAGTGTGTTGGTGCTCCATTCCGTGACACAGTGAGTTGGTGCTCCATTCCGTGACAAAGTGAGTTGGTGCTCCATTCCGTGACACAGTGAGTTGGTGCTCCATTCCGTGACACAGTGAGTTGGTGCTCCATTCCATGACACAGTGTGTTGGTGCTCCATTCCGTGACACAGTGAGTTGGTGCTCCATTCCGTGACAAAGTGAGTTGGTGCTCCATTCCGTGACACAGTGAGTTGGTGCTCCATTCCGTGACAAAGTGAGTTGGTGCTCCATTCCGTGACACAGTGAGTTGGTGCTCCATTCCATGACACAGTGTGTTGGTGCTCCATTCCGTGACACAGTGAGTTGGTGCTCCATTCTGTGACACAATGAGTTGTCTCTCCATTCCATGACACAGTGAGTTGGTGCTCCATTCCATGACACAGTGTGTTGGTGCTCCATTCCGTGACACAGTGAGTTGGTGCTCCATTCCGTGACACAGTGAGTTGGTGCTCCATTCCGTGACACAGTGTGTTTGTGCTCCATTCCGTGACACAGTGAGTTCGTGCTCCATTCCGTGACACAATGAGTTGGTGCTCCATTCCGTGACACAGTGTGTTGGTGCTCCATTCCGTGACACAGTTTGTTGGTGCTCCATTCCATGACACAGTGTGTTGGTGTTCCATTCCGTGACACAGTGTGTTCATGCTCCATTACATGACACAGTGTGTTGGTGCTCCATTCCGTGACACAGTGAGTTGGTGCTCCATTCCGTGACACAGTTTGTTGGTGCTCCATTCCATGACACAGTGTGTTGGTGCTCCATTCCGTGACACAGTGAGTTGGTGCTCCATTCCGTGACACAGTTTGTTGGTGCTCCATTCCATGACACAGTGTGTTGGTGCTCCATTCCGTGACACAGTGTGTTGGTGCTCCATTCCGTGACACAGTGTGTTGGTGCTCCATTCCGTGACACAGTGAGTTGGTGCTCCATTCCGTGACACAGTGAGTTGGTGCTCCATTCCATGACACAGTGTGTTGGTGCTCCATTCCATGACACAGTGTGTTGGTGCTCCATTCCGTGACACAGTGTGTTGGTGCTCCATTCTGTGACACAGTGAGTTGTCTCTCCATTCCATGACACAGTGTGTTGGTGCTCCATTCCATGACACAGTGAGTTAGTGCTCCATTCTGTGACACAGTGTGTTGGTGCTCCATTCCATGACACAGTGTGTTGGTGCTCCATTCCGTGACAAAGTGAGTTGGTGCTCCATTCCGTGACACAGTGAGTTGGTGCTCCATTCCATGACACAGTGTGTTGGTGCTCCATTCCATGACACAGTGTGTTGGTGCTCCATTCCGTGACACAGTGTGTTGGTGCTCCATTCTGTGACACAGTGAGTTGTCTCTCCATTCCATGACACAGTGTGTTGGTGCTCCATTCCGTGACACAGTGTGTTGGTGCTCCATTCCGTGACACAGTGAGTTGGTGCTCCAATCCGTGACAAAGTGAGTTGGTGCTCCATTCCGTGACACAGTGAGGTGGTGCTCCATTCCGTGACACAGTGTGTTGGTGCTCCATTCCGTGACACAGTGTGTTGGTGCTCCATTCCGTGACACAGTGTGTTTGTGCTCCATTCCGTGACACAGTGTGTTGGTGCTCCATTCCGTGACACAGTGTGTTTGTGCTCCATTCCGTGACACAGTGTGTTGGTGCTCCATTCCGTGACACAGTGTGTTGGTGCTCCATTCCGTGATACAGTGTTTTGGTGCTCCATTCCATGACACAGTGTACAGGTGTTCCATTCCGTGACACAGTGTGTTGGTGCTCCATTCCATGACACAGTGTGTTGGTGCTCCATTCCGTGACACAGTGTGTTGGTGCTCCATTCCGTGATACAGTGTGTTGGTGCTCCATTCCGTGACACAGTGTGTTGGTGCTCCATTCCGTGACACAGTGTGTTGGTGCTCCATTCCGTGACACAGTGTGTTGGTGTTCCATTCTGTGACACAGTGAGTTAGTGCTCCATTCCGTGACACAGTGTGTTGGTGCTCCATTCCGTGACACAGTGCGTTGGTGCTCCATTCCGTGACACAGTGTGTTGGTGCTCCATTCCATGACACAGTGTGTTGGTGCTCCATTCCATGACACAGTGTGTTGGTGCTCCATTCTGTGACACAGTGTGTTGGTGCTCCATTCCGTGACACAGTGTGTTGGTGCTCCATTCCGTGACACAGTGTGTTGGTGTTCCATTCCGTGACACAGTGTGTTGGTGCTCCATTCCG
Source organism: Heptranchias perlo (assembly GCF_035084215.1). Taxonomy (NCBI): domain Eukaryota; kingdom Metazoa; phylum Chordata; class Chondrichthyes; order Hexanchiformes; family Hexanchidae; genus Heptranchias; species Heptranchias perlo. The sequence continues at coordinate 81,516,498 of NC_090328.1, forward strand.
TGACACAGTGAGTTGGTGCTCCATTCCATGACACAGTGTGTTGGTGCTCCATTCCGTGACACAGTGAGTTGGTGCTCCATTCCGTGACACAGTGTGTTGGTGCTCCATTCCGTGACACAGTGTGTTGGTGTTCCATTCCGTGACACAGTGTGTTGGTGCTCCATTCCGTGACACAGTGAGTTGGTGCTCCATTCCATGACACAGTGAATTGGTGCTCCATTCCGTGACACAGTGTGTTGGTGCACCATTCCGTGACACAGTGTGTTGGTGCTCCATTCCGTGACACAGTGTGTTGGTGCTCCATTCCGTGACACAGTGTGTTGGTGCTCCATTCCGTGACACCGTGTGTTGGTGCTCCATTCCGTGACACAGTGTGTTGGTGCTCCATTCCGTGACACAGTGTGTTGGTGTTCCATTCCGTGACACAGTGTGTTGGTGCTCCATTCCATGACACAGTGTGTTGGTGTTCCATTCTGTGACACAGTGAGTTGGTGCTCCATTCCATGACACAGTGAGTTGGTGCTCCATTCCGTGACACAGTGTGTTGGTGCTCCATTCCGTGACACAGTTTATTGGTGCTCCATTCCATGACACAGTGTGTTGGTGCTCCATTCCGTGACAGTGTGTTGGTGCTCCATTCCCTGACACAGTGTGTTGGTGCTCCATTCCGTGACACAGTGTGTTGGTGCTCCATTCCGTGACACAGTGTGTTGGTGCTCCTTTACATGACACAGTGTATTTGTGCTCCATTCCGTGACACAGTGTGTTGGTGCTCCATTCCATGACACAGTGTGTTGGTGCTCCATTCCGTGACACAGTGTATTGGTGCTCCATTCCGTGACACAGTGTGTTGGTGCTCCATTCCGTGACACAGTGTGTTGGTGCTCCATTCCATGACACAATGAGTTGGTGCTCCATTCCGTGACACAGTGAGTTGGTGCTCCATTCCATGACACAGTGAGTTGGTCCTCCATTCCGTGACACAGTGTGTTGGTGCTCCATTCCATGACACAATGAGTTGGTGCTCCATTCCGTGACACAGTGTGTTGGTGCTCCATTCCATGACACAGTGAGTTGGTGCTCCATTCCATGACACAGTGTGTTGGTGCTCCATTCCATGACACAATGAGTTGGTGCTCCATTCCGTGACACAGTGTGTTGGTGCTCCATTCCATGACACAGTGTGTTGGTGCTCCATTCCATGACACAGTGTGTTGGTGCTCCATTCCATGACACAGTGTGTTGGTGCTCCATTCCATGACACAGTGAGTTGGTGCTCCATTCCATGACACAGTGTGTTGGTGCTCCATTCCGTGACACAGTGAGTTGGTGCTCCATTCCATGACACAGTGAGTTGGTGCTCCGATCCGTGACACCGTGTGTTGGTGCTCCATTCCATGACACAATGAGTTGGTGCTCCATTCCGTGACAAAGTGTGTTGGTGCTCCATTCCATGACACAGTGAGTTGGTGCTCCATTCCGTGACACAGTGTGTTGGTGCTCCATTCCGTGACACTGTGTGTTGGTGCTCCATTCCGTGACACAGTTTATTGGTGCTCCATTCCGTGACACAGTGTGTTGGTGCTCCATTCCATGACACAGTGAGTTGGTGCTCCATTCCGTGACACAGTGTGTTGGTGCTCCATTCCATGACACAGTGTGTTGGTGCTCCATTCCATGACACAGTGTGTTGGTGCTCCATTCTGTGACACAGTGAGTTGGTGCTCCATTCCGTGTCACAGTGTGTTGGTATTCCATTCCATGACACAGTGTGTTGGTGCTCCATTCCGTGACACAGTGTGTTGGTGCTCCATTCCGTGTCACAGTGTGTTGGTATTCCATTCCATGACACAGTGTGTTGGTGCTCCATTCCGTGACACAGTGTGTTGGTGCTCCATTCCATGACACAGTGTGTTGGTGCTCCATTCCGTGACACAGTGTGTTGGTGCTCCATTACATGACACAGTGTATTGGTGCTCCATTCCGTGACACAGTGAGTTGGTGCTCCATTCCATGACACAATGAGTTGGTGCTCCATTCCATGACACAGTGAGTTGGTGCTCCATTCCGTGACACAGTGTGTTGGTGCTCCATTCCATGACACAGTGTGTTGGTGCTCCATTCCGTGACACAGTGTGTTGGTGCTCCATTCCGTGACACAGTGTGTTGGTGCTCCATTCCATGACACAGTGTGTTGGTGCTCCATTCCGTGACACAGTGTGTTGGTGCTCCATTCCGTGACACAGTGTGTTGGTGCTCCATTCCATGACACAGTGTGTTGGTGCTCCATTCCGTGACACAGTGTGTTGGTGCTCCATTCCGTGACACAGTGTGTTGGTGCTCCATTCCATGACACAGTGTGTTGGTGCTCCATTCCGTGACACAGTGTATTGGTGCTCCATTACATGACACAGTGAGTTGGTGCTCCATTCCATGACACAATGAGTTGGTGCTCCATTCCATGACACAATGAGTTGGTGCTCCATTCCATGACACAGTGTGTTGGTGTTCCATTCCATGACACAGTGTGTTGGTGCTCCATTCCATGACACAGTGAGTTGGTGCTCCATTCCGTGACACAGTGTGTTGGTGCTCCATTCCATGACACAGTGTGTTGGTGTTCCATTCCATGACACAGTGTGTTGGTGCTCCATTCCGTGACACAGTGTGTTGGTGTTCCATTCCGTCACACAGTGTGTTGGTGCTCCATTCCATGACACAGTGTGTTGGTGCTCCATTCCAGAACACAGTGTGTTGGTGCTCCATTCCATGACACAGTGTGTTGGTGCTCCATTCCGTGACACAGTGTGTTGGTGCTCCATTCCGTGACACAGTGTGTTGGTGCTCCATTCTGTGACACAGTGTGTTGGTGCTCCATTCCGTGACACAGTGTGTTGGTGCTCCATTCCATGACACAGTGTGTTGGTGCTCCATTCCATGACACAGTGTGTTGGTGCTCCATTCCGTGACACAGTGTGTTGGTGCTCCATTCCATGACACAGTGTGTTGGTGCTCCATTCCATGACACAGTGTGTTGGTGCTCCATTCTGTGACACAGTGTGTTGGTGCTCCATTCTGTGACACAGTGAGTTGGTGCTCCATTACGTGACACAGTGTGTTGGTGCTCCATTCAATGACACAGTGTACAGGTGTTCCATTCCATGACACAGTGAGTTGGTGCTCCATTCCGTGACACAGTGTGTTGGTGCTCCATTCCATGACACAGTGTGTTGGTGCTCCATTCTGTGACACAGTGTGTTGGTGCTCCATTCCATGACACAGTGTGTTGGTGCTCCATTCTGTGACACAGTGAGGTGGTGCTCCATTCCGTGACACAGTGTGTTGGTGCTCCATTCCGTGACACAGTGTGTTGGTGCTCCATTCCGTGACACAGTGTGTTTGTGCTCCATTCCGTGACACAGTGTGTTGGTGCTCCATTCCGTGACACAGTGTGTTTGTGCTCCATTCCGTGACACAGTGTGTTGGTGCTCCATTCCGTGACACAGTGTGTTGGTGCTCCATTCCGTGATACAGTGTTTTGGTGCTCCATTCCATGACACAGTGTACAGGTGTTCCATTCCGTGACACAGTGTGTTGGTGCTCCATTCCATGACACAGTGTGTTGGTGCTCCATTCCGTGACACAGTGTGTTGGTGCTCCATTCCGTGGTACAGTGTGTTGGTGCTCCATTCCGTGACACAGTGTGTTGGTGCTCCATTCCGTGACACAGTGTGTTGGTGCTCCATTCCGTGACACAGTGTGTTGGTGTTCCATTCTGTGACACAGTGAGTTAGTGCTCCATTCCGTGACACAGTGTGTTGGTGCTCCATTCCGTGACACAGTGTGTTGGTGCTCCATTCCGTGACACAGTGTGTTGGTGCTCCATTCCATGACACAGTGTGTTGGTGCTCCATTCCATGACACAGTGTGTTGGTGCTCCATTCTGTGACACAGTGTGTTGGTGCTCCATTCCGTGACACAGTGTGTTGGTGCTCCATTCCGTGACACAGTGTGTTGGTGTTCCATTCCGTGACACAGTGTGTTGGTGCTCCATTCCGTGACACAGTGAGTTGGTGCTCCATTCCATGACACAGTGTGTTGGTGCTCCATTCCGTGACACAGTGAGTTGGTGCTCCATTCCGTGACACAGTGTGTTGGTGCTCCATTCCGTGACACAGTGTGTTGGTGTTCCATTCCGTGACACAGTGTGTTGGTGCTCCATTCCGTGACACAGTGAGTTGGTGCTCCATTCCATGACACAGTGAATTGGTGCTCCATTCCGTGACACAGTGTGTTGGTGCACCATTCCGTGACACAGTGTGTTGGTGCTCCATTCCGTGACACAGTGTGTTGGTGCTCCATTCCGTGACACAGTGTGTTGGTGCTCCATTCCGTGACACAGTGTGTTGGTGCTCCATTCCGTGACACAGTGTGTTGGTGCTCCATTCCGTGACACAGTGTGTTGGTGTTCCATTCCGTGACACAGTGTGTTGGTGCTCCATTCCATGACACAGTGTGTTGGTGCTCCATTCCATGACACAGTGTGTTGGTGCTCCATTCCATGACACAGTGTGTTGGTGCTCCATTCCGTGACACAGTGTGTTGGTGCTCCATTCCATGACACAGTGTGTTGGTGCTCCATTCCATGACACAGTGTGTTGGTGCTCCATTCTGTGACACAGTGTGTTGGTGCTCCATTCTGTGACACAGTGAGTTGGTGCTCCATTCCGTGACACAGTGTGTTGGTGCTCCATTCAATGACACAGTGTACAGGTGTTCCATTCCATGACACAGTGAGTTGGTGCTCCATTCCGTGACACAGTGTGTTGGTGCTCCATTCCATGACACAGTGTGTTGGTGCTCCATTCTGTGACACAGTGTGTTGGTGCTCCATTCCATGACACAGTGTGTTGGTGCTCCATTCTGTGACACAGTGAGGTGGTGCTCCATTCCGTGACACAGTGTGTTGGTGCTCCATTCCGTGACACAGTGTGTTGGTGCTCCATTCCGTGACACAGTGTGTTTGTGCTCCATTCCGTGACACAGTGTGTTGGTGCTCCATTCCGTGACACAGTGTGTTTGTGCTCCATTCCGTGACACAGTGTGTTGGTGCTCCATTCCGTGACACAGTGTGTTGGTGCTCCATTCCGTGATACAGTGTATTGGTGCTCCATTCCATGACACAGTGTACAGGTGTTCCATTCCGTGACACAGTGTGTTGGTGCTCCATTCCATGACACAGTGTGTTGGTGCTCCATTCCGTGACACAGTGTGTTGGTGCTCCATTCCGTGGTACAGTGTGTTGGTGCTCCATTCCGTGACACAGTGTGTTGGTGCTCCATTCCGTGACACAGTGTGTTGGTGCTCCATTCCGTGACACAGTGTGTTGGTGTTCCATTCTGTGACACAGTGAGTTAGTGCTCCATTCCGTGACACAGTGTGTTGGTGCTCCATTCCGTGACACAGTGTGTTGGTGCTCCATTCCGTGACACAGTGTGTTGGTGCTCCATTCCATGACACAGTGTGTTGGTGCTCCATTCCATGACACAGTGTGTTGGTGCTCCATTCTGTGACACAGTGTGTTGGTGCTCCATTCCGTGACACAGTGTGTTGGTGCTCCATTCCGTGACACAGTGTGTTGGTGTTCCATTCCGTGACACAGTGTGTTGGTGCTCCATTCCGTGACACAGTGAGTTGGTGCTCCATTCCATGACACAGTGTGTTGGTGCTCCATTCCGTGACACAGTGAGTTGGTGCTCCATTCCGTGACACAGTGTGTTGGTGCTCCATTCCGTGACACAGTGTGTTGGTGTTCCATTCCGTGACACAGTGTGTTGGTGCTCCATTCCGTGACACAGTGAGTTGGTGCTCCATTCCATGACACAGTGAATTGGTGCTCCATTCCGTGACACAGTGTGTTGGTGCACCATTCCGTGACACAGTGTGTTGGTGCTCCATTCCGTGACACAGTGTGTTGGTGCTCCATTCCGTGACACAGTGTGTTGGTGCTCCATTCCGTGACACAGTGTGTTGGTGCTCCATTCCGTGACACAGTGTGTTGGTGCTCCATTCCGTGACACAGTGTGTTGGTGTTCCATTCCGTGACACAGTGTGTTGGTGCTCCATTCCATGACACAGTGTGTTGGTGTTCCATTCTGTGACACAGTGAGTTGGTGCTCCATTCCATGACACAGTGAGTTGGTGCTCCATTCCGTGACACAGTTTGTTGGTGCTCCATTCCGTGACACAGTTTATTGGTGCTCCATTCCATGACACAGTGTGTTGGTGCTCCATTCCGTGACAGTGTGTTGGTGCTCCATTCCCTGACACAGTGTGTTGGTGCTCCATTCCGTGACACAGTGTGTTGGTGCTCCATTCCGTGACACAGTGTGTTGGTGCTCCTTTACATGACACAGTGTATTGGTGCTCCATTCCGTGACACAGTGTGTTGGTGCTCCATTCCATGACACAGTGTGTTGGTGCTCCATTACATGACACAGTGTATTGGTGCTCCATTCCGTGACACAGTGTGTTGGTGCTCCATTCCGTGACACAGTGTGTTGGTGCTCCATTCCATGACACAATGAGTTGGTGCTCCATTCCGTGACACAGTGAGTTGGTGCTCCATTCCATGACACAGTGAGTTGGTGCTCCATTCCGTGACACAGTGTGTTGGTGCTCCATTCCATGACACAATGAGTTGGTGCTCCATTCCGTGACACAGTGTGTTGGTGCTCCATTCCATGACACAGTGATTTGGTGCTCCATTCCATGACACAGTGTGTTGGTGCTCCATTCCATGACACAATGAGTTGGTGCTCCATTCCGTGACACAGTGTGTTGGTGCTCCATTCCATGACACAGTGTGTTGGTGCTCCATTCCATGACACAGTGTGTTGGTGCTCCATTCCATGACACAGTGTGTTGGTGCTCCATTCCGTGACACAGTGAGTTGGTGCTCCATTCCATGACACAGTGAGTTGGTGCTCCGTTCCGTGACACCGTGTGTTGGTGCTCCATTCCATGACACAATGAGTTGGTGCTCCATTCCGTGACACAGTGTGTTGGTGCTCCATTCCATGACACAGTGAGTTGGTGCTCCATTCCGTGACACAGTGTGTTGGTGCTCCATTCCGTGACACTGTGTGTTGGTGCTCCATTCCGTGACACAGTTTATTGGTGCTCCATTCCGTGACACAGTGTGTTGGTGCTCCATTCCGTGACACAGTGTGTTGGTGCTCCATTCCGTGACACAGTGTGTTGGTGCTCCATTCCGTGACACAGTGTGTTGGTGCTCCATTCCGTGACACAGTGTGTTGGTGTTCCATTCCGTGACACAGTGTGTTAGTGCTCCATTCCATGACACAGTGTGTTGGTGTTCCATTCTGTGACACAGTGAGTTGGTGCTCCATTCCATGACACAGTGAGTTGGTGCTCCATTCCGTGACACAGTTTGTTGGTGCTCCATTCCGTGACACAGTTTATTGGTGCTCCATTCCATGACACAGTGTGTTGGTGCTCCATTCCGTGACAGTGTGTTGGTGCTCCATTCCCTGACACAGTGTGTTGGTGCTCCATTCCGTGACACAGTGTGTTGGTGCTCCATTCCGTGACACAGTGTGTTGGTGCTCCTTTACATGACACAGTGTAATGGTGCTCCATTCCGTGACACAGTGTGTTGGTGCTCCATTCCATGACACAGTGTGTTGGTGCTCCATTACATGACACAGTGTATTGGTGCTCCATTCCGTGACACAGTGTGTTGGTGCTCCATTCCGTGACACAGTGTGTTGGTGCTCCATTCCATGACACAATGAGTTGGTGCTCCATTCCGTGACACAGTGAGTTGGTGCTCCATTCCATGACACAGTGAGTTGGTGCTCCATTCCGTGACACAGTGTGTTGGTGCTCCATTCCATGACACAATGAGTTGGTGCTCCATTCCGTGACACAGTGTGTTGGTGCTCCATTCCATGACACAGTGAGTTGGTGCTCCATTCCATGACACAGTGTGTTGGTGCTCCATTCCATGACACAATGAGTTGGTGCTCCATTCCGTGACACAGTGTGTTGGTGCTCCATTCCATGACACAGTGTGTTGGTGCTCCATTCCATGACACAGTGTGTTGGTGCTCCATTCCATGACACAGTGTGTTGGTGCTCCATTCCGTGACACAGTGAGTTGGTGCTCCATTCCATGACACAGTGAGTTGGTGCTCCGTTCCGTGACACCGTGTGTTGGTGCTCCATTCCATGACACAATGAGTTGGTGCTCCATTCCGTGACACAGTGTGTTGGTGCTCCATTCCATGACACAGTGAGTTGGTGCTCCATTCCGTGACACAGTGTGTTGGTGCTCCATTCCGTGACACTGTGTGTTGGTGCTCCATTCCGTGACACAGTTTATTGGTGCTCCATTCCGTGACACAGTGTGTTGGTGCTCCATTCCATGACACAGTGAGTTGGTGCTCCATTCCGTGACACAGTGTGTTGGTGCTCCATTCCATGACACAGTGTGTTGGTGCTCCATTCCATGACACAGTGTGTTGGTGCTCCATTCTGTGACACAGTGAGTTGGTGCTCCATTCCGTGTCACAGTGTGTTGGTATTCCATTCCATGACACAGTGTGTTGGTGCTCCATTCCGTGACACAGTGTGTTGGTGCTCCATTCCGTGTCACAGTGTGTTGGTATTCCATTCCATGACACAGTGTGTTGGTGCTCCATTCCATGACACAATGAGTTGGTGCTCCATTCCATGACACAGTGAGTTGGTGCTCCATTCCATGACACAATGAGTTGGTGCTCCATTCCATGACACAGTGAGTTGGTGCTCCATTCCGTGACACAGTGTGTTGGTATTCCATTCCATGACACAGTGTGTTGGTGCTCCATTCCGTGACACAGTGTGTTGGTGCTCCATTCCGTGACACAGTGTGTTGGTGCTCCATTCCATGACACAGTGTGTTGGTGCTCCATTCCGTGACACAGTGTGTTGGTGCTCCATTCCATGACACAGTGTGTTGGTGCTCCATTCCGTGACACAGTGAGTTGGTGCTCCATTCCATGACACAATGAGTTGGTGCTCCATTCCATGACACAGTGAGTTGGTGCTCCATTCCGTGACACAGTGTGTTGGTGCTCCATTCCATGACACAGTGTGTTGGTGCTCCATTCCGTGACACAGTGTGTTGGTGCTCCATTCCATGACACAGTGTGTTGGTGCTCCATTCCGTGACACAGTGTGTTGGTGCTCCATTCCATGACACAGTGTGTTGGTGTTCCATTCCGTGACACAGTGAGTTGGTGCTCCATTCCATGACACAATGAGTTGGTGCTCCATTCCATGACACAGTGAGTTAGTGCTCCATTCCGTGACACAGTGTGTTGGTGCTCCATTCCGTGACACAGTGTGTTGGTGTTCCATTCCGTCACACAGTGTGTTGGTGCTCCATTCCATGACACAGTGTGTTGGTGCTCCATTCCAGAACACAGTGTGTTGGTGCTCCATTCCATGACACAGTGTGTTGGTGCTCCATTCCGTGACACAGTGTGTTGGTGCTCCACTCCGTGACACAGTGTGTTGGTGCTCCATTCTGTGACACAGTGTGTTGGTGCTCCATTCCGTGACACAGTGTGTTGGTGCTCCATTCTGTGACACAGTGTGTTGGTGCTCCATTCCGTGACACAGTGTGTTGGTGCTCCATTCCGTGACACAGTGTGTTGGTGCTCCATTCAATGACACAGTGTACAGGTGTTCCATTCCATGACACAGTGAGTTGGTGCTCCATTCCGTGACACAGTGTGTTGGTGCTCCATTCCATGACACAGTGTGTTGGTGCTCCATTCTGTGACAAAGTGTGTTGGTGCTCCATTCCATGACACAGTGTGTTGGTGCTCCATTCTGTGACACAGTGTGTTGGTGCTCCATTCTGTGACACAGTGTGTTGGTGCTCCATTCTGTGACACAGTGTGTTGGTGCTCCATTCCGTGACACAGTGTGTTTGTGCTCCATTCTGTGACACAGTGTACAGGTGTTCCATTCCATGACACAGTGTGTTGGTGCTCCATTCCGTGACACAGTGTGTTTGTGCTCCATTCTGTGACACAGTGTACAGGTGTTCCATTCCATGACACAGTGTGTTGGTGCTCCATTCCATGACACAGTGTGTTGGTGCTCCATTCTGTGACACAGTGTGTTGGTGCTCCATTCCATGACACAGTGTACAGGTGTTCCATTCCATGACACAGTGTGTTGGTGCTCCATTCCATGACACAGTGTGTTGGTGCTCCATTCTGTGACACAGTGTGTTGGTGCTCCATTCTGTGACACAGTGTGTTGGTGCTCCATTCCGTGACACAGTGTGTTGGTGTTCCATTCCATGACACAGTGTGTTGGTGCTCCATTCCATGACACAGTGTGTTGGTGCTCCATTCCATGACACAGTGAGTTGGTGCTCCATTCCGTGACACAGTGTGTTGGTGCTCCATTCCGTGACACAGTGTGTTGGTGCTCCATTCCGTGACACAGTGTGTTGGTGTTCCATTCCATGACACAGTGTGTTGGTGCTCCATTCCATGACACAGTGTGTTGGTGCTCCATTCCGTGACACAGTGTGTTGGTGCTCCATTCCGTGACACAGTGTGTTGGTGCTCCATTCCGTGACACAGTGTGTTGGTGTTCCATTCCATGACACAGTGTGTTGGTGCTCCATTCCATGACACAGTGTGTTGGTGCTCCATTCTGTGACACAGTGTGTTGGTGCTCCATTCCATGACACAGTGTGTTGGTGCTCCATTCCGTGACACAGCGTGTTGGTGCTCCATTCCGTGACACAGTGTGTTGGTGCTCCATTCTGTGACACAGTGTGTTGGTGCTCCATTCCATGACACAGTGTGTTGGTGCTCCATTCCGTGACACAGCGTGTTGGTGTTCCATTCCATGACACAGTGTGTTGGTGCTCCATTCCATGACACAGTGTACAGGTGTTCCATTCCGTGACACAGTGTGTTGGTGCTCCATTCCATGACACAGTGTGTTGGTGCTCCATTCTGTGACACAGTGTGTTGGTGCTCCATTCCATGACACAGTGTGTTGGTGCTCCATTCCGTGACACAGTGTGTTGGTGCTCCATTCCATGACACAGTGTGTTGGTGCTCCATTCCGTGACACAGTGTGTTGGTGCTCCATTCCATGACACAGTGTGTTGGTGCTCCATTCCATGACACAGTGTGTTGGTGCTCCATTCTGTGACACAGTGTGTTGGTGCTCCATTCCATGACACAGTGAGTTGGTGCTCCATTCCATGACACAGTGTGTTGGTGCTCCATTCCATGACACAGTGTGTTGGTGCTCCATTCTGTGACACAGTGTGTTGGTGCTCCATTCCATGACACAGTGTGTTGGTGCTCCATTCCGTGACACAGTGTGTTAGTGCTCCATTCCGTGACACAGTGAGTTAGTGCTCCATTCTGTGACACAGTGAGTTGGTGCTCCATTCCGTGACACAGTGTGTTGGTGCTCCATTCCGTGACACAGTGTGTTGGTGCTCCATTCCATGACACAGTGTGTTGGTGCTCCATTCCATGACACAGTGTGTTGGTGCTCCATTCCGTGACACAGTGTGTTGGTGCTCCATTCCGTGACACAGTGTGTTGGTGCTCCATTCCGTGACACAGTGTGTTGGTGTTCCATTCCGTGACACAGTGTATTGGTGCTCCATTCCATGACACAGTGTATTGGTGCTCCATTCCATGACACAGTGTATTGGTGCTCCATTCCATGACACAGTGTGTTGGTGCTCCATTCCATGACACAGTGTGTTGGTGCTCCATTCCATGACACAGTGTGTTGGTGCTCCATTCCATGACACAGTGTGTTGGTGCTCCATTCCATGACACAGTGTGTTGGTGCTCCATTCCGTGACACAGTGTGTTGGTGCACCATTACATGACACAGTGTATTGGTGCTCCATTCCGTGACACAGTGAGTTGGTGCTCCATTCCATGACACAGTGTGTTGGTGCTCCATTCCGTGACACAGTGTGTTGGTGCTCCATTCCATGACACAGTGTGTTGGTGCTCCATTCCATGACACAGTGTGTTGGTGCTCCATTCCGTGACACAGTGTGTTGGTGCACCATTCCGTGACACAGTGTGTTGGTGCTCCATTCCGTGACACAGTGTGTTGGTGCTCCATTCCGTGACACAGTGAGTTGGTGCTCCATTCCGTGACACAGTGTGTTGGTGCTCCATTCCATGACACAGTGTGTTGGTGCTCCATTCCATGACACAGTGTGTTGGTGCTCCATTCCGTGACACAGTGTGTTGGTGCACCATTACATGACACAGTGTATTGGTGCTCCATTCCATGACACAGCCAGTTGGTGCTCCATTCCGTGACACATTGTTTTGGTGCTCCATTCCATGACACAGTGAGTTGGTGCTCCATTCCGTGACACAGTGTGTTGGTGCTTCTTTCCATGACACAGTGAGTTGGTGTTCCATTCCGTGACACAGTGACTTGGTGCTCCATTCCATGACACAGTGAGTTGGTGCTCCATTCCATGACACAGTGTGTTGGTGCTCCATTCCATGACACAGTGACTTGGTGCTCCATTCCGTGACACAGTGTGTTGGTGCTCCATTCCGTGACACAGTGTGTTGGTGCTCCATTCCATGACACAGTGACTTGGTGCTCCATTCCGTGACACAGTGAGTTGGTGTTCCATTCCGTGACACAGTGACTTGGTGCTCCATTCCGTGACACAGTGTGTTGGTGCTCCATTCCGTGACACAGTGCGTTGGTGCTCCATTCCATGACACAGTGTGTTGGTGCTCCATTCCATGACACAGTGTGTTGGTGCTCCATTCCGTGACACAGTGACTTGGTGCTCCATTCCATGACACAGTGAGTTGGTGCTCCATTCCGTGACACAGTGTGTTGGTGCTCCATTCCATGACACAGTGTGTTGGTGCTCCATTCCATGACACAGTGTGTTGGTGCTCCATTCCGTGACACAGTGTGTTCGTGCTCCATTCTGTGACACAGTGAGTTGGTGCTCCATTCCATGACACAGTGTGTTGGTGCTCCATTCCATGACACAGTGTGTTCGTGCTCCATTCTGTGACACAGTGTACAGGTGTTCCATTCCGTGACACAGTGCATTGGTGCTCCATTACATGACACAGTGTGTTGGTGCTCCATTCTGTGACGCAGTGAGTTGGTGCTCCATTCCATGACACAGTGTGTTGATGCTTCATTCCATGACACAGTGAGTTGGTGCTCCATTCCGTGACACAGTGTGTTGGTGCTCCATTCCGTGACACAGTGTGTTGGTGCTCCATTCCGTCACACATTGTGTTGGTGTTCCATTCCGTGACACAGTGTGTTGGTGCTCCATTCCGTGACACAGTGTGTTGGTGCTCCATTCCGTGACACAGTGTGTTGGTGCTCCATTCCGTGACACATTGTGTTGGTGCTCCATTCCGTGACACAGTGTGTTGGTGCTCCATTCCGTGACACAGTGTGTTGGTGCTCCATTCCGTGACACAGTGTGTTTGTGCTCCATTCCGTGACACAGTGTGTTGGTGCTCCATTCCGTGACACAGTGTGTTGGTGCTCCATTCCGTGACACAGTGTGTTGGTGCTCCATTCCATGACACAGTGTACAGGTGTTCCATTCCGTGACACAGTGTGTTGGTGCTCCATTCCATGACACAGTGTGTTGGTGCTCCATTCTGTGACACAGTGAGTTGATGCTCCATTCCGTGACACAGTGTGTCGATGCTTCATTCCATGACACAGTGAGTTGGTGCTCCATTCCGTGAAAAAGTGTGTTGGTGCTCCATTCCGTGACACAGTGTGTTGGTGCTCCATTCCGTGACACAGTGTGTTGGTGCTCCATTCCGTGACACAGTGTGTTGGTGCTCCATTCCGTGACACAGTGTGTTTGTGCTCCATTCCGTGACACAGTGTGTTGGTGCTCCATTCCGTGACACAGTGTGTTGGTGCTCCATTCTGTGACACAGTGAGTTAGTGCTCCATTCCGTGACACAGTGTGTTGGTGCTCCATTCCGTGACACAGTGTGTTGGTGCTCCATTCCGTGACACAGTGTGTTGGTGCTCCATTCCATGACACAGTGTGTTGGTGCTCCATTCCATGACACAGTGTGTTGGTGCTCCATTCCATGACACAGTGTGTTGGTGCTCCATTCCGTGACACAGTGTGTTGGTGCTCCATTCCATGACACAGTGTGTTGGTGCTACATTCTGTGACACAGTGAGTTAGTGCTCCATTCCGTGACACAGTGTGTTGGTGCTCCATTCCGTGACACAGTGTGTTGGTGCTCCATTCCGTTACACAGTGTGTTGGTGCTCCATTCCATGACACAGTGTGTTGGTGCTCCATTCCATGACACAGTGTGTTGGTGCTCCATTCTGTGACACAGTGTGTTGGTGCTCCATTCCGTGACACAGTGTGTTGGTGCTCCATTCCGTGACACAGTGTGTTGGTGCTCCATTCCGTGACACAGTGTGTTGGTGCTCCATTCCGTGACAGTGTGTTGGTGCTCCATTCCGTGACACAGTGTGTTGGTGCTCCATTCCGTGACACAGTGTGTTGGTGCTCCATTCCATGACACAGTGAGTTGGTGCTCCATTCCGTGACACAGTGTGTTGGTGCTCCATTCCGTGACACAGTGTGTTGGTGCTCCATTCCATGACACAGTGAGTTGGTGCTCCATTCCGTGACACATTGTGTTGGTGCTCCATTCCATGACACAGTGTGTTGGTGCTCCATTCCGTGACACAGTGTGTTGGTGCTCCATTCCGTGACACAGTGAGTTGGTGCTCCATTCCATGACACAGTGTGTTTGTGCACCATTCCGTGACACAGTGAGTTGGTGCTCCATTCCGTGACACAGTGTGTTGGTGCTCCATTCCGTGACACAGTGTGTTGGTGTTCCATTCCGTGACACAGTGTGTTGGTGCTCCATTCCGTGACACAGTGAGTTGGTGCTCCATTCCATGACACAGTGAGTTGGTGCACCATTCCGTGACACAGTGTGTTGGTGCTCCATTCCGTGACACAGTGTGTTGGTGCTCCATTCCATGACACAGTGTGTTGGTGCTCCATTCCGTGACACAGTGTGTTGATGTTCCATTCCGTGACACAGTGTGTTGGTGCTCCATTCCGTGACACAGTGTGTTGGTGTTCCATTCCGTGACACAGTGAGTTGGTGCACCATTCCATGACACAGTGAGTTGGTGCTGCATTCCGTGACACAGTGTGTTGGTGCTCCATTCCATGACACAGTGTGTTGGTGCTCCATTCCGTGACACAGTGTGTTGGTGTTCCATTCCGTGACAAAGTGTGTTGGTGCTCCATTCCGTGACACAGTGTGTTGGTGCTCCATTCCGTGACACAGTGTGTTGGTGTTCCATTCCGTCACACAGTGTGTTGGTGCTCCATTCCATGACACAGTGTGTTGGTGCTCCATTCCGTGACACAGTGTGTTGGTGCTCCATTCCGTGACACAGTGTGTTGGTGCTCCATTCCGTGACACAGTGTGTTGGTGTTCCATTCCGTGACACAGTGTGTTGGTGCTCCATTCCGTGACACAGTGTGTTGGTGCTCCATTCCGTGACACAGTGTGTTGGTGTTCCATTCCGTCACACAGTGTGTTGGTGCTCCATTCCGTGACACAGTGTGTTGGTGCTCCATTCCGTGACACAGTGTGTTGGTGTTCCATTCCGTCACACAGTGTGTTGGTGTTCCATTCCGTGACACAGTGTGTTGGTGCTCCATTACATGACACAGTGAGTTGGTGCTCCATTCCGTGACACAGTGTGTTGGTGCTCCATTCCATGACACAGTGTGTTGGTGCTCCATTCCGTGACACAGTGTGTTGGTGCTCCATTCTGTGACACAGTGTGTTGGTGCTCCATTCCGTGTCACAGTGTGTTGGTGTTCCATTCCGTGACACAGTGTGTTGGTGCTCCATTCCATGACACAGTGTGTTGGTGCTCCATTCTGTGACACAGTGTTTTGGTGCTCCATTCCGTGACACAGTGTGTTTGTGCTCCATTCTGTGACACATTGTGTTGGTGCTCCATTCAGTGACACAGTGTGTTGGTGCTCCATTCCATGACACAGTGTGTTGGTGCTCCATTCCGTGACACAGTGTGTTGGTGCTCCATTCCATGACACAGTGTGTTGGTGCTCCATTCCGTGACACAGTGTGTTGGTGCTCCATTCCATGACACAGTGTGTTGGTGCTCCATTCCGTGTCACAGTGTGTTGGTGTTCCATTCCATGACACAGTGTGTTGCTGCTCCATTCCATGACACAGTGAGTTGGTGCTCCATTCCGTGACACAGTGTGTTGGTGCTCCATTCCGTGACACAGTGTGTTGGTGCTCCATTCCGTGACACAGTGTGTTGGTGCTCCATTCCGTGACACAGTGTGTTTGTGCTCCATTCCGTGACACAGTGTGTTGGTGCTCCATTCCGTGACACAGTGTGTTGGTGCTCCATTCTGTGACACAGTGAGTTAGTGCTCCATTCCGTGACACAGTGTGTTGGTGCTCCATTCCGTGACACAGTGTGTTGGTGCTCCATTCCGTGACACAGTGTGTTGGTGCTCCATTCCATGACACAGTGTGTTGGTGCTCCATTCCATGACACAGTGTGTTGGTGCTCCATTCCATGACACAGTGTGTTGGTGCTCCATTCCGTGACACAGTGTGTTGGTGCTCCATTCCATGACACAGTGTGTTGGTGCTACATTCTGTGACACAGTGAGTTAGTGCTCCATTCCGTGACACAGTGTGTTGGTGCTCCATTCCATGACACAGTGTGTTGGTGCTCCATTCCATGACACAGTGTGTTGGTGCTCCATTCCGTGACACAGTGTGTTGGTGCTCCATTCCATGACACAGTGTGTTGGTGCTACATTCTGTGACACAGTGAGTTAGTGCTCCATTCCATGACACAGTGTGTTGGTGCTACATTCTGTGACACAGTGAGTTAGTGCTCCATTCCGTGACACAGTGTGTTGGTGCTCCATTCCGTGACACAGTGTGTTGGTGCTCCATTCCGTTACACAGTGTGTTGGTGCTCCATTCCATGACACAGTGTGTTGGTGCTCCATTCCATGACACAGTGTGTTGGTGCTCCATTCTGTGACACAGTGTGTTGGTGCTCCATTCCGTGACACAGTGTGTTGGTGCTCCATTCCGTGACACAGTGTGTTGGTGCTCCATTCCGTGACACAGTGTGTTGGTGCTCCATTCCGTGACAGTGTGTTGGTGCTCCATTCCGTGACACAGTGTGTTGGTGCTCCATTCCGTGACACAGTGTGTTGGTGCTCCATTCCATGACACAGTGAGTTGGTGCTCCATTCCGTGACACATTGTGTTGGTGCTCCATTCCGTGACACAGTGTGTTGGTGCTCCATTCCGTGACACAGTGTGTTGGTGCTCCATTCCATGACACAGTGAGTTGGTGCTCCATTCCGTGACACATTGTGTTGGTGCTCCATTCCATGACACAGTGTGTTGGTGCTCCATTCCGTGACACAGTGTGTTGGTGCTCCATTCCGTGACACAGTGAGTTGGTGCTCCATTCCATGACACAGTGTGTTTGTGCACCATTCCGTGACACAGTGAGTTGGTGCTCCATTCCGTGACACAGTGTGTTGGTGCTCCATTCCGTGACACAGTGTGTTGGTGTTCCATTCCGTGACACAGTGTGTTGGTGCTCCATTCCGTGACACAGTGAGTTGGTGCTCCATTCCATGACACAGTGAGTTGGTGCACCATTCCGTGACACAGTGTGTTGGTGCTCCATTCCGTGACACAGTGTGTTGGTGCTCCATTCCATGACACAGTGTGTTGGTGCTCCATTCCGTGACACAGTGTGTTGATGTTCCATTCCGTGACACAGTGTGTTGGTGCTCCATTCCGTGACACAGTGTGTTGGTGTTCCATTCCGTGACACAGTGAGTTGGTGCACCATTCCATGACACAGTGAGTTGGTGCTGCATTCCGTGACACAGTGTGTTGGTGCTCCATTCCATGACACAGTGTGTTGGTGCTCCATTCCGTGACACAGTGTGTTGGTGTTCCATTCCGTGACAAAGTGTGTTGGTGCTCCATTCCGTGACACAGTGTGTTGGTGCTCCATTCCGTGACACAGTGTGTTGGTGTTCCATTCCGTCACACAGTGTGTTGGTGCTCCATTCCATGACACAGTGTGTTGGTGCTCCATTCCGTGACACAGTGTGTTGGTGCTCCATTCCGTGACACAGTGTGTTGGTGCTCCATTCCGTGACACAGTGTGTTGGTGTTCCATTCCGTGACACAGTGTGTTGGTGCTCCATTCCGTGACACAGTGTGTTGGTGCTCCATTCCGTGACACAGTGTGTTGGTGTTCCATTCCGTCACACAGTGTGTTGGTGCTCCATTCCGTGACACAGTGTGTTGGTGCTCCATTCCGTGACACAGTGTGTTGGTGTTCCATTCCGTCACACAGTGTGTTGGTGTTCCATTCCGTGACACAGTGTGTTGGTGCTCCATTACATGACACAGTGAGTTGGTGCTCCATTCCGTGACACAGTGTGTTGGTGCTCCATTCCATGACACAGTGTGTTGGTGCTCCATTCCGTGACACAGTGTGTTGGTGCTCCATTCTGTGACACAGTGTGTTGGTGCTCCATTCCGTGTCACAGTGTGTTGGTGTTCCATTCCGTGACACAGTGTGTTGGTGCTCCATTCCATGACACAGTGTGTTGGTGCTCCATTCTGTGACACAGTGTTTTGGTGCTCCATTCCGTGACACAGTGTGTTTGTGCTCCATTCTGTGACACATTGTGTTGGTGCTCCATTCAGTGACACAGTGTGTTGGTGCTCCATTCCATGACACAGTGTGTTGGTGCTCCATTCCGTGACACAGTGTGTTGGTGCTCCATTCCATGACACAGTGTGTTGGTGCTCCATTCCGTGACACAGTGTGTTGGTGCTCCATTCCATGACACAGTGTGTTGGTGCTCCATTCCGTGTCACAGTGTGTTGGTGTTCCATTCCATGACACAGTGTGTTGCTGCTCCATTCCATGACACAGTGAGTTGGTGCTCCATTCCGTGACACAGTGTGTTGGTGCTCCATTCCATGACACAGTGTGTTGGTGCTCCATTCCGTGACACAGTGTGTTGGTGCTCCATTCCGTGACACAGTGTGTTGGTGCTCCATTCCATGACACAGTGTGTTGGTGCTCCATTCCGTGACACAGTGTGTTGGTGCTCCATTCCGTGACACAGTGTGTTGGTGCTCCATTCCATGACACAGTGTGTTGGTGCTCCATTCCGTGACACAGTGTGTTGGTGCTCCATTCCATGACACAGTGTGTTGGTGCTCCATTCCGTGTCACAGTGTGTTGGTGCTCCATTCCATGACACAGTGTGTTGGTGCTCCATTCCATGACACAGTGTGTTGGTGCTCCATTCCGTGACACAGTGTGTTGGTGCTCCATTCTGTGACACAGTGTGTTGGTGCTCCATTCCATGACACAGTGTGTTGGTGCTCCATTCCGTGACACAGTGTGTTGGTGCTCCATTCCATGACACAGTGTGTTGGTGCTCCATTCCGTGTCACAGTGTGTTGGTGTTCCATTCCATGACACAGTGTGTTGGTGTTCCATTCCGTGACACAGTGTGTTGGTGCTCCATTCCATGACACAGTGTGTTGGTGCTCCATTCCGTGTCACAGTGTGTTGGTGTTCCATTCCATGACACAGTGTGTTGGTGTTCCATTCCATGACACAGTGTGTTGGTGCTCCATTCCATGACACAGTGTGTTGGTGCTCCATTCCATGACACAGTGTGTTGGTGCTCCATTCCATGACACAGTGTGTTGGTGCTCCATTCCGTGACACAGTGTGTTTGTCTTCCATTCTGTGACACAGTGAGTTGGTGCTCCATTCCATGACACAGTGTGTTGGTGCTCCATTCCATGACACAGTGTGTTGGTGCTCCATTCCATGACACAGTGTGTTGGTGCTCCATTCCATGACACAGTGTGTTGGTGCTCCATTCCGTGTCACAGTGTGTTGGTGTTCCATTCCATGACACAGTGTGTTGGTGCTCCATTCCATGACACAATGTGTTGGTGCTCCATTCCGTGTCACAGTGTGTTGGTGTTCCATTCCATGACACAGTGAGTTGGTGCTCCATTCCGTGACACAGTGAGTTGGTGCTCCATTCCATGACACAGTGTATTGGTGCTCCATTCCGTGACACAGTGTGTTGGTGCTCCATTCCATGACACAGTGTACAGGTGTTTAATTCCGTGACACAGTGTGTTGGTGCTCCATTACATGACACAGTGTATTGGTGCTCCATTCCGTGACACAGGGTGTTGGTGCTCCATTCCGTGACACAGTGTGTTGGTGCTCCATTCCGTGACACAGTGTGTTGGTGCTCCATTCCATGACACAGTGTACAGGTGTTCCATTCCGTGACACAGTGTATTGGTGCTCCATTACATGACACAGTGTATTGGTGCTCCATTCCGTGACACAGTGTGTTGGTGCTCCATTCCGTGACACAGTGTGTTGGTGCTCCATTCCGTGACACAGTGTACAGGTGTTCCATTCCGTGACACAGTGTGTTGGTGCTCCATTCCATGACACAGTGTGTTGGTGCTCCATTCTGTGACACAGTGAGTTAATGCTCCATTCCGTGACACAGTGTGTCGATGCTTCATTCCATGACACAGTGAGTTGGTGCTGCATTCTGTGACACAGTGTGTTGGTGCTCCATTCCGTGACACAGGGTGTTGGTGCTCCATTTCATGACACAGTGTGTTGGTGCTCCATTCTGTGACACAGTGAGTTAGTGCTCCATTCCGTGACACAGTGTGTTGGTGCTCCATTCCGTGACACAGTGAGTTGGTGCTCCATTCCGTGACACAGTGAGTTGGTGCTCCATTCCGTGACACAGTGTGTTGGTGCTCCATTCCATGACACAGTGTGTTGGTGCTCCATTCCGTGACACAGTGTGTTGGTGCACCATTACATGACACAGTGTATTGGTGCTCCATTCCGTGACACAGTGAGTTGGTGCTCCATTCCATGACACAGTGTGTTGGTGCTCCATTCCGTGACACAGGGTGTTGGTGCTCCATTCCATGACACAGTGTGTTGGTGCTCCATTCCATGACACAGTGTGTTGGTGCTCCATTCCGTGACACAGTGTGTTGGTGCACCATTCCGTGACACAGTGTGTTGGTGCTCCATTCCGTGACACAGTGTGTTGGTGCGCCATTCCGTGACACAGTGAGTTGGTGCTCCATTCCGTGACACAGTGTGTTGGTGCTCCATTCCATGACACAGTGTGTTGGTGCTCCATTCCATGACACAGTGTGTTGGTGCTCCATTCCGTGACACAGTGTGTTGGTGCACCATTACATGACACAGTGTATTGGTGCTCCATTCCATGACACAGTCAGTTGGTGCTCCATTCCGTGACACAGTGAGTTGGTGCTCCATTCCGTGACACAGTGTGTTGGTGCTTCTTTCCATGACACAGTGAGTTGGTGCTCCATTCCGTGACACAGTGACTTGGTGCTCCATTCCATGACACAGTGAGTTGGTGCTCCATTCCGTGACACAGTGTGTTGGTGCTCCATTCCATGACACAGTGTGTTGGTGCTCCATTCCATGACACAGTGAGTTGGTGCTCCATTCCGTGACACAGTGACTTGGTGCTCCATTCCATGACACAGTGAGTTGGTGCTCCATTCCGTGACACAGTGTGTTGGTGCTCCATTCCATGACACAGTGTGTTGGTGCTCCATTCCATGACACAGTGTGTTGGTGCTCCATTCCGTGACACAGTGTGTTCGTGCTCCATTCTGTGACACAGTGAGTTGGTGCTCCATTCCATGACACAGTGTGTTGGTGCTCCATTCCATGACACAGTGTGTTCGTGCTCCATTCTGTGACACAGTGTACAGGTGTTCCATTCCGTGACACAGTGCATTGGTGCTCCATTACATGACACAGTGTGTTGGTGCTCCATTCTGTGACACAGTGAGTTGGTGCTCCATTCCATGACACAGTGTGTTGATGCTTCATTCCATGACACAGTGAGTTGGTGCTCCATTCCGTGACACAGTGTGTTGGTGCTCCATTCCGTGACACAGTGTGTTGGTGCTCCATTCCGTCACACATTGTGTTGGTGTTCCATTCCGTGACACAGTGTGTTGGTGCTCCATTCCGTGACACAGTGTGTTGGTGCTCCATTCCGTGACACAGTGTGTTGGTGCTCCATTCCGTGACACATTGTGTTGGTGCTCCATTCCGTGACACAGTGTGTTGGTGCTCCATTCCGTGACACAGTGTGTTGGTGCTCCATTCCGTGACACAGTGTGTTTGTGCTCCATTCCGTGACACAGTGTGTTGGTGCTCCATTCCGTGACACAGTGTGTTGGTGCTCCATTCCGTGACACAGTGTGTTGGTGCTCCATTCCATGACACAGTGTACAGGTGTTCCATTCCGTGACAGTGTGTTGGTGCTCCATTCCATGACACAGTGTGTTGGTGCTCCATTCTGTGACACAGTGAGTTGATGCTCCATTCCGTGACACAGTGTGTCGATGCTTCATTCCATGACACAGTGAGTTGGTGCTCCATTCCGTGAAAAAGTGTGTTGGTGCTCCATTCCGTGACACAGTGTGTTGGTGCTCCATTCCGTGACACAGTGTGTTGGTGCTCCATTCCGTGACACAGTGTGTTGGTGCTCCATTCCGTGACACAGTGTGTTTGTGCTCCATTCCGTGACACAGTGTGTTGGTGCTCCATTCCGTGACACAGTGTGTTGGTGCTCCATTCTGTGACACAGTGAGTTAGTGCTCCATTCCGTGACACAGTGTGTTGGTGCTCCATTCCGTGACACAGTGTGTAGGTGCTCCATTCCGTGACACAGTGTGTTGGTGCTCCATTCCATGACACAGTGTGTTGGTGCTCCATTCCGTGACACAGTGTGTAGGTGCTCCATTCCGTGACACAGTGTGTTGGGGCTCCATTCCATGACACAGTGTGTTGGTGCTCCATTCCATGACACAGTGTGTTGGTGCTCCATTCCGTGACACAGTGTGTAGGTGCTCCATTCCGTGACACAGTGTGTTGGTGCTCCATTCCATGACACAGTGTGTTGGTGCTCCATTCTGTGACACAGTGTGTTGGTGCTCCATTCCATGACACAGTGTGTTGGTGCTCCATTCCGTGACACAGTGTGTTGGTGCTCCATTCCATGACACAGTGTGTTGGTGCTACATTCTGTGATACAGTGAGTTAGTGCTCCATTCCGTGACACAGTGTGTTGGTGCTCCATTCCGTGACACAGTGTGTTGGTGCTCCATTCCGTTACACAGTGTGTTGGTGCTCCATTCCATGACACAGTGTGTTGGTGCTCCATTCCATGACACAGTGTGTTGGTGCTCCATTCTGTGACACAGTGTGTTGGTGCTCCATTCCGTGACACAGTGTGTTGGTGCTCCATTCCATGACACAGTGTGTTGGTGCTCCATTCCGTGACAGTGTGTTGGTGCTCCATTCCGTGACACAGTGTGTTGGTGCTCCATTCCGTGACACAGTGTGTTGGTGCTCCATTCCATGACACAGTGAGTTGGTGCTCCATTCCGTGACACATTGTGTTGGTGCTCCATTCCGTGACACAGTGTGTTGGTGCTCCATTCCGTGACACAGTGTGTTGGTGTTCCATTCCGTGACACAGTGTGTTGGTGCTCCATTCCGTGACACAGTGAGTTGGTGCTCCATTCCATGACACAGTGTGTTGGTGCACCATTCCGTGACACAGTGAGTTGGTGCTCCATTCCGTGACACAGTGTGTTGGTGCTCCATTCCGTGACACAGTGTGTTGGTGTTCCATTCCGTGACACAGTGTGTTGGTGCTCCATTCCGTGACACAGTGAGTTGGTGCTCCATTCCATGACACAGTGAGTTGGTGCACCATTCCGTGACACAGTGTGTTGGTGCTCCATTCCATGACACAGTGAGTTGGTGCTGCATTCCGTGACACAGTGTGTTGGTGCTCCATTCCATGACACAGTGTGTTGGTGCTCCATTCCGTGACACAGTGTGTTGGTGTTCCATTCCGTGACACAGTGTGTTGGTGCTCCATTCCGTGACACAGTGTGTTGGTGCTCCATTCCGTGACACAGTGTGTTGGTGTTCCATTCCGTCACACAGTGTGTTGGTGTTCCATTCAGTGACACAGTGTGTTTGTCTTCCATTCTGTGACACAGTGAGTTGGTGCTCCATTCCGTGACACAGTGTGTTGGTGCTCCATTCCATGACACAGTGTGTTGGTGCTCCATTCCGTGACACAGTGTGTTGGTGCTCCATTCCGTGTCACAGTGTGTTGGTGTTCCATTCCGTGACACAGTGTGTTGGTGCTCCATTCCGTGACACAGTGTGTTGGTGCTCCATTCCATGACACAGTGTGTTGGTGCTCCATTCCATGACACAGTGTGTTGGTGCTCCATTCCGTGACACAGTGTGTTGGTGCTCCATTCGGTGACACAGTGTGTTGGTGCTCCATTCCATGACACAGTGTGTTGGTGCTCCATTCCGTGACACAGTGTGTTGGTGCTCCATTCTGTGACACAGTGTGTTGGTGCTCCATTCCATGACACAGTGTGTTGGTGCTCCATTCCGTGACACAGTGTGTTGGTGCTCCATTCCATGACACAGTGTGTTGGTGCTCCATTCCATGACACAGTGTGTTGGTGCTCCATTCCATGACACAGTGTGTTGGTGTTCCATTCCATGACACAGTGTGTTGGTGTTCCATTCCGTGAGACAGTGTGTTGGTGCTCCATTCCATGACACAGTGTGTTGGTGCTCCATTCCGTGTCACAGTGTGTTGGTGTTCCATTCCATGACACAGTGTGTTGGTGTTCCATTCCATGACACAGTGTGTTGGTGCTCCATTCCATGACACAGTGTGTTGGTGCTCCATTCCATGACACAGTGTGTTGGTGCTCCATTCCATGACAAAGTGTGTTGGTGCTCCATTCCGTGACACAGTGTGTTTGTCTTCCATTCTGTGACACAGTGAGTTGGTGCTCCATTCCGTGACACAGTGTGTTGGTGTTCCATTCCATGACACAGTGTGTTGGTGCTCCATTCCATGACACAGTGTGTTGGTGCTCCATTCCGTGACACAGTGTGTTGGTGCTCCATTCCGTGACACAGTGTGTTGGTGCTCCATTCCGTGACACAGTGTGTTGGTGTTCCATTCCGTCACACAGTGTGTTGGTGCTCCATTCCGTGACACAGTGTGTTGGTGCTCCATTCCGTGACACAGTGTGTTGGTGCTCCATTCCATGACACAGTGAGTTGGTGCTCCATTCCGTGACACATTGTGTTGGTGCTCCATTCCGTGACACAGTGTGTTGGTGCTCCATTCCGTGACACAGTGTGTTGGTGCTCCATTCCATGACACAGTGAGTTGGTGCTCCATTCCGTGACACATTGTGTTGGTGCTCCATTCCATGACACAGTGTGTTGGTGCTCCATTCCGTGACACAGTGTGTTGGTGCTCCATTCCGTGACACAGTGAGTTGGTGCTCCATTCCATGACACAGTGTGTTGGTGCACCATTCCGTGACACAGTGAGTTGGTGCTCCATTCCGTGACACAGTGTGTTGGTGCTCCATTCCGTGACACAGTGTGTTGGTGTTCCATTCCGTGACACAGTGTGTTGGTGCTCCATTCCGTGACACAGTGAGTTGGTGCTCCATTCCATGACACAGTGAGTTGGTGCACCATTCCGTGACACAGTGTGTTGGTGCTCCATTCCGTGACACAGTGTGTTGGTGCTCCATTCCATGACACAGTGTGTTGGTGCTCCATTCCGTGACACAGTGTGTTGATGTTCCATTCCGTGACACAGTGTGTTGGTGCTCCATTCCGTGACACAGTGTGTTGGTGTTCCATTCCGTGACACAGTGAGTTGGTGCACCATTCCATGACACAGTGAGTTGGTGCTGCATTCCGTGACACAGTGTGTTGGTGCTCCATTCCATGACACAGTGTGTTGGTGCTCCATTCCGTGACACAGTGTGTTGGTGTTCCATTCCGTGACAAAGTGTGTTGGTGCTCCATTCCGTGACACAGTGTGTTGGTGCTCCATTCCGTGACACAGTGTGTTGGTGTTCCATTCCGTCACACAGTGTGTTGGTGCTCCATTCCATGACACAGTGTGTTGGTGCTCCATTCCGTGACACAGTGTGTTGGTGCTCCATTCCGTGACACAGTGTGTTGGTGCTCCATTCCGTGACACAGTGTGTTGGTGTTCCATTCCGTGACACAGTGTGTTGGTGCTCCATTCCGTGACACAGTGTGTTGGTGCTCCATTCCGTGACACAGTGTGTTGGTGTTCCATTCCGTCACACAGTGTGTTGGTGCTCCATTCCGTGACACAGTGTGTTGGTGCTCCATTCCGTGACACAGTGTGTTGGTGTTCCATTCCGTCACACAGTGTGTTGGTGTTCCATTCAGTGACACAGTGTGTTTGTCTTCCATTCTGTGACACAGTGTGTTGGTGCTCCATTCCGTGACACAGTGTGTTGGTGCTCCATTCCATGACACAGTGTGTTGGTGCTCCATTCCGTGACACAGTGTGTTGGTGCTCCATTCCATGACACAGTGTGTTGGTGCTCCATTCCGTGACACAGTGTGTTGGTGCTCCATTCTGTGACACAGTGTGTTGGTGCTCCATTCCGTGTCACAGTGTGTTGGTGTTCCATTCCGTGACACAGTGTGTTGGTGCTCCATTCCATGACACAGTGTGTTGGTGCTCCATTCTGTGACACAGTGTTTTGGTGCTCCATTCCGTGACACAGTGTGTTTGTGCTCCATTCTGTGACACATTGTGTTGGTGCTCCATTCAGTGACACAGTGTGTTGGTGCTCCATTCCATGACACAGTGTGTTGGTGCTCCATTCCGTGACACAGTGTGTTGGTGCTCCATTCCATGACACAGTGTGTTGGTGCTCCATTCCGTGACACAGTGTGTTGGTGCTCCATTCCATGACACAGTGTGTTGGTGCTCCATTCCGTGTCACAGTGTGTTGGTGTTCCATTCCATGACACAGTGTGTTGCTGCTCCATTCCATGACACAGTGAGTTGGTGCTCCATTCCGTGACACAGTGTGTTGGTGCTCCATTCCATGACACAGTGTGTTGGTGCTTCATTCCGTGACACAGTGTGTTGGTGCTCCATTCCGTGACACAGTGTGTTGGTGCTCCATTCCATGACACAGTGTGTTGGTGCTCCATTCCGTGACACAGTGTGTTGGTGCTCCATTCCGTGACACAGTGTGTTGGTGCTCCATTCCATGACACAGTGTGTTGGTGCTCCATTCCGTGTC
Organism: Heptranchias perlo; assembly: GCF_035084215.1. Lineage (NCBI taxonomy): Eukaryota > Metazoa > Chordata > Chondrichthyes > Hexanchiformes > Hexanchidae > Heptranchias > Heptranchias perlo. The sequence goes on from NC_090328.1 coordinate 81,543,956, forward strand.
ACAGTGTGTTGGTGCTCCATTCCATGACACAGTGTGTTGGTGCTCCATTCCATGACACAGTGTGTTGGTGCTCCATTCCGTGACACAGTGTGTTGGTGCTCCATTCTGTGACACAGTGTGTTGGTGCTCCATTCCATGACACAGTGTGTTGGTGCTCCATTCCGTCACACAGTGTGTTGGTGTTCCATTCAGTGACACAGTGTGTTTGTCTTCCATTCTGTGACACAGTGTGTTGGTGCTCCATTCCGTGACACAGTGTGTTGGTGCTCCATTCCATGACACAGTGTGTTGGTGCTCCATTCCGTGACACAGTGTGTTGGTGCTCCATTCCATGACACAGTGTGTTGGTGCTCCATTCCGTGACACAGTGTGTTGGTGCTCCATTCTGTGACACAGTGTGTTGGTGCTCCATTCCGTGTCACAGTGTGTTGGTGTTCCATTCCGTGACACAGTGTGTTGGTGCTCCATTCCATGACACAGTGTGTTGGTGCTCCATTCTGTGACACAGTGTTTTGGTGCTCCATTCCGTGACACAGTGTGTTTGTGCTCCATTCTGTGACACATTGTGTTGGTGCTCCATTCAGTGACACAGTGTGTTGGTGCTCCATTCCATGACACAGTGTGTTGGTGCTCCATTCCGTGACACAGTGTGTTGGTGCTCCATTCCATGACACAGTGTGTTGGTGCTCCATTCCGTGACACAGTGTGTTGGTGCTCCATTCCATGACACAGTGTGTTGGTGCTCCATTCCGTGTCACAGTGTGTTGGTGTTCCATTCCATGACACAGTGTGTTGCTGCTCCATTCCATGACACAGTGAGTTGGTGCTCCATTCCGTGACACAGTGTGTTGGTGCTCCATTCCATGACACAGTGTGTTGGTGCTCCATTCCGTGACACAGTGTGTTGGTGCTCCATTCCGTGACACAGTGTGTTGGTGCTCCATTCCATGACACAGTGTGTTGGTGCTCCATTCCGTGACACAGTGTGTTGGTGCTCCATTCCGTGACACAGTGTGTTGGTGCTCCATTCCATGACACAGTGTGTTGGTGCTCCATTCCGTGTCACAGTGTGTTGGTGCTCCATTCCATGACACAGTGTGTTGGTGCTCCATTCCATGACACAGTGTGTTGGTGCTCCATTCCGTGACACAGTGTGTTGGTGCTCCATTCTGTGACACAGTGTGTTGGTGCTCCATTCCATGACACAGTGTGTTGGTGCTCCATTCCGTGACACAGTGTGTTGGTGCTCCATTCCATGACACAGTGTGTTGGTGCTCCATTCCGTGTCACAGTGTGTTGGTGTTCCATTCCATGACACAGTGTGTTGGTGTTCCATTCCGTGACACAGTGTGTTGGTGCTCCATTCCATGACACAGTGTGTTGGTGCTCCATTCCGTGTCACAGTGTGTTGGTGTTCCATTCCATGACACAGTGTGTTGGTGTTCCATTCCATGACACAGTGTGTTGGTGCTCCATTCCATGACACAGTGTGTTGGTGCTCCATTCCATGACACAGTGTGTTGGTGCTCCATTCCATGACACAGTGTGTTGGTGCTCCATTCCGTGACACAGTGTGTTTGTCTTCCATTCTGTGACACAGTGAGTTGGTGCTCCATTCCATGACACAGTGTGTTGGTGCTCCATTCCATGACACAGTGTGTTGGTGCTCCATTCCATGACACAGTGTGTTGGTGCTCCATTCCATGACACAGTGTGTTGGTGCTCCATTCCGTGTCACAGTGTGTTGGTGTTCCATTCCATGACACAGTGTGTTGGTGCTCCATTCCATGACACAATGTGTTGGTGCTCCATTCCGTGTCACAGTGTGTTGGTGTTCCATTCCATGACACAGTGAGTTGGTGCTCCATTCCGTGACACAGTGAGTTGGTGCTCCATTCCATGACACAGTGTATTGGTGCTCCATTCCGTGACACAGTGTGTTGGTGCTCCATTCCATGACACAGTGTACAGGTGTTTAATTCCGTGACACAGTGTGTTGGTGCTCCATTACATGACACAGTGTATTGGTGCTCCATTCCGTGACACAGGGTGTTGGTGCTCCATTCCGTGACACAGTGTGTTGGTGCTCCATTCCGTGACACAGTGTGTTGGTGCTCCATTCCATGACACAGTGTACAGGTGTTCCATTCCGTGACACAGTGTATTGGTGCTCCATTACATGACACAGTGTATTGGTGCTCCATTCCGTGACACAGTGTGTTGGTGCTCCATTCCGTGACACAGTGTGTTGGTGCTCCATTCCGTGACACAGTGTACAGGTGTTCCATTCCGTGACACAGTGTGTTGGTGCTCCATTCCATGACACAGTGTGTTGGTGCTCCATTCTGTGACACAGTGAGTTAATGCTCCATTCCGTGACACAGTGTGTCGATGCTTCATTCCATGACACAGTGAGTTGGTGCTGCATTCTGTGACACAGTGTGTTGGTGCTCCATTCCGTGACACAGGGTGTTGGTGCTCCATTCCATGACACAGTGTGTTGGTGCTCCATTCTGTGACACAGTGAGTTAGTGCTCCATTCCGTGACACAGTGTGTTGGTGCTCCATTCCGTGACACAGTGAGTTGGTGCTCCATTCCGTGACACAGTGAGTTGGTGCTCCATTCCGTGACACAGTGTGTTGGTGCTCCATTCCATGACACAGTGTGTTGGTGCTCCATTCCATGACACAGTGTGTTGGTGCTCCATTCCATGACACAGTGTGTTGGTGCTCCATTCCATGACACAGTGTGTTGGTGCTCCATTCCATGACACAGTGTGTTGGTGCTCCATTCCATGACACAGTGTGTTGGTGCTCCATTCCATGACACAGTGTGTTGGTGCTCCATTCCGTGACACAGTGTGTTGGTGCACCATTACATGACACAGTGTATTGGTGCTCCATTCCGTGACACAGTGAGTTGGTGCTCCATTCCATGACACAGTGTGTTGGTGCTCCATTCCGTGACACAGGGTGTTGGTGCTCCATTCCATGACACAGTGTGTTGGTGCTCCATTCCATGACACAGTGTGTTGGTGCTCCATTCCGTGACACAGTGTGTTGGTGCACCATTCCGTGACACAGTGTGTTGGTGCTCCATTCCGTGACACAGTGTGTTGGTGCGCCATTCCGTGACACAGTGAGTTGGTGCTCCATTCCGTGACACAGTGTGTTGGTGCTCCATTCCATGACACAGTGTGTTGGTGCTCCATTCCATGACACAGTGTGTTGGTGCTCCATTCCGTGACACAGTGTGTTGGTGCACCATTACATGACACAGTGTATTGGTGCTCCATTCCATGACACAGTCAGTTGGTGCTCCATTCCGTGACACAGTGAGTTGGTGCTCCATTCCGTGACACAGTGTGTTGGTGCTTCTTTCCATGACACAGTGAGTTGGTGCTCCATTCCGTGACACAGTGACTTGGTGCTCCATTCCATGACACAGTGAGTTGGTGCTCCATTCCGTGACACAGTGTGTTGGTGCTCCATTCCATGACACAGTGTGTTGGTGCTCCATTCCATGACACAGTGAGTTGGTGCTCCATTCCGTGACACAGTGACTTGGTGCTCCATTCCATGACACAGTGAGTTGGTGCTCCATTCCGTGACACAGTGTGTTGGTGCTCCATTCCATGACACAGTGTGTTGGTGCTCCATTCCATGACACAGTGTGTTGGTGCTCCATTCCGTGACACAGTGTGTTCGTGCTCCATTCTGTGACACAGTGAGTTGGTGCTCCATTCCATGACACAGTGTGTTGGTGCTCCATTCCATGACACAGTGTGTTCGTGCTCCATTCTGTGACACAGTGTACAGGTGTTCCATTCCGTGACACAGTGCATTGGTGCTCCATTACATGACACAGTGTGTTGGTGCTCCATTCTGTGACACAGTGAGTTGGTGCTCCATTCCATGACACAGTGTGTTGATGCTTCATTCCATGACACAGTGAGTTGGTGCTCCATTCCGTGACACAGTGTGTTGGTGCTCCATTCCGTGACACAGTGTGTTGGTGCTCCATTCCGTCACACATTGTGTTGGTGTTCCATTCCGTGACACAGTGTGTTGGTGCTCCATTCCGTGACACAGTGTGTTGGTGCTCCATTCCGTGACACAGTGTGTTGGTGCTCCATTCCGTGACACATTGTGTTGGTGCTCCATTCCGTGACACAGTGTGTTGGTGCTCCATTCCGTGACACAGTGTGTTGGTGCTCCATTCCGTGACACAGTGTGTTTGTGCTCCATTCCGTGACACAGTGTGTTGGTGCTCCATTCCGTGACACAGTGTGTTGGTGCTCCATTCCGTGACACAGTGTGTTGGTGCTCCATTCCATGACACAGTGTACAGGTGTTCCATTCCGTGACAGTGTGTTGGTGCTCCATTCCATGACACAGTGTGTTGGTGCTCCATTCTGTGACACAGTGAGTTGATGCTCCATTCCGTGACACAGTGTGTCGATGCTTCATTCCATGACACAGTGAGTTGGTGCTCCATTCCGTGAAAAAGTGTGTTGGTGCTCCATTCCGTGACACAGTGTGTTGGTGCTCCATTCCGTGACACAGTGTGTTGGTGCTCCATTCCGTGACACAGTGTGTTGGTGCTCCATTCCGTGACACAGTGTGTTTGTGCTCCATTCCGTGACACAGTGTGTTGGTGCTCCATTCCGTGACACAGTGTGTTGGTGCTCCATTCTGTGACACAGTGAGTTAGTGCTCCATTCCGTGACACAGTGTGTTGGTGCTCCATTCCGTGACACAGTGTGTAGGTGCTCCATTCCGTGACACAGCGTGTTGGTGCTCCATTCCATGACACAGTGTGTTGGTGCTCCATTCCGTGACACAGTGTGTAGGTGCTCCATTCCGTGACACAGTGTGTTGGGGCTCCATTCCATGACACAGTGTGTTGGTGCTCCATTCCATGACACAGTGTGTTGGTGCTCCATTCCGTGACACAGTGTGTAGGTGCTCCATTCCGTGACACAGTGTGTTGGTGCTCCATTCCATGACACAGTGTGTTGGTGCTCCATTCTGTGACACAGTGTGTTGGTGCTCCATTCCATGACACAGTGTGTTGGTGCTCCATTCCGTGACACAGTGTGTTGGTGCTCCATTCCATGACACAGTGTGTTGGTGCTACATTCTGTGATACAGTGAGTTAGTGCTCCATTCCGTGACGCAGTGTGTTGGTGCTCCATTCCGTGACACAGTGTGTTGGTGCTCCATTCCGTTACACAGTGTGTTGGTGCTCCATTCCATGACACAGTGTGTTGGTGCTCCATTCCATGACACAGTGTGTTGGTGCTCCATTCTGTGACACAGTGTGTTGGTGCTCCATTCCGTGACACAGTGTGTTGGTGCTCCATTCCGTGACACAGTGTGTTGGTGCTCCATTCCATGACACAGTGTGTTGGTGCTCCATTCCGTGACAGTGTGTTGGTGCTCCATTCCGTGACACAGTGTGTTGGTGCTCCATTCCGTGACACAGTGTGTTGGTGCGCCATTCCATGACACAGTGAGTTGGTGCTCCATTCCGTGACACATTGTGTTGGTGCTCCATTCCGTGACACAGTGTGTTGGTGCTCCATTCCGTGACACAGTGTGTTGGTGTTCCATTCCGTGACACAGTGTGTTGGTGCTCCATTCCGTGACACAGTGAGTTGGTGCTCCATTCCATGACACAGTGTGTTGGTGCACCATTCCGTGACACAGTGAGTTGGTGCTCCATTCCGTGACACAGTGTGTTGGTGCTCCATTCCGTGACACAGTGTGTTGGTGTTCCATTCCGTGACACAGTGTGTTGGTGCTCCATTCCGTGACACAGTGAGTTGGTGCTCCATTCCATGACACAGTGAGTTGGTGCACCATTCCGTGACACAGTGTGTTGGTGCTCCATTCCATGACACAGTGAGTTGGTGCTGCATTCCGTGACACAGTGTGTTGGTGCTCCATTCCATGACACAGTGTGTTGGTGCTCCATTCCGTGACACAGTGTGTTGGTGTTCCATTCCGTGACACAGTGTGTTGGTGCTCCATTCCGTGACACAGTGTGTTGGTGCTCCATTCCGTGACACAGTGTGTTGGTGTTCCATTCCGTCACACAGTGTGTTGGTGTTCCATTCCGTCACACAGTGTGTTGGTGTTCCATTCAGTGACACAGTGTGTTTGTCTTCCATTCTGTGACACAGTGAGTTGGTGCTCCATTCCGTGACACAGTGTGTTGGTGCTCCATTCCATGACACAGTGTGTTGGTGCTCCATTCCGTGACACAGTGTGTTGGTGCTCCATTCCGTGTCACAGTGTGTTGGTGTTCCATTCCGTGACACAGTGTGTTGGTGCTCCATTCCGTGACACAGTGTGTTGGTGCTCCATTCCATGACACAGTGTGTTGGTGCTCCATTCCATGACACAGTGTGTTGGTGCTCCATTCCGTGACACAGTGTGTTGGTGCTCCATTCGGTGACACAGTGTGTTGGTGCTCCATTCCATGACACAGTGTGTTGGTGCTCCATTCTGTGACACAGTGTGTTGGTGCTCCATTCCATGACACAGTGTGTTGGTGCTCCATTCCGTGACACAGTGTGTTGGTGCTCCATTCCATGACACAGTGTGTTGGTGCTCCATTCCGTGACACAGTGTGTTTGTCTTCCATTCTGTGACACAGTGAGTTGGTGCTCCATTCCGTGACACAGTGTGTTGGTGTTCCATTCCATGACACAGTGTGTTGGTGCTCCATTCCATGACACAGTGTGTTGGTGCTCCATTCCGTGTCACAGTGTGTTGGTGTTCCATTCCATGACACAGTGTGTTGGTGCTCCATTCCATGACACAGTGTGTTGGTGCTCCATTCCGTGTCACAGTGTGTTGGTGTTCCATTCCATGACACAGTGAGTTGGTGCTCCATTCCGTGACACAGTGAGTTGGTGCTCCATTCCATGACACAGTGTATTGGTGCTCCATTCCGTGACACAGTGTGTTGGTGCTCCATTCCATGACACAGTGTACAGGTGTTTAATTCCGTGACACAGTGTGTTGGTGCTCCATTACATGACACAGTGTATTGGTGCTCCATTCCGTGACACAGGGTGTTGGTGCTCCATTCCGTGACACAGTGTGTTGGTGCTCCATTCCGTGACACAGTGTGTTGGTGCTCCATTCCATGACACAGTGTACAGGTGTTCCATTCCGTGACACAGTGTATTGGTGCTCCATTACATGACACAGTGTATTGGTGCTCCATTCCGTGACACAGTGTGTTGGTGCTCCATTCCGTGACACAGTGTGTTGGTGCTCCATTCCGTGACACAGTGTACAGGTGTTCCATTCCGTGACACAGTGTGTTGGTGCTCCATTCCATGACACAGTGTGTTGGTGCTCCATTCTGTGACACAGTGAGTTAATGCTCCATTCCGTGACACAGTGTGTCGATGCTTCATTCCATGACACAGTGAGTTGGTGCTGCATTCTGTGACACAGTGTGTTGGTGCTCCATTCCGTGACACAGGGTGTTGGTGCTCCATTCCATGACACAGTGTGTTGGTGCTCCATTCTGTGACACAGTGAGTTAGTGCTCCATTCCGTGACACAGTGTGTTGGTGCTCCATTCCGTGACACAGTGAGTTGGTGCTCCATTCCGTGACACAGTGAGTTGGTGCTCCATTCCGTGACACAGTGTGTTGGTGCTCCATTCCGTGACACAGTGTGTTGGTGCTCCATTCCGTGACACAGTGTGTTGGTGCTCCATTCCATGACACAGTGTGTTGGTGCTCCATTCCGTGACACAGTGTGTTGGTGCTCCATTCCGTGACACAGTGTGTTGGTGCTCCATTCCGTGACACAGTGAGTTGCTGCTCCATTCCGTGACACAGTGAGTTGGTGCTCCATCCCGTGACACAGTGTGTTGGTGCTCCATTCCATGACACAGTGAGTTGGTGCTCTATCCCGTGACACAGTGTGTTGGTGCTCCATTCCATGACACAGTGTGTTGGTGCTCCATTCCATGACACAGTGTGTTGGTGCTCCATTCCGTGACACAGTGTATTGGTGCTCCATTCCGTGACACAGTGTGTTGGTGCTCCATTCCGTGACACAGTGTATTGGTGCTCCATTACATGACACAGTGTATTGGTGCTCCATTCCGTGACACAGTGTGTTGGTGCTCCATTCCGTGACACAGTGTACAGGTGTTCCATTCCGTGACACAGTGTGTTGGTGCTCCATTCCATGACACAGTGTGTTGGTGCTCCATTCTGTGACACAGTGAGTTAATGCTCCATTCCGTGACACAGTGTGTCGATGCTTCATTCCATGACACATTGTGTTCGTGCTCCATTCCGTGACACAGTGTGTTGGTGCTCCATTCCGTGACACAGTGTGTTGGTGCTCCATTCCGTGACACAGTGAGTTGGTGCTCCATTCCGTGACACAGTGAGTTGGTGCTCCATCCCGTGACACAGTGTGTTGGTGCTCCATTCCATGACACAGTGAGTTGGTGCTCCATCCCGTGACACAGTGTGTTGGTGCTCCATTCCATGACACAGTGTGTTGGTGCTCCATTCCATGACACAGTGTGTTGGTGCTCCATTCCGTGACACAGTGTGTTGGTGCTCCATTCCGTGACACAGTGAGTTGGTGCTCCATTCCGTGACACAGTTTGTTGGTGCTCCATTCCATGACACAGTGTGTTGGTGCTCCATTCCGTGACACAGTGAGTTGGTGCTCCATTCTGTGACACAGTGAGTTGGTGCTCCATTCCATGACACAGTGAGTTGGTGCTCCATTCCATGACACAGTGTGTTGGTGCTCCATTCCGTGACACAGTGAGTTGGTGCTCCATTCCGTGACACAGTGAGTTGGTGCTCCATTCCGTGACACAGTGAGTTGGTGCTCCATTCCGTGACACAGGGTGTTGGTGCTCCATTCTGTGATACAGTGTGTTGGTGCTCCATTCCGTGACACATTGAGTTGGTGCTCCATTCCGTGACACAGTGAGTTGGTGCTCCATTCCGTGACACAGTGAGTTGGTGCTCCATTCCGTGACACAGTGAGTTGGTGCTCCATTCCATGACACAGTGTGTTGGTGCTCCATTCCGTGACACAGTGTGTTGGTGCTCCATTCCGTGACACAGTGTGTTGGTGCTCCATTCCGTGACACAGTGAGTTGGTGCTCCATTCCGTGACACAGTATATTGGTGCTCCATTCCGTGACACAGTGAGTTGGTTCTTCATTCCATGACAGAATACATTTGTTCCATTCTGTCTCACAGTAAGTTGACTCCTCCTCCTTTACCTTCTCTTTTGTTACAGAAAGACCAACTTGTACCACTCAATTGCATTTTCAAGCAGCTCAAATTTAAATACAGATTGTATTGGTACAGGGGTCTCGCTCTGGGATGAAGTGAATAGGGTAAAGGAAGCATCACCATCAGCATATGGTGTGATATTGACCAAAGCAAGAATAGGGTCAAATCTTGGAGGATGTAGATCATAATTTGGCACCATTGTGTGTGGAAGTGAATGTAGCAGAAATATTATTGTCTAATAAGGGTCTTCCGAGACCATCAGGTTCAGGTAGGTATCTACAATTTTGACAGTTAAGAATTGATAATATTCTATAAATTATACCCGCACTGATTAAACTTGCCATTTCACATTTAATCCAACTCAGCTGCTACCATGTTGTCTAAAGTTTTATGGATACCAAATATTTATTTTCAATTATCCTTCTATGAATAATATGTTGAAATATTTATTTTGGAGTGCTTTTCTTTTCATAAGACAGACTGAACTGACAAAGCAACACATTCATGTTTAATTATTTTGTGCCCAACATAGAATTTCAAATTTCCACTCCATAATTTTATGTTGGATTCATTATCCAAATATCCTTCCGAGCAGCTTATGCCTTGCGCATGCAGGCCTGTTTTAGCTAAGGTTTTTCATGTTTTCATAAGGGGTGATTCCACAATCTGGTGCTCACAGTAGAAAGAGGTGCTCACAGAAAGCAGATATCAGGAACTTGTGGGGCACAGTCTGTGATTTTCGATTTGGAATCATACCTTGTATCGTAAAAGATTTACGCAGGCAATTTCTTAGCCCTCCTTCAAAGCCAGACCAGATTAGACCAGACTGATGCCTGCTGATTGCATGGCACATTGATCTTTTACAATGTAATTTAAGTGACTACCAGGAGGAAAAGCATCCAGCAGAGGAGACAGAGGGGTATTCTGGGAGAAGTCGGCTTAGTCACCTCCACTGAACAGTGGGTAGCAGAAGAACTGGTGTCGAGGAGCAGTTAAACCCGAAACACTACACTTGTGTTTCCCTCCCTCCTCCTCTAACCAAAAAAAAGGAGGTACTGTGAGGAGGGCAAGCAAGTTGACTAGGAGGAGGAGGAGGAGGAGGATCGAGCTACTGCAGCTGCTGGAGGCACGAAGTCACAGCCAACAGGTAAGTGATTGGCTGGTGACTGGTAAGTAGTTTTTCTTTTCTTTCCTTTTTTTTCTTGACATTGTAGTTGTTGTTAAGCTAGCTTAAGGGTTAAGTCATGGCAGGAGATCCCAGACCCGTGTCATGTTCCTCTTGTGGGATGTGGGAATTCAGGGATCCTTCCTGTGTCCCTGGTTCCTTCACCTGCGGGAAGTGTGTCCAGCTGCAGCTACTGTTTGACCGCTTGACGGCTCTGGAGCTGCGGATGGACTCACTTTGGAGCATCCGCGATGCTGAGGAAGTCGTGGATAGCACGTTCAGTGAGTTGGTCACACCACAGATTATAATTACTGAGGGAGATAGTGAATGGGTGACCAACAGACAGAGGAAGAGTAGGAAGGCAGTGCAGGGGTCCCCTGCGGTCATCTCACTCCAAAACAGGTATACCGTTTTCGATACTGTTGGGGGAGATGGCTCACCAGGGGAAGGTGACAGCGGCCAGATTCATGGCACCGTGGCTGGCTCTGCTGCACAGGAGGGCAGGAAAAAGAGTGGCAGAGCGAAAGTGATAGGGGACTCGATTGTAAGGGGAATAGACAGGCGTTTCTGCGGACGCAACCGAGACTCCAAGATGGTATGTTGCCTCCCTGGTGCAAGGGTCAGGGATGTCTTGGAGCGGCTGTAGGACATTCTGGAGGGGGAGGGTGAACAGCCAGTTGTCATGGTGCATATAGGTACCAACGATATAGGTAAAAAACGGGATGAGGTCCTACAAGCTGAATTTAGGGAGTTAGGAGTTAAACTAAAAAGTAGGACCTCAAAGGTAGTAATCTCAGGATTGCTACCAGTGCCATGGGCTAGTCAGAGTAGGAATGACAGGATAGCTAGGATGAATATGTGGCTTGAGAGATGGTGCAAGAGGGAGGGATTCAAATTCCTGGGCCATTGGAACCGGTTCTGGGGGAGGTGGGACCAGTACAAATTGGACGGTCTGCATCTGGGCAGGACTGGAACCAATGTCCTAGGGGGAGTGCTTGCTAGTGCTGTTGGGGAGGGTTTAAACTAATGTGGCAGGGGGATGGGAACCGATGCAGGAAGTCAGTGGGAAGTAAAGTGGTGACAGAAACAAAAGGCAGGAAGGGAGAGTGTACAAAACATGACCGGACAGATGGCCTGAGAAAGCAGGGCAAAGACCAAGGGAAGTCTAGATTAAACTGCATTTATTTCAATGCAAGAAGTCTGATGGGCAAGGCAGATGAACTCAGGGCATGGATGGGTACATGGGACTGGGATGTTATAGCTATTACTGAAACATGGCTAAGGGAGGGGCAGGACTGGCAGCTCAATGTTCCAGGGTACAGATGCTATAGGAAAGATAGAGTAGGAGGTAAGAGTTGCGTTTTTGATTAGGGAGAACATCATGGCAGTAGTGAGAGGGGATATATCCGAGGGTTCGCCCACTGAGTCTATATGGGTAGAACTGAAAAATAAGAAGGGAGAGATCACTTTGATAGGATTGTACTACAGACCCCCAAATAGTCAATGGGAAATTGAGGAGCAAATATGTAAGGAGATTACAGACAGCTGCAAGAAAAATAGGGTGGTAATAGTAGGGGACTTTAACTTTCCCAACATTGACTGGGACAGCCATAGCATTAGGGGCTTGGATGGAGAGAAATTTGTTGAGTGTATTCAGGAGGAATTTCTCATTCAGTATGTGGATGGCCCAACTAGAGAGGGTGCAAAACTTGACCTCCTCTTGGGAAATAAGGAAGGGCAGGTGACAGAAGTGTTAGTGAGGGATCACTTTTGGACCAGTGATCATAATTCCATTAGTTTTAAGATAGCTATGGAGAATGATAGGTCTGGCCCAGAAGTTAAAATTCTAAATTGGGGAAAGGCCAATTTTGATGGTATTAGACAGGAACTTTCAGAAGTTGATTGGGAGAGTCTGTTGGCAGGCAAAGGGACATCTGGTAAGTGGGAGGCTTTCAAAAGTATGTTAACCAGGGTTCAGGGTAAGTACATTCCTTATAAAGTGAAGGGCAAGGCTGGTAGAAGTAGGGAACCTTGGATGACTTGGGAGATTGTGGCCCTAGTCAAAAAGAAGGAGGAGGCATATGACATGCATAGACAGCTGGGATCAAGTGGATCCCCTGAAGAGTATATAGATTGCCAGAGTAGAGTTAAGAGAGAAATCAGGAGGGCAAAAAGAGGACATGAGATTGCTTTGGCAGATAAGGCAAAGGAGAATCCAAAGAGCTTCTACAAATACATAAAGGGCAAAAGAGTAACTAGGGAGAGAGTAGGGCCTCTTAAGGATCAACAAGGTCATCTATGTGCGGAACCACAAGAGATGGGTGAGATCCTGAATGAATATTTCGCATCGGTATTACGGTTGAGAAAGGCATGGATGTTAGGGAACGTGGGGAAATAAATAGTGATGTCTTGAGGAGTGTACATATTACAGAGAGGGAGGTGCTGGAAGTCTTAACGCGCATCAAGGTAGATAAATCTCCGGGACCTGATGAAATGTATCCCAGGACGTTATGGGAGGTTAGGGAGGAAATTGCGGGTCCCCTAGCAGAGATATTTGAATCATCGACAGCTACGGGTGAGGTGCCTGAGGATTGGAGGGTAGCAAATGTTGTGCCTTTGTTTAAGAAGGGCGGCAGGGAAAAGCCTGGGAACTACAGACCGGTGAGCCTGACATCTGTAGTGGGTAAGTTGTTAGAGGGTATTCTGAGAGACAGGATCTACAGGCATTTGGACAGGCAGGGACTGATTAGGAACAGTCAGCATGGTTTTGTGAGAGGAAAATCATCTCACGAATTTGATTGAGTTTTTTGAAGGGGTAACCAAGAAGATAGATGAGGGCTGTGCAGTAGATGTGGTCTACATGGACTTTAGCAAAGCCTTTGACAAGGTACCGCATGGTAGGTTGTTACATAAGGTTAAATCTCACGGGATCCAAGGTGAGGTAGCCAATTGGATACAAAATTGGATTGACGACAGAAGACAGAGGGTGGTTGTAGAGGGTTGTTTTTCAAACTGGAGGCCTGTGACCAGCGGTGTGCCTCAGGGATCGGTGCTGGGTCCGCTGTTATTTGTTATTTATATTAATGATTTGGATGAGAATTTAGGAGGCATGGTTAGTAAGTTTGCAGATGACACCAAGATTGGTGGCATTGTGGACAGTGAAGAAAGTTATCTAGGATTGCAACAGGATCTTGATAAATTGGGCCAGTGGGCCGATGAATGGCAGATGGAGTTTAATTTAGATAAATGTGAGGTAATGCATTTTGGTAGATCGAATCGGGCCAGGACCTACTCCGTTAATGGTAGGGCGTTGGGGAGAGTTATAGAACAAAGAGATCTAGGAGTACAGGTTCATAGCTCCTTGAAAGTGGAGTCACAGGTGGATAGGGTGGTGAAGAAGGCATTCAGCATGCTTGGTTTCATTGGTCAGAACATTGAATACAGGAGTTGGGATGTCTTGTTGAAGTTGTACAAGACATTAGTAAGGCCACACTTGGAATACTGTGTACAGTTCTGGTCACCCTATTATAGAAAGGATATTATTAAACTAGAAAGAGTGCAGAAAAGATTTACTAGGATGCTACCGGGACTTGATGGTTTGACTTATAGGGAGAGGTTGGATAGACTGAGACTTTTTTCCCTGGAGAGTAGGAGGTTTAGGGGTGAGCTTATAGAAGTCTATAAAATAATGAGGAGCATAGATAAGGTAGATAGTCAAAACCTTTTCCCAAAGGTAGGGGAGTCTATAACGAGGGGGCATAGATTAAAGGTGACAGGGGAGAGATACAAAAGGGTCCAGAGGGGCAATTTTTTCACTCAAAGGGTGGTGAGTGTCTGGAACGAGCTGCCAGAGGCAGTATTAGAGGCGGGTACAATTTTGTCTTTTAAAAATCATTTGGACAGTTACATGGGTAAGATGGGTATAGAGGGATATGGGCCAAGTGCAGGCAATTGGGACTAGCTTAGTGGTATAAACTGGGCGACATGGACATGTTGGGCCGAAGGGCCTGTTTCCATGTTGTAAACTTCTATGATTCTATGATTCTAAGTGTAACCTGTGAGCTCCCTGTGCAGATTGGGCCAGGTTCATGGATCCTGTTGATCCTAGGGGCGGGATATCTGGTGCAGCAACAACTCTTAAGGCACAACTGTTGTTATTTAAACAGAAGAGGTATTTAAGGGGTAAATTTTCGACATTGCACTGCCGGCAGGGAACATTGCTTGCCAGAAGTGCATATTGGAAATTTGGGCATATATTGCCCTTCAAGTAATGGTGGTATTATAGATTGCCATAAATTGAAAGATTTATGATCAAGGTATTTAGTGCATTACTTTATGCCTATGGCCACAAACCAGGGGCACATTAATGGAGTGGAAGTTCTTTCTGTTCATGAAAGCTGTGGAAATTGGGATTAGGTGCCCAATTAACTATATGTGTCCATCAGTAATATCTTGCACTTTGAAGAAACCTAAGATACAAAAAAAATACGGTGCTGTCTTAAGCTGCTGCCTGCTATCCATGGGGAAAGTAGTGAAAGAGTTTGCTCTGGAATGCAAGGCATTAGTCATCTGCTTGATACACTTGTGCACTGATGATTGACTAATCTGGCACATATCCCTTGCAGGGACTTGGAATGATCCGAAAGTATAAACGTTCAAGGCTGTGATCACCTTAACAGCCACCTTTAGAAGCATCCTGTCATTGACCTTGTCTGAAGATCAAGCAGGAGGAGATGGCATTACTCTGTGATTGCCTCACTTGTGCAGCATAGCCAACAAAGGCACATCACAACAACTTGCATTTATACAGTTATGTATTTGGGAAAACATCCCAAGGCTCGTCACAGATGGTGGGAGAAAAAATTAGCGATAAATGAAAGAACGTGCATTTATATACTCCCTTCCATGACCTCAGGACATCTCAAAGTATTTTGGAGCTGATGAAGTACTTGTGAAGTGTAGTTGCTGTTGTAATGCAGGAAAATAGGAAGGAGTTAACGCTATGCCATGGTGGGTGGGGGGGTGCGGTGTGAGACAAAATCTATAACAAATGTAACAACTACTACTACTACTACTCTCATTTATATCGCTCCTTTAACGTCGTAAAACGTCCCAAGGTGCTTCACAGGAGCGATTATCAAACAAAATTTGACACCGAGCCACATAAGGAGGTATTAGGACAGGTGACCAAAAGCTTGGTCAAAGAGGTAGGTTTTAAGGAGGGTCGTAAAGGAGGAGAGAGAGGCGGAGAGGTTTAGGGAGGGAATTCCAGAGCTTAGGGCCTAGGCAGCTGAAGGCACGGCCGCCAATGGAGGAGTGATTAAAATCGGGGATGGGCAAGAGGCAAGAATTGGAGGAGCGTAGTGATCTCGGAGGGTTGCAGGGCTGGAGGAGGCCACAGAGAAAGGGAGGGCTGAGGCCATGGAGGGATATGAAAACAAGGATGAGAATTTTAAAATCGTGGCATTCCCAGACCGGGAGCCATTATAGGTCAACGAGCACAGGGGTGATGGGAGAACGGGACTTGACGTAAGTTAGGATACGAGCAGCAGAGTTTTGGATGAGCTCAAGTTTATGGAGGCCGGCCAGGAGAGCATTGGAATAGTCAAGGCTAGAGGTAACAAAAGCACGGATGAGGGTTTCAGCAGCAGGTGAGCTGAGGCAGAGGCGGAGATGGGCGATGTTACAAAGGTGAAAATAGGCGGGCTTGGTGATGGAACGGGCATGTGTTCAGAAGCTCATCTCAGGGTCAAATAGGATGCCAAGGTTGCGAACGGTCTGGTTCAGAATCAGAAAGTGGCCAGGAAGTGGGATGGAGTTGGTGGCTCGGGAATGGAGTTTGCAGTGGGGACCAAAGACAACAGCTTCGGTCTTCCCAATATTTAGTTGGAGGAAATTTTTACTCATCCAGTACTGGATGTTGGATAAGCAGCGTGAAAAATTAGAGACAGTGGAGAGGTCGAGAGTGGTGGTGGTTAGGTAGAACTGAGTGTCGTCAGCATACATGTGGAATCTGACTGTATTTTCGGATGATGTCGCCGAGTGGCAGCATGTAGATGAGAAATAGGAGGGGCCAAGGATAGATCCATGGAGAACTCCAGAGGCAACGGTATGGGAGCCGGAAGAGAAGCCATTGCAGGTGATTCTCTGGCTACAACTGGATAGATAAGAATGGAACCGGGCGAGCGCAGTCCCACCCAGCTGGACGACGGAGGAGAGGCGTTGGAGGAGAATGATGTGGTCAACCATGTCAAAGGTTGTATAACTATAATAATGTATAAATTATGCTCACTTCACTAATCCAAAATCCAAACTGCATGTACAAATACTGGCACACACCTTTAAGGGTACAAGCTTTCCAGTATCACACTTCTTAAATGGGAGCAATAAGCATGGTGTGTATTCCTGGGAATTTGTGCATTCTAATCATTTAAATAAATTAAAATTAAGTTTGCGACCTTAATAAGATTATCGCATATTTCCTGTGTGAGGCCTCAATGCAACAAAAATAACCAGGCTGCGAAATCACACAATGAAGGAACTGGGTGAAAAATAGCCTTCAGGTCAACTTGCCCAATCTTCCAACCTCCATTCGCATGGTCTTCACCTGCGCTTCTCGTGAGAACTGTTTGGAAATCTATCCTTGCTCTTCGTGTGCTTTTATTGCAGGAAGTTTTACAGATCTTACTTGTTTTAGAATTATTTTGAGTCTTTTTATGACATTTCATAATTCATGTCAGTATTGCCAACAGTGGATATTTTATAATCAGAATTGTCATCACCGTTTGGCATTGTTGTTGATTTATCATAACCCCTCTTCATTATTGTGGTTTATACAGTCTAACCTTTATTCTGACTGTTATGAAAATCTTTAAATAAAATGTTTCTCTTTGTCCTGGTGAATTTATATTAATGGTAGGCAGTACTATGATAAGAAAAAGTACCTGGACCTGCACCTAAAGTGCTGTAAGCTGCAGGGCTACGTACCGGGTGCTGGAGGGTGGGATTAGAATGGGCACCTGGTTGTTCTTCGAGCTGGCGCAAACACGATGGGCCGAATGGCCCCCTTCTGTGCTGTATCTTTTCTATGGTTCTATGGTTCTATGGAGATCACAAAGGCAAGAGTACAAAATGAAGTAACTTCTTCATCTAGCATATTTACCAGAATTTCAAAGCAAAATTGAAGCTTTAAAATAAAGATAATGAGAGATAATGAGAGAATGAGGCTCAGACTGCCTAATGACACTAAATTGTCTCACCAACAATGCTCGCTCTGCGCTTTGAGAATAAACCAAGTAAAATTACACAGACTTCTTTGAAGATGACTTGTCAATTCATAGCTCAGTTAAAGTGAAAAAAATGAAGCTGCATTTCAATAGCAGTCTGTCAGTTCCACACAACGACTAAAAAAAACCAGAAAGCAATCACCTGCTTGATTGTATGTGTATTGGAGGATTTGTGTGAAGTGGAAATAAAAAAGCTTTAGACATTCTGCCAAGGCATATTTCATTTCTTGCAGGTTTACATTTCATTTATCTGTACTTTATCAGGCTTCTTTAGAACTGTTAATTGCTAATAAATAGAAAAGGATGCAGCACCTACCTCTCATTAGCTCACTGAGCTGGGTATAACAGTTGGAGAATAAAAAGGGTTAATAACAAAATAATAAGTAATATTTGCAGGTTTTGTCCTCTCGTAGGTACTGTGCATTTGTATTAACAGCAGCGAATATGAACTTATGTAAATTTGGCAAAGCATTGACTGTCAGATAGGTAGAGAATCCAGTAAGAAAGAGTCACGTAGTTGAAAAGATGGAGTATAATCTGTGTGCTAACTTTATGGATGTAGCTATATACAGAACACACTGTGAAATTTGTAAGATTGCTCTTTGTCTTTTTATCAATCTCTTCCTAAAAAAAAGTGAGCCAATCAACAGTGTATAATTGATCATTCAATGCTTCCCTTGGAAGCTTTTGCAAAGAAAATGTAAGGGCACAGAACATCTGTAATCCATTCAAGACAAACATGACCTTAATTTATATTAAAGTGACTAGAAAAAAAGAACTTAATTACAAAACCAGCCAGCTACTATTCCAGAAATAGGTTACAGGCTTTTTGTGTGAATTTTTAATTCATGTTAAAAAGGCCAACACATTGGTGACTGAAACATGTTTGCATTTTCATTATTAACTGAACAGTCATGATTTCTACCTTCATGGATCTTGGAATAATACAGTAAATAAATTATGCTAAGTTGTTCTAACTTGCCCATGTAAATTAAATAGACTGCCCGCTTACACATTTTCTCTAATTTATTTTGTAATTCTCGTGCTGCCTCTTCAGAATCAAATGCCCATCCCAGCTTAAGAATCCAAGTTGTTCATGTAAATTGGAAACAGAAGGGATCCCAATACCAATGCATATCCTTACATAACTCCTTTAAGAAATACCTGGTGCTTACTATATTTCAGAAGAACAAGCTTTGGCTTAGTTGTAGCATTCTTGCCTCTGAGTCAGAAGGTGCAGCCTTTGAATCCTGCTCCAGACAGTCCTGGTGAGTAGAGACCAGGGCCTGGATTTTCTCTCCGAGGCGGGGGTGGGTGGGTAGTAGTTCCGTACGGGAAACCTGGAAGTATGCGTTTCCCGGACGTCTTTACAATTTTGACTTAAGGACGTCTTTTTAATTTTTTCTGCAGGTTTCCCGTGCCACAGCCAGCCAGATTGACAGGCTGTCTGTCTGTCAGACAGGAATGCAGCCAGGGAGTGGATGGCAGCTGGTAAGTCTGACATCGGGGGGAGGGGGTTGGTCATTGAGAGGGGATTGGGGGGATTGGCCATTGGTGGGGGGAGCGTTGGAAATAAAAGGGGGGGTTGGATATCGGCGGGGTCAGACATCGGGGGGTCGGAGTCATCGGGGGTGTCGGACATCGAGGGGCTGGTGAGGAGATGTGGTGGTTTCTAATGCCATTGAGCAGGCTGGTGAGGAGATGTGGTGGTTTCTAATGCCACGGATGAAGTATCTGTCTGCCTGTTTAAGGCGGCAGACATGTTGGCATTCTAGAGTCTGCACGGCCGTGGTCATGGCCTGCATGGACTCATTTGAGAGCCGTGCTTGAAGCTCAGTGGAGGATAACATTCTCTCCATCGAAGAATTCCGCACTTACCTGTGCTACCAATCCACTAGCGATGGAGTTGGACTCCTTCATCCCATCCGGTATTGTGGAGATTGTGCATGACACCTTTTCCATCACCTCACAAAAGTGGAGCAATACCTCGATCATTCTCACTCTCAACGATGTCCCCCAGGGTTCATCAACTGTGTCCAGCTGAGCAGAGCTTGGAGAGGGGTGTGCCCTCCGACGCAAATTCTCCACACCTGGGCCTGCCACCAGTGTCTGCTCGTGTTGAATCACCAGGTGACAAACCCAACTCTCTATCTAACAGGACCCACCGAAGTGTGAGTATCTGCGCAGGTGCATGGCTGGATTTGATGTGACGGTGCACCCTCAGAGGAATGGAGCTCCTCTGAGGAATCACCTTCTTCTATGGCGCCTGCCTCCTCATCAATCCGGAAGGCCCTGGAAGGGAACATGAAGCAATATTAAAAAATCATCGCAGAAGTTAGTTTGCAATGAGCATACTGAGGTGTGCAACAGGTTAATCATTGATAACATCAATTCATGATGTGTGTGAGGGATGTTAAAGTTCTGTCACGAGCCGTTAGTGGGTTGCCAGTCTCGCCATCTACAATGGCCAGGCATTCAACGTGTGGCTGAGTTCTAACGCATCCTCCTCCGCATCAGTCAGGGTCACTATTTGTGGTGGGCCCCCTCCAGTCCTACTCCTCTCCCATGCATTTTGTACTCTCTTCTCTTGCAAGAGGAGAAAGATTGAGGGTGATGGGGTCACCCAGGATTCATTGCTTTACATAAGGCTGACAATGAAACAGATGCATCAGAGGGTGAGTATCAGACAGATTCATCACATTGGATCAGGATCGGGGTGAGTGGGAGTGGTGGGTTCACAAATGTGGAGGTGAGGAAGTGCACAGAAAGTGAAGGTAAGTTGATGATGAGACTTAAGTGGATGTGAGGAGTGATGTGATGGAGTAGGCTTGGCAAGACAGATTGGGGGGGGGTGGTGGGGTAAAGTACACCACAGGATGTAAGTGAATCAATAACTGTACTTACTTTTCCTGACCTGGTTGGATCATTAAAACTGCATTGTACCCATGACCTTGCCACCGTGCTCCTGATGCTCAGCACCTCTGCCACCTCCAGCCATGCCTCCTTGGTGGCAGAAGCAAAGCACATCCTCCGGTCAGCAGGGTGTAGTATCTCCCTCCCACTCCTGACACCAGCCAGTAGCAACTCAAGAGAGGAGTCGCTAAAACAGGGTACTGCCTTAGACCTGTGATGCTGCATTTTTCAATTTTCCTCCTTTCTTCTTCAGAATCCATGGTTGCACCGGCCCTTTAAATACTCCAGTTCCCAGCAGGTCATTCGGGTGCGCAGGACGCCTGCTGCGCAGCTTGCGGACACGAAACCTGGAAGTAACATTAAGGGCCTTCAATTCCGTCGTGATCACTCGAGCAGAAGTGCAGAAAGGTTTTCCGGGTTTCCCACGCGACTACTCACCCACCTGCTGACTTTCCACAGCTGTGTTAAAATCATGTCCATTAACTCTGTTTCTCTCTCCACAGATACTGCCTGACCTGCTGAGTGTCCTCAGCAGTTTTCTTTTTTATATCTGTATCTATCTGTATTTTCTGTCTCTGCCCCTCTTGATCTCTCTCTATCTCTCTCGTTTTTTCACCTATGATCTTTCTCTCTCTTTGCCTGTGAACTCATGATTTCTGTCCTACCTGACCTCTCTATATTACTGATTTCTGCCTTTGTGTTTACTGATCTCTATTTTCTACCCAATCTCCATCTCTCGGCACCATTTTTTTTTTACATCTCCCCTTATCTTTGTATCTCTCTCTGTCTCTCGCGCTCTCTCTTTGCCTTCGTGTGTCTCTGTCACTCCTGTGTTTTTGGAGCCAGCGTGACAAGATCACAAAGGGCCTGATGTCAGAGTTTGGGAGCAGAGTGATAAGGCTGCCAAGAGGTGCAGGCATTGGGTTATTGCTAATGTGGGGTCCTGATGTGGGCAGGAATTGGAGAAGTGGGCATTGAGCTGGCAAGTGGGAACGGCTGGTATGGCTGAAGAAAGAGCAGCAGGAGGCGTGAGAGTAGCTGAGAAGGGAGGCAGACAGCTTTTGGGAGAACAGAGGCCAGCGTACAATGGCCCTTAGGTTGGGCAGCATGACAGAACTGAACTCAGAAGTAAAGAATTTAAAATGGTAGAGCCAGGAAGAGAAGCGTGCAGAAGTGGAGCCTGAGCAACAAGGCCATAAAAAATGGTATAAGTTGAGTCGATGCTGGGTGAGCTGGGAATTGTAGAAATGAGGCACAATAATGCCATCTACTATTGGGAGGCCTATACTACAAGGTAAGCAATTATAAGCATCTAAGTATTTAAATAAGGCATTCAGGCATTACCCCAGACATTAGCCAAGGCAATACCATAGGCATGAGAAAATTGTCACATTCAGCGAGGTGGTAAACATAAGGCCTGATTGCTACTAACAAGGATATGAAAGTGGGAGGTGGGATACGGCCCCAAAGAAATTAACAACCAGGATCAGGTAGGTAGGCCCGAGCATCAGGCTCAGGCTAGCCAGCTTACTATCGAGGAAAAGAGGTCACAGTGCCAATTTCACGTGGTCCCTGGGACCACATGAACAGGCACGTGTAGCACACAACCCGCCCACTGACTGAATTTTTCAGCTCTCATTTGTATGATTAGCTAGGGCAAACATAATCTCACGCCTTCCTCACTTCCAGTGGAACTTAGAGTGAAACTTAAAAGTGGCATAAAACTGATGTATCCTCTCTAAGTTCCAATTCCTATACCCCCTATCACCCATAAGATCCACCAGGTTTACAACTGTCAAAATTTTGGGGCGCTCTGCGTCCTACTATATTTTAATAAAAATGGCTAAGCCCCATATCTCTGTCACCATTAATGCTCCATGTTCTGCATGGAAAATGTTGTACATGAATAGTTGGAAGAACTGCTTCATCACAAAAGCTTCAATGTAAGCTCCATGACAAAATAATAAAGGTCATTGAAATTAAGGTTCTCCAGCATTTCGTTCTATTTTTTGAGTTCCCTCTGCACTTCAGCTTCTACGCATCATATGACTACATACATATATATAATATATATATAATAGGTATTAACAAATAAATTGAAGATAATGCTAGGCAGTAACCAGACCACAGTGTTCTTGTGGGTTTAAGTCCCACTCCAGAGACTTGAGCACAAAATCTAGGCTGAGACTTCAGTGCAGTACTGAGGGAATGCTGCACTGTCAGATGAGATGTTAAACCTAGGCCCTCACTCTGCCCTCTCAGGTGGATGTAAATGATCCCATGGCAATATTCAAAGAAGAGCAGGGAAGTTCTCCCCAGTGTCCTGGCCAATATTCACCCCTCAATCAACATCACGAAAACAGATTACCTGGTCAATATCACATTGCTCATTGCTGTTTGTGGGACCTTACTGTACACAAATTGGCTGCCGTATTTCCTACATTATAACAGTGACTACACTTAAGAATTAAGAACTTAATTAGCTGTAAAGCACTTTGGTAAGTCCTGAGGTCGTGAAAGGCGCTATATAAATGCATGTCTTTCTTTCTTTTCAGATCGTTTTCGTAAACCATTCAAGTCAAACTTGAGCAATTTATAATGTCACCTTGATCCCTCCTCTGGCGTAATGCCTTGGAACATTTTTCTCGGTGTCTGTTATCCTTTATTTATAAATCTGCCCTGCCTTAGATGTAAACCATAGGTAATTTTTTTCCCCAGTAATGTGATTTAACAGTGACCTTCAACAAAGACTTTTCCCTTTGATTCTAAAGTCATTAGAGTACGCCAAATCCAGTGAGGTAACAATTTGCTCCCTTTCGTAATAACAAGGTGAAATACAAAGGGGCATAAGGGTTGTCAGCATTGTTTTTGTAGCAATGGAAGAACAGAGGCTATCTAATGATACATTGGCAAAGTGGGATTGTTATGTAGCACTCACACTCAACAGTGAGACAGAAAACGTACTGTACCTTTTTCATTTATTGCTGTTGTCATAGAAATAAAAGGAAAATTATGATTTCAGAACATGCTGTTTACCTCAAGTAAGGATTACATTGTGCAACAGACTTCAAAAGAAGCCAGGATGCTAGTAAAAGTCTATCTGTACATCCATTTGATCTGTGTATTAAATGCAGTTCCCCAAGAAAGGTAAGACTACCCCAATGCTTCAGCAAACTTATCCAGTGAGTAGCTGAGGCATACGATCCAGAAAGGTTTGAGGTTCAATCCCCAATCTGCACTGAACGAGCTGATTTCACTCGGGGCACGCCAGTTAACTTCAGCACGGGATCAGGGATGGGAAAATTGGTCAGGGTTCCAGCTCCTGAATGCCATCTGTTGACCCCTGCTGAAAATATCTATTTATTGATACCAGGTAAGAACAGGATAAGGCACATCTGCGATGTCCCTTGCAGTTGAAAAGTCTGCCAACAGTCACTGTTAAGCCTCACACATGAATAATAGCTAGTTGGGCACAGTACCAAAGAGTGACTGCCACCTGTGGAACTGTTACTGATGCCATTTAAAGGCAGCCAGCACCTCTTAAAGGGGAGGTGCATTCTGGCTGCAGACAATGGAGAAACTTCCCAGATCAAAGAAAATGATTGGAAGAGGTCCAGATAGGGCACCCAAGTTCTCTGATGCCACGTTGGAGGCTCTGGTCCAGGCAGTGGACAGGAAGGGAGAGATCCTCTTCCTCTGAGGGGGCAGAAAGCCCTCCATGCAACACCTCCACTGCCAGTGGGAAGAGATCGCTGAGGATGTCAATGCCAGGAGCTTAGCTCCCAAGACATGGCTGCCATGCTGAAATAATGATGTGGAGATGCCGGTGATGGACTGGGGTTGACAATTGTAAACAATTTTACAACACCAAGTTATAGTCCAGCAATTTTATTTTAAATTCACAAGCTTTCGGAGAGTTTCTCCTTCCTCAGGCAAATGTTTCAAGATCTCCTTGAAGCCTACGCATTTATACATATTGAACAATAATACATGGTGTTTACAGACTGCCCCTGCAACTGCCCGTTGCCAAGGCAATCACCGTGTTCAGACAGAGAGGTGTTACCTGCAGAACCTCCGAATACACATTCAACAAAAAAACAAACAGGGAAAAAAAACAGAGAAAAAAAAACACAGAGAGAGGCAGAAACATCCGGAAGGCAGAGAGAGCCAGCAAATGACCCATTATATTAAAAACAGATAACATTTGTTCGCTGGTGGGGTAACGTGTAGCGTGACATGAACCCAAGATCCCGGTTGAGGCCGTCCTCATGGGTGCGGAACTTGGCTATCAATTTCTGCTCGACGATTTTGCGTTGTCGTGTGTCTCGAAGGCCGCCTTGGAGTACGCTTACCCGAAGGTCGGTGGATGAATGTCCATGACTGCTGAAGTGTTCCCCGACTGGGAGGGAACCCTCCTGTTTGGCGATTGTTGCACGGTGTCCGTTCATCCGTTGTCGCAGCGTCTGCATGGTCTCGCCAATGTACCATGCTCTGGGGCATCCTTTCCTGCAACGTATGAGGTAGACAACGTTGGCTGAGTGTTCCCAGTCGGGGAACACTTCAGCAGTCATGGACATTCATCCACCGACCTTCGGGTAAGCGTACTCCAAGGCGGCCTTCGAGACACACGACAACGCAAAATCGTCGAGCAGAAATTGATAGCCAAGTTCCGCACCCATGAGGACGGCCTCAACCGGGATCTTGGGTTCATGTCACGCTACACGTTACCCCACCAGCGAACAAATGTTATCTGTTTTTAATATAATGGGTCATTTGCTGGCTCTCTCTGCCTTCCGGATGTTTCTGCCTCTCTCTGTGTTTTTTTTTCTCTGTTTTTCTTCCCTGTTTGTTTTTTTGTTGAATGTGTATTCGGAGGTTCTGCAGGTAACACCTCTCTGTCTGAACACGGTGATTGCCTTGGCAACGGGCAGTTGCAGGGGCAGTCTGTAAACACCATGTATTATTGTTCAATATGTATAAATGCGTAGGCTTCAAGGAGATCTTGAAACATTTGCCTGAGGAAGGAGAAACTCTCCGAAAGCTTGTGAATTTAAAATAAAATTGCTGGACTATAACTTGGTGTTGTAAAATTGTTTACAAATGCTGAAATAAGTTCAATTACCTCACCAGAGTTGTCAAGGTAAGAGTACTGCTCTCTTACTCTGCTCACACCTCCACCACCTCCAGCCTCACTACTCACAATACTCCCCTCCCCCGCTTCCCTTCACTCTCCTACAATCACTGAATTACACTTCACTCCACCTCCTTCTCCTCATACTCACACACTCATTGTTATTGCAACCGTCACTCCCCCACACCTCACATCTTACATACTGCATACTACCTACTATCAACTATTCCATCATGACAGGCACATTCTCTAAACATTTTACAAGGATGTCACTAACACACTTTATCTTGCAGGGGATGATCATGCCCAACCTGCGCCAGGAGACTGCCACCTGAGAAGGCCCAGTTGGGTCGAGTCTCCACAGTTTCCGAGAATTTCCTCAATGCCTTGGCAGAGCTTCCAGCGTTGTATTGGTTGCTTATATGCTGAGTGAGTGGAGGTGGTCTGGCCTCCACAATAGTGCATGTTTTCCCCCACCAGTGGGGTCCAGGCAAAAGGTCAGCACCCCTGAAGACTTTAAATTTAAAAAAAATTCACCAGTTCAGCTTTCTTGCTCAGGAAAAGGGTGGTTTTGAGAAGAAAAATCCAGCCTTGGAAAAGAGGTGGGATAATAAAACGACATAAGATAACAAATTGTGCAGAAAATGTAAATTTAGGTCTGACATCAAGGAACTTTTCTTCACACAAAATCTAATCAACTGATGGAATGGAATTCCGATTGGAGGTAAAAATACCGGAATCATTTAGGAGACAGTTGGATATTGTGATGATGGGGGTGGGGGTGGGGGGTACTATCGACTATTTCTGGATGGATGAGCTAAGATTGAGTAGAATGGGCCTAAACTCTGGAGTTTAGAAGAATGAGAGGTGATCTCATTGAAACATATAAAATTCTGAGAGGGCTTGACAGGGTAGATGGTGAGAGGTTGTTTCCCCTGGTTGAAGAGTCTAGAACTAGGAGGCATAGTCACAGGATAAGGGATCGGCCATTTAGGACTGAGATGAGGAGGAATTTCTTCACTGAGGATGGTGAATCTTTGAAATTCTCTACCCCAGAGTGCTGCAGATGCTCAGTTGCTGAATATATTCAAGACTGAGATCGATAGATTTTTGGACTCTAGTGGAATCAAGGGATATGGGGATCAGGCGGGAAAGTGGAGTTGAGGTCAAAGATCAGCCATGATCTTATTGAATGGCGGAGCGGACTCGAGGAGCCGTATGGCCTACTTCTGTTCCCATTTTTTATGTTCTTATTAATATGGGCTGAAGGGTTTTTAAAATCTATGCCTATACAGTAATCTTGTGACTTGTGATAGCTGTTAGGACAAAGGGGGCTGAATTTGCTCAGCTGTTCCGCCGGACTGGTGGCGGTTTGGGGGAATGGCTCAGGAAAAGGCTGGGATCCAGAAACGCCAGATCCTGACCTCATTTGGGATTTTGCACTTGGCCTTGTAAGTGGCAGAACCTTTGCCTGCCCCTTGTGAGGCCTGCTGAGGGGTGTGGCCATGGTTAAAGACTCTCTGTGCTGGGAGTTTCCACTTCCTTGGTCAACATGGGACCCAGTGTAAAACTGAAGGCAGTATGCCGGGTCCGCTGAGGCATTCCAGCCTCTTGAAGGTCATGAGGAGATGTCCAAGTCAATTAATTCATATAAAAATAATCACAGCAGAATTTGAGCTCAGGTCCTGGCCACTGCAAGCTTTTGAATGGATGTCTGATGAAGTTGTGTTTTCTTCCTTCATCCCAGAATCAACAAGAATAAAATAAAAAAAGAGGAAGAATGCTGCTTTGCCAATTATCATTCCCAAACAGTGTGCACACACCTCCCAAATTACTACTGTTCACTAAATAACATCAGTGTGCCACTTCAGGCAGTTAGAAATCCCCCTTCTATTTGGAAAGAATAAAAACATGTAATTGTTTTATTCGTTTTTTCACCACAATCACTATAATTTCTGAAGCTTGATTGCTAAGCAGCTATTTCTTTGTCATTCTTGTTGGCTCAAATAAGTGCCCTTATAAATAACATTAAGGCAATGTAATAGCTGAGGCTGTGAGCCCGTTGGCTGGTTATATGGAATTACGTATGTCCTTATAGTTTGATGCTTGATGGACTAAGGCTTTCAAGAATTAATCTCATGTTATACATTTTTTATTTATTCTGTTTATAAGATATTTATATTACGCAAGTACAAACAATTATTTCACAAGGCATTAACTCAACCTTACTTAGCATAAAATGCTGTCTGTAATGAGCCACAGAATAAACACAATGCCATTGTTAATGTTAGGTGCTCCATTGTACTCCCCTGTTACTATCAGTCTCAGCATTGATTCTTAATAACGAGGCACTAAATTGGTGTTTTATTTAGTGTTGTGATCCGCAAACTGCCATATTTAATATTCTTATGGTATGTTTTTGTATCAGTGCTATTTTTCTGCTACTGTTTTGGGCATTATTAGTCCCCACTTTCTCAGCCTTAGTTCATCAAGCATCAAACTAGAAGGACACACATTATTCCATACAACCAGCCTGGCATAAGTTTGGAGGTCAAGGATGCCCAGTTGGATGAGACGTACCAGCCTCTTGATGGGCGCAAGTGGTCCCCACCGTGGGGGGGTTCTGGACTGTGGTTGGGGTTTGGACTCCCAAAGATCGGAGCAGAATTTAGAAAACATCTCTGGAGCCATCTACCAACTGGTCATTAATCTCATTACTGTTTGTGACCTTGCTGTGTGTAAATCGACTGTCACATTTGCCTACATAACAAAAGTGACTATACTTTATCAGTGAGTAATTGACTGTGAAATGGCTTGGGATGTCCTGAGGACATTAAATGCACTGCATACAAGCTAGTTCTTTCTTTTCTTTCGGTGTGTGAGAGATATTAAAACAGCCTTTCCAGATATGACAGCAATGTTCAAGTGTTGGATAGGAAGTGTTTAAAAGTGGCAGCTTTAGCAATGGCAGAGATGTCAGAGTTCCATTTGAGGCCACAGGAGATTGTGAAGAATGTCAACAAATTAAGCTGGATTAAGAATGCAGCCATCACAGAGATGAAGAATTGAAGGAACAGTGCTCAGTGTTGCCCCCAGCCCTGCCATCTCCGATGCTCTTCGTTCTGGATGGCCCTGTTATCTCCAAGGCTGCCTTCTCCATCTGTGTGAGGGTCTTCCCTCGGTGTTGCTCCTCTCCCTTGGAATATGAGCCATTTTGTCGTGCAGAAAGAGAAGGAGAGAGTTAGTGAGCGGCTGTTGAATAGGGATGTGAATCCATGTGGTTCTTTTTCATATTCTGTGAATGCAGAGAGAGAGAGGAAGCAAGTTAGAAGCAGGTGCTCAATGGAAAAAAGGTGGCTGATCTGTGAAGTGAAAAATCAATCATCAGAGAAGGTCATTGTTTGTCATTTGCTACCAGGTGAGAACAGATGCTGTTAGTGCTGGTTGTGAAGGCAGCAAGCAAGTGTATGATTGGACTGAGAAGGAGAGGTGGTACAATGTCCATTTGTAACTGGTGGAGAAGGATGTGATGCAGGGGATGGAAGTGTTCAGAGTGCTGAGGGAGTTGTTGGGGGGAGTGCTCTTTTCAGGTGTAATGCAGAGAAATGGAGATTATGAAGACTTGTACTCACCCTTGCTGCTCTGGTCAGGTCCCTGAAGGCTTTCCTGCATTGAATCCAGCTCCTAGGGATGATGCTGTGAGACTTCATTACCTCTTCCACCTCTCTCCGGCCCGCTGCAAGATCTGTTTTGGCAGCTTCTTTCTATCAGATAGAAACAGGACGTCCCTACATGCCCTCACCTTCTCAACGAGGACCTCCACGGATGTGTCTGAGAAACTGGGGGCCTTGCTTCTGACTCAACTTCGCTATTCAGATGTTTTCAGAGAAACCACAGACAAATGTCAGCAATATGAATGCAAGCTCTCTTTAAGAGGTGTATTCACACTTTAAATAGTCAGCAGGAGACCTGCAGGAAATCCCGCCCTGCAAGTAGGTGGGCATCCAATCATCAATGCAATCAGGTCGGCATCCTGCCAATCAGATAGTAATGAGGCCAGGAAGTTAAAATTCCCCGGACTTCACACCAATGACATCGGGTGAGCGCATCGCCCTTCCCCGCTACAAGTTAAAATCCCCCACCCCACTTATGCATTGAGCTGTGTATCTGTACTGTAGTGGAAGCTAAAGAACATCATACAGAACATGATGCTGCAACCATTTTTTTTTAACTTCATCCACCTTAACAGATATTTGCCAATGTGTCCAAGTTTGAACAAAACAGACTTTTTTTCTGCTCTCTGCTACAGGGTCTTTCTTTCACAGCTTTTTTGCGCAGTCATTTAAATGAGTTATTGATCAGTGTGAACTGGAATTTTCACCAGCCTTCATGGTGTCGGTTTTAATTGACCTAATATGTTTTATGTTCAGCATTAGTTGACTCATTATCACATGCACATTATAGGCTATAACAGCGAGGGTGGATCTACAAGGAATTACAGCCTGTAAGGGACCAGTCATCACCGTTTAACTAACTTGTCAAATGGCTTCTTGGAAGTGCCCTAAGGGTAGAGCGTGTGGAGAATGCAAAATGCCACACTAGAATCAGCAGAAATTGTCTGTCTTAAGTTGCAGCCAATTGCATGTAAAGGAAGTGCAGGCGGAATATAAAACTGTAGCAACTAGTGCTGTTCCAAACTAGTTAACAGGCTTGTGTTCTGGCACTGGAGACACAGTGCTTCATTCCCAAAACATTCTCAGTCCTCTTAACAATCAGCAAAATATAAATTATACTTTATTTTTAGAAATTAAAAAAAAATTATGCTCAACGTAAGGGCTGCATTCTTAGTCCTTCATCTCTCAATACCCTCGGCCTGACTATCTCCTGTGACCTCAAATAGAACTCCGAATACTAAAGACGCCTCTTTGACACATTTCTTACCCAACACTTGAATACTGCTCCCGTATCTAGGGAGGCTCTGTTAGTCCAGGGAATGGAACATCTCCAATTTGGGAATTCAGTGTCTGCATCATCTGTTCCCAGATCAATGATAGCATTATTGGATGTAGAATAAATCTCCATCTCCATCTGCTACAACTATGTACCGATCACCTTCTGATGGACCAGTTTGATATTTTCCACACCAGTGGGGTAAATTTTCATGTGCCTGATTCCATTAGGCAGGAGGAGGGTGGTTCGAGTCAATGGAATTAGTCCGAGACTTGACCAATTTTCACAGTTGGGCCTCATTTCCATACAGCTGATGAACTGCTTGTGCATTCCGAGCAGCTCACTGAGTGGAGAGGATTGAAAATCCTTTGGCTCCAGCGCAGAGCAGGTACGTTAAGAAGAGGGAGGTAAACCCGGAGGAGGACTGCATTAATGCTCCTCCTGACCCCACAGAAATAATTTTAAAAGTTTAACTTACCTGATTTTGAGTAGCCTGCAGCAGTCCCTTTAAGTCTACGCCGCTCAACGCAAGTTCCAGTGGGAGGCGCATGCATGGCACGCGTCATAGGACTTGAAATTGCATGGGCTAATGAGGCCTGTTTGTTGGTGGGTGCCTGAGCTGCCCACTTTAAGGACCCCACTAAGATGGCTGTGGCCCAAGCTTTGGCGGAATGGGATGGCAAGTTCTGCGCTTCAATTTTCCTTGCACTCCCAACCTATTCCTTCCCAAAAACGGGAATAAAAATGAGCCCTCAGATATGCTGTAGTCTCTTTGAGTGAGATTGCCAATTTAGTGCTAATTACTGCCATGTTTGGGGTAGCTTTTTGCAGTAGGCCCTTGTCTACTAGGAACTGGATTCATACTGCCCAAATAGTGCTTTCAATTGCTTGTGGATGCTCGGGACAGTTCACAAATTTTGAACTGTTAGGGCATAACTGTCTTTTATGGAGAATTTCACTCTCCTACAGCGACAACAAAAGACGTCTTTTCTTCAGCACATATTTTGTTAAAAAAGAAATATTTGCTTGTCTCGGTAATGTATTGCACTTTGCACTGTTCCTTGAAGCACAAATTCTAGGTTTGAGTGCAACTTCCATTCTTACCAGGTTCATCAGCCCTTGATTATCTTCCCATTTACTTTAGAGAGAGGAAAATCGCTGAAGCGCATAGAAGCATAAAATGCAGGTGGAGCCTGGCCACTTTCCGACAGAAATGGAGTGAAAATTGGAGATAACGGGCATGATTTCAACACGGTGGCGGGAAGTCAGCGGGTGGGTAAGTAATCGCGTGAGAGACCCGGAAAAAATGTCTGCGCGTTGGTTTGAGCGATAGCAACTGAATCAAAGGCACTTAATTTTACTTCCGGGTTTCGCGTCTCCAAGCTGCGCAGTGGATGTACTGCAAACCCAAATGATGTGCTGTGAACTGGAGTACTTAAAGGGCCATTGCAAGCATGGATTTTGAAGGAGAAAGGGGGAAAATTCCAAAATGCAGCATCATAGGGTGAAGGTAGCACTCCGCTTCAGCGATTCCTCCCTTAAGTTGCTACTGGCTGGTGTCAGAAGCAGGATGGAAATACTATACCCAGATAGGAAGAGGTGCCCTGTGACTACCACCAAGAAGGCCTGGCTGGAGGTGGCAGAGGAGATCAGCAGCAGGAGCATGGTGGCAAGGTCATAGGTACAATGCAGGAAGCACTTTAATGACCTAACCACTTCAGGAAAAGTGAGTATTTTCAGTGATTCACCCATATCCTGTGAAAAGAACCCCTACTCGCTCTCATTCTGTATTGCCAAGCCTATTCCATCACATCATTTCTCACACCGCCTAAGTCTCATCATCAACTTACGTTCACCTCCCCATTTGTGAACAAACCACTCCCACTCACCCCAATCCTGATGCAATATGATGAATCTGTCTGATAGTCACCCTCTGATGCATCTGTTTCATTGTCAGTCTCACCCAAAGCAATCCATCTATCGGGTGGAGACATCACCTTCAGTCACTCACAGGTCTGTTCTTTCTCCCCTTATTGGAGAAGAGAGTGCAAAATGCATGGGAGAGGAGTAGGGCTGGAGGCAGGCCCACCTCAAACCTGACAGATGTGGAGGAGGAGGCGATGGACATCAGTCGGACGGTTGTATGCCTCGCCGTCAGAGATGACAAGACTGACAACCTGCAGATGGCTAGTGACAGAACTTTGAAATCCTTCTCACACATTATGAATTGATGTTATCAATGATTGACCTGTTGCACACCTCAGTACGTTCACTGGAAAGACTGTAACTTCTGCGATGACTTTTTAATATTGCTTTATGTTGCTTTCCAGGGCCTTCACGGATTGATGAGGAGACAGGCACCATGGAAGGAGGCGATTCCTCAGAGGAGCTCAATTCCTTTGAGGGCGGACCATCACATGACATCCATCCATGCACCAGTGCAGATACTGGCACTTTGGTGGATCCTGTTTGCCAGATAGTTGTGTTGTCACCTGGTGATTCAACACTCACAAGTGTGCACGAGCAGACACTGGTGGCAGGGACAGCTGTGGAGAGTCCGCGTCGGAAAGTGCACTCCTCTCCAAGCTCTGCCCAGCTGGAGACAGATGCTGAACCCCGTGGGCCATCGTTGAGAGTGAGAATGATCGAGGTACAGCTCCACCTTTGCGAGGTAATGGAAAATGTGTCACACACACTCTCCACAATAGTGGATGGGATGGAGGAGTCCAACTCCATTGCTAATGGATTGGTGGCGCAAGTAAGTGCAGGAATATCTTCGATGGAGAGAGTGACAACCTCCATTGAGCTTCATGCACGGGTCTCAAATGAGTCCATGCAGGCCATGACAACGGCCGTGCGGACTCTGGATGACAACATGCCTTCTTAAACAGAAACTTTATCCGTGGCCTTAGAAACTGCCACATCTCTTCATCAACCTGCTGTCCAGCAGAGTGGTGGGAGTGATGTTACGCTGACCCGGGAGAGGGATGATGGTGAAAGGGGACTCCACTCAAAGCGCTCCCACATCTCACCCATTGACCCCCCTCAACCTGTACCCACAAAGCTGCCTCCTCTCCCGATGTGTGAGTCTGCCCCTGCACAGGTGCAGGTGGAGAGAATTTGATGGAGCCCTCACAGGCTCCAAAACCCAGAGGTCATAGGCCGAGAACATCTCATTGGTCAGGGCATGAATCTGAGCAACTGGCTACTACCTCAGCTGAAGACACAGGGGATGCACTACGTAAAAGCACTAGAAGGAGGAAGGCTAAGGTTTTGTGATCATCAAAGGTATGCGCAAGAGTGTCTGACAGAATGTTATGTTTTTCATTTATATTTGTTTTTTGCTAACTGCACATTAAATGTTATAATTCTCACCACATCTTGCCCATTCTTGAGTCTCTTTTGTGAAAGTGCCATTTCGTGTGCTTCATCATAAATGCCAAGACATGACGCCATCCATTGGGAGCAGCTCTGTCTTGTGTACCTGCAGATCCCAGAACTGTACACTGTGCTTGCCGCAGATGATGATGTGCCTCCTCCTCAGGTTTACAAATAGGCGATAAGGACAGAGGTGCATACATGCAGAACAACGCAGCCAAATAGTATAAAGATAGGGCATGTTCCCTCCCAAAAGTTACAGCTCTCGAGAGGGGACAGTCGGAAGTCCATTGCCACAGGCAGTCCGCAAAAGTTAGATCTGATCAACTTGGGTTCGTGGACAGATCAGATTGTATTGATTGTTTGTCATTTAATGTAATCTGTAGACAGCTATATTATAACTATAATACTGTTGTACGTAATGTTGAAGACAGCTGTAGTGCAACCCTGTTGTAAGTCAATCTATTAAATTGCTATTTTATAACCACATGGGCTAGAATCAAGCAGAGATTATTGTTGAAGGATTAACAATTTACAGTCGCGACAGTAATGGGAAAATCCACTAACACATCGAAATGCGCCTGGGTCAAACCCGGAAATGGGCGTGTTGGAGCCGGGATGCGGTCCCGCTCCAAAAAGCTGTTATTTTCACTTCTCACCAGCCCCCAACCCACCCGTTCTTGGGGTTAAAATTACCCCAATGTCTCCACAGACTATTCTCCTGCACCTCTCAGCAGGTAACCAATCAATATTTGCATAAGTCTACCCTGCAGGCTAGGGATCGGTGTACGGCCAGGGAAAGCTAGAGGAAGATACAAATAATTTAGAAAATAATAATACATTTCTGCGTGTTTGTCTGGCTGTTTCCAAGTGTTAAGATCAGCAAATGAATGAAATGTTTAACTATTCTCAAGAGTTGTTCAGACTTGCACCATCTGTGCAAAGCTAGTTGTTGTAATGTCAGCTCTGGGTCAACGGATATATATGTTTTTAAAAACAGAGATTATAGCAGTTGTAGTTACAACAGCTGTAGTTTATATAATATCTTTGCCAAACTTGGGAATGATCCAAGAGATGTGCTCTTAATTATTGCTCTCATTGTAACAGTATTTGCATACGAACAAGGTATATGCCTTCACATTCATGGGTTCAAATCCAAATTTGAATTCGGTTTAAAAATCAGTAACAGTGACCAGGAGGCTGTTAGATTGTCATAATAATGTGACTGGTTCACTAATATCCTTTCAGGAAGGAAACCTACTGTCCTTACCCAGTATGGCCTATATGTGATTCCAGTCCCATAACAATGTGGTTGACTCTTAACTGCCCTCTGAAGTAGCCTAGCAAGCACTCACCACCACCTCTCAGGGCAAATATGGATGGACAATAAATGATGCCCCTTTCCAGTGATGACCACATCCTGAGAATGAATTTTTAAAAATGCGTTGATGCCCCAGTGCATAGCATCATGAAGTATGAAGGTATTTATTTGCATCCACAATTTTCCATGCAGCAAATTTCACAGAAATCAGCTTTTTTTTATTCGTTCATGGGATATGGGCGTCGCTGGCGAGGCCAGCATTTATTGCCCATCCCTAATTGCCCTTGAGAAAGTGGTGGTGAGCCTTGTCTTCGTGGGAGGTGCTGATTAGAGGCCAAATACCTCCCTACAGGAAAGGAATCGAGGACACCACAAAAGATGAATTACCTGCGGTCACTTTGACCGAACAGCAGGCAAAGGCCTCAGATAAAGGAGCTAATTTTAACCTAACTCACTGGGTGGGAAACCCACAGGATCAGGTGGAACACTGGTTTTCCATCCCACATAATATTGCTCTCCATTGACTTCAGTGGAGAGTAAAATCGTGCAGGATGTAAAAACAATATTGTACCCGATTGCATCTGTTTCCCGACGGGTTAGATTAAAATTGCCCCTGTGAACCTGCCCACTCTGATATCTAAGGG